>NC_047669.1:38035692-38371942 GCF_011762505.2 Arvicanthis niloticus | reverse complement strand
TTCTTTTATTTAATCAAAGTTTCATTTTATTTTATTCTAAAATATACAATTTCTCTTGAACATATCCAGTGATGGAGTTTATGCTTTTTTCTGTGAGTGCTTTATAAAAATATGTTGTCACTAAATATAGGGAGTTTGAAGACTTATAAAAGTTTTTGAAGGGTGGATGTTATTTCAGGCAATACTTCTGTTGATAGACAATCCAAAGCAATACAAATGAAATTAACAAGATCACCAAAAAAAAAATATGTCATCTCACAATACCATATTAGGGTATACTCTTATCTGTGATATTCTTTGAGGATTTTTAACTTCACTACTCTATATGATGTGTTTTAGACTATATTTAGTATTGATCCATAATTTTAATCACACTTAGAATGGTAAAGATCAAGAATGATGCTTTGTTTTATTTGTAGCTGATTCATAGGTTCATTCTTGATGCTTAACAAATTGCAGAGTTAGTGATCTTATAGATAATCACCCATAAATCCACACAGGTCTGCTATTACATCAGGAGGTAAGGAATACTAAAATCAAGCCTGGCAGCTAGGACTTGCCACAGAACTCTGGGATTTTAAAAGTTTGTGTCTTGTGTCTGCTATATTCTATAGCTAAGCAAAATTTTTGTACAAGTCTTGAGGTAGTTATGATAGCATTTGTTCAAATACTTGTTGGGGAGGGGTTAGAAATAATTTACTTGGAAAAAATAGTAAGCAAAGAAGTGTGTACTATGCCCTCACTTTGAAAAACAGATCAATGCCAAGTAAAAATTTGTAAGCATACAAACATTTTACAAGCAACTAGTTACTTAGCATTAGCCAAGATCCATACCGAAAAGCCCCTAACAAAATTTCAGAAATACATTTTGACTATATGTAAGAAGCAGAATACTAATTAAGAACAACAAAAAGAATAAAGTCCATGAAACCTTCAATGTACTTTGAGAAATTTTCAATTACTTATTTCTAAGAAAATAATCCAGATAGACCAGGGAGCTCAGTCTGCAGCCATACTTACCTCATATCTCATATGTGTTTGCTTTTCTCCCTGTAGAGTCAACGTACAGTCAATTTTCTTCTTGTTTAGAAATAAAGTTGGCTAAAGGAACAGAGAATTGCAAACCCACAGGATGTATTGAAACTGAGATTATTAACTTTCACATTTTCTCACTAGAAAGTCTCTCTACTGTGCTGTAAAGAATAAAATTCAATACATAAGTTTGGAAGCATTTTATATGTCTCCACCATGAGCCTTCATAGATCTCAGGAGAAAATTGAGTTTTGTACCAGAAAAATGCACCGCAATGCCTTCAGTTTTTAATATTTTCTATTATCTATTCACTAAGTCTAGTAGTCTGCCATCTTTTTGTGCATTAAGGTTTGAAGTCACTTTATTTTATAATCACACACATGTGAATCATAAAAGAACTCTAGAAATGAAAAGCAAACACGAAAGTTGACTTAACCAGAAATACATCTAATTTAGAATGATTTTGCTTCCCTTCAAGTGCCTTAAAACATGCAAGTGCCCATTTTAACAGTAAGATATTATTTTTAAGGAGCTTATGCTCTTCAACTGCAAGATGGCATGCCTGGGGTGTGTAACTACTGCATAAGTGCTGACTAACATATAAGAATTAAATTCTCGGGTGCTCAATCCATTGCTAACAGAACATTATATTTTAAAATGTAGGACACAGAATTCATTTAGAAACTTAACTGTAAAAATAGAAAAAGAGTAATACTTACTATGTGCTAAACAAATTTAAGGGGAATATGGGCAGATCTAGAAATACTTTTTTTTTTCTCACTGGCTGTTTTCTCCCTTTCCTGTTTTTACTTTATGTAAGTAAATGGATATTTTAGATTCTTTGTCCTGTCATTTCTTGCATCTCTACCTCTGAATAAATTTTGTAGCCATTATTTTAGTGTTGACACCTGTCCACATTCACAAGCCATAAATGTATGATTTTAAAATACATACTCATTTCAAATTGTTTAAGCCAACTTACTTGTAATACTCACTCATAACATGGTGCTCACATATACAAATGTGACTGTATTGTGTTATTATTAACTCCTAATGATCTACATAATTTTAAATTGTTTTAAACATTGTTGATAATTTGACATTTTATAGCTTTCATTTACCCTTCCTTCCTACAGATCTGGCTTTCACCTGTGAGTATCCCATTTTATATAAGGCAATTCATCAATAGATGCCTATAGGTTTTCCAAGTTGTTTCATTTTTAGTTAAATTTATATGTTTTGTTATGATCTCATTTAACATTTTCCTGGAGCTGGTGAATTGTTATATATTTTTATACGGATTTTTTTTTTTTTTTGCTAAATATTCTGAACTCGGAAACTTATCCTGATAGCGTACAGGCATTTAGGATATTTTACTGTTGTGGGTAATTTTGATTATCCTGTTGGAATACCAGTTATGTTATAATTCACATTTCTGTGTGTCTCAAAGCACTCAGGTTCTCTGCTTTGTGTTCGTATTTGTCTTTCTATATTTGCTTTTCATAGTTTCTGTTGACTTTACTTACTGATGCTCTCTTTAGTTTTGTACATATTTCTATTATATTTGTCCCCAAAATTCCATTTTGGTATCATATTTATTCATTGAAGTTTGTATTTAAATCTTTCATTTTAATGTTATTGTTTATTTTGGATATCCTCAATAATCCATATATTTCTTGCCTATATTTCTCAACATGGATTCTTAAATGCATTTCTTTCTTTAAAGTTATAAGACCTTGTTAGCTAATCCCAACAGTGTGTCATATAAGGTCTCTATTAACTAGCATACATCTTTCTTTTCCATGTGATGTATATGTAGTTTAATTTTCTTCTTGTCTTTTCAAAAAGTGCTTCCTTTAATTATAGATAGATATCACAAGGGACTCATGATAAAACTTGGATTAAGTGATATTTGTCATAAAGTTCATGATTGTTTTTACAAGACAATAAAAATAATGTTAGGGCAACCTAACAGTTGATATAGTTCATTTTTAAATACTATTCAGAATCAATCAATCAATCAATCAAATCAATCAATCAATTAGTCTCTCTCTTTATAGTATGTTGTGTTTATATTTGTGTGTGTATATGTGTATGTGTGTTTAGGTATCTGTGTCTCTGTCTATGACTGTGTCTTTGTGCTGGTGTGTCTGTGTGTCTTTGTGTGACCACAGGAATAGAAGGATTCATTTCAATTTTTATGATTCACCAATATGACTCAAAATTCAAAAGTAAATATTTTTTCAACAATGTATACATTATCTTTAGCCTTTAGATTTTCTAACTATGGCAAATTCTTATATTTAGAAATTGGTTTATTTATCATATATATATATGATAATATTTATTTTATTTGTATGTGTATCTATGTAGGTTTGTGTGTACAGTGTGTGTTTATAAACCCATCGATATCAGAAGAGAGTGGGGGAACACCTGAAACTGACATTGCAGAAGCTTTGTACCTCCATGTTTGTGTTGGGATCAGAAACTTGTTTTTCAGCAAGAGCAACTGAATCTTATACTCATTGAGTCATTAATGTATGCTGTATATTATTACGTGTTATAGACACCACTCAAACAGGTCAAGAACCCTGGAACACATTCACCAAACATTCCTCCTGAAAATCCCACCTCAGGGATGTAAGGCTTCACACTGATTTTCTCCACATTTTCATCATATTTCTGTTCTTTTAGTCATGACTGCCTCTGGTTCTCTGGGATATACTTCCCATATTTTAGAATCATATAGAAGCAGAAAAGATGTAGAGGGTGTACAGAGTGACATGCAGACATCAGTCCTTCATTTCTGATCTGTGTCTGGTATCTGTCATAGAGTCTGGTTTCTGTCAACAGAATCTCTTTATATGATCTCATATGTTTGACAGTTGTAAAGAGCAGGACAACATTCATGATACAACTCACAAGGGCACTGGTACAAATTCCCTTTATTTTTATTAATTATTTTATTTATTTACATTTACAAAGTTGCTCTCATTTTTGGTCCTTACCCCCCCTGAGTTCTTCATCTATCACCCCTCTGCTTTCCTTTGTAAAGGGTGCTCCCACACACACCCATCAACTCCCACCTCACCCCTATAGCTTCCACCTACCCTGGAGCATCAAGTTTCAACAGGATTAAGCACACCCTTTCCTACTGAGGCCAGACAAGACAGTCCTCTGCTAAATATGTAGTGGGGGACATGGACAAGCTCATGTATGGTCTTTGGCTGGAGGCTTGGCTTCTTAGAGCTCTGAGGGCTCCAGGTTAGTTGATACTGTTGTTCTTCCTGTGGGGTTGCCATACCTTTCAGCTCCTTCAATCCTTCCCTCAACTCTTCCATAGGGTTTCCCAACCTCAATCCAATAGTTGGCTATAAGTGTATGTGTATCTGTCTCATTCAACTGCTAGTAGAGTCCCTCAGAGGACAGCCAACCTAAGCTCCTTCCTGCAAGCACTACATGACATCAGTAACAATGTCAGGGTTTGGTGTGACAAATGAGATGAATCCCAAGTTGGGCCAGTTTCTAGATGGCCTTTCCTTCTGTCTCTGTTCTCCTTTTGTTTCTGATTTTTCTTTAGACAAGAACAATTCTCAGTCAAGCATTTTGAAGCTAGGTGTGTGGCCCCATGTTTCAAATGGAGAACATGTCTATTGACTGGAGGTAGTCTCTTTCGGTTCCATTTCCCCACTGTATGGCATTTCAGTTGAGGTTCTCCCTGACCCGGACTGTTGCATTTTCTATTCATTCTCCTGGCCCCCTGGGCTTCTCTCCTGTTTTCTCATGTACCTCATTCTGCCCCACTTTTTTCCTCTCCCTCCCCTCTCCCATACAGGTTGCTCCCTCCCTCTGCCTCAAGTGTTCCCCCTACTATGTGGGATTGAAGTAGCCACACTTGGACCTTCCTTCTTCTTAAATATATGTTCTGTGAGTTGTATCATCACCCTCTGAACATTTTGGCTAATATCAACTTATTAGTAAGTGCATACAATGTATGTGCTTTTGGGTTTGACTTACCTCAGTCAGGATGATATTTTTTTAGTCCCATTCATTTGCCTACAAAGTTTATAATGCCCTCCTATTTAATAGCTGAGTAGTAAACCACATATAGTTGAGTATATGAACCACATATTTGGATGTATTCTTTGCCTGAGTGACATCTGAGTTATTTCCAGCTTCTGACTATTGCAAATAAGGCCTCTATGAACATTGCAAAACACATGCCCCTGTGGCCTGGTGAGGCATCTTTTGGCTATATGCCCAGGAGTGGTATATCTGGGTCTTCAGATAGAACTATTTCCAATTTTCTGAGTAAGCATTGAATTGATTCCAGAGTAGTTGTATCAGTTTGTAATTCCACCAGCAAGGAAAGCGTGTTGCTCCTTTCCACATCCTCACCAGTATGTGCTGTAGCTTGAGATTTTTTTTTGTTTTAGCCATTCTGATTGGTGTGTGCTAGACTCTCAAGTTCATTTTGATTTGCATATATTGGATGACTAAGGATGTTGAATGTTTGTTTAAGTACTTCATGGTCATTCTGTATCCCACTTTTCAAATTTGGTTATTAGGTTTTCATGAATCAGTCTTCTTGATTTCTTTCTATATTTTGGATATCAGCCCTCTATTGGATGTAGGGTTAGTGAAAATCTTTTTCCAATCTATAGGTTGCTATTTTGTCTTATTGAAAGTGTCCTTTGCCTTAAGGAAGCTTTTCAGTTTCATGAGGTACCATTTATCAATTGTTGATGTTAGAGCCTGAACCATTGGTGTTCTGTTTAGGAAAGATTGTAAGATGAAGAAAACAAGATACCTGATATGAAAATGAGACTTCTATATATGATAGTGAAGCTAACTCATTTAATCATACCAGTACATATTTTTAAAAAATGGCACAGTGACAAAACTTGTTGCTATGTGAATCTCAATAGAAAAAATATTATAGGATCTCACATATAAGAAAATAAAATGCTGTAGATAATTAATGGCATCTTAGTGAGAGGATTTAGTCTTTGTGAGATATGAGACTTCAGGTAGGTTTGTTAATCAAAAGTGGTCAGCTTTAAATATGCACACAGAGGAGCAAGACTAAAGGAAACCGTATATGTATATGTGTATGTGTATGTGTATGTATATGTATGTATATGTGTATAATATGCACATGAGTTTATGGATATATGTGTGTGTATATATGTGTGTATATAGTAGTCCTATGCATATATATGCATATATATACACCCAATTATGTCATATATATCAAAAGTAGATAAGCATAAATATAGATAATGTTACTTAAATGTCTGTACTTTTAAGGCTAACCATTTGATATTGGATAAACAACTTGCTTGCTTCTCCTTAGGAGACTATTTTTCCTGCTTTCAGTAAGACTTGCTTAGTTGGAAACCTAAGAATGGCCTCTGGATAATGAAATCATTAATCATGAAAGATAGACTACATCATTAAACCAGCCAAATGTCTCAATACACTCTGACTGTGTTTTCTCATATTGACAGATAAGTGTATTCCCCAACCTTTACCAAGAAAGGTTTCTTTGCAATAGAGGAAGCAACTACTTATAAAATGCAATTTTTAAAAATACTGTCTCCTGATATAAATTCTCCAATATTAATCCAAGTATTATTCCAATAGGAAACAAAAAATGGTTGGATTTTAATTCAAGTAAAGGAATGATTTCTGAATATTCAGTAAATGGGACAAAAACAACAAAATCTTATTATATTCTGGAACATAAGAAAACTGCAACTAGCATAATCCAAAGTAAGCTCCCTGAAAACATACATACAAGTAACACAATATGTGTGTGTGTTTGTGTATGTGTAAATGCAATGATAAATGTATGAATGCAATAATAATTCACGGAAAAAAGAAAATATAAATTTAAAAAGAGAGTTGGGAGTTTTATATGGGAAAATTAGGAGTCAAGACACCATAATCCTTCTGAATAATTCTTTTTGTTCAATGGGCATAATTATTCCTTTCTCTATGGATGACATAATTTACAAACCATATCTGTTCACGTTTTGCTGAGGTCTAGCTCATTCATATGTTGGTCATTGGAACACATAGATATGTTTTTAACCACACAAACTTAAATTCTGTACTTAAAACCTTTATGTTCTACTCCACATCTTGGAATAATATAAATTTCTATGTTGCAATATATTCTGGATACTTAAATTGATGACACCCCAAATGCATTCATATCTCATATCCTTCAAGAAAATTGTGTAAGTTGCATTTTATTTACTCTTCTAACAGGTATATTTGGTAGCCACTATTCAAAACTTTTTCATTCACATACGAGGAAGAATATTCTACACATAAATGAGCTACTTGTCTTTCTCAAGCTGCCCCCAGACTTCATAATTGTCTGGAGGACTTAAAAAATGTATGCCAACTTGATAATTGTCTCAGATGACCAGATAAAACTGATTATATACTGTTGGTATGTGCTCCATTGCCTTCATTCATTTTCGTTTTATACTTTGAAGCTACTTTTTTTATTATTACAATAAACATGGGTTGGTGATTTATCACTGATGCATGCAATTTTTGACATATATCCAGAAGGAAAATATTCATTTTTTAATGCACCACATTGATTTTTTTGTAGGTCATAACTAGAGAAACAATTTGTTTTTTGTTTTCTCGAGACAGGATTTCTCTGTGTAGCCCTGGCTGTCCTGGAACTCACTCTGTAGACGAGGCTGGCCTCAAACTCAGAAATCTGCCTGCTTCTGCCTCCCAAGTGCTGGGATTAAAGGCATGTGCCACCACTGCCCAGCAAAAGATACAATTTCTAATCTTCATTTTCTCTTCATTTTACCCATTCTTTCAACAATTACTTTAATGTTTGCTCTCTCTCTCTCTCTCTCTCTCTCTCTCTCTCTCTCTCTCTCTCTCTCTGTGTGTGTGTGTGTGTGTGTGTTTGTGTGTGTTGAGAGAGAGAGAGAGAGAGAGAGAGAGAGACAGAGAAATAAAGAATATAATATTGAAATTTTTACAGGTCAACCTAATATTAAATCCAAGTTTCTACTTCAATAATCCTAAAATTGGATAGTATTCCCATTACTAAAATTAAGAATCTAGTATAAAACCATCATTTTGTCATTTAATCAAATCTCTAAATAATTACAGGTATTTCCTGGTGACAGTTTTCAAATTAAATACAAATGAGTCTATTGTATAAACAACCTAATAAACATTAGTTTTTAAGGTAAATGACACTTTCTAGTTCTTTTTCTCCTCTCAACTGAGCTATGTGGTAGGTAGCAGCATCATGGTGTTCCCTATGATTAGAAAATAGAAATCTTTTATCCACCTTACTTGGATGCAGCCTCCTAAACTCGAGGGATTTGGCATTATATTATGACTACTTACATTGATTTTTTTTACCCCCAAACTGAACTTATAACTTCAAAACTCCAAGTTCCTCTTTCTCATGCAGCAGATTGTTTAACTCAGATACACTTAGTAGGTAGTAACCTCAAAATCTGTTTGAAAATGACAAGATTTTTAAACTTACTATGTCAGACTGAGACTCCAAAATCCTAATAGTGAACCCCCAAGTTACCCAAGAAGATATGGCACAACAACAAAGGACTCCACCTGGAATGTGGTATAATAACTGGGAATAACTGACCCAATGCCTTACTGCTGCCAGGGCCAAGCCTGAACTGTGAACAAACACAGGACATCTAGACACTTAATTGTCTCATGTTGCCTAAGTCAAGGATGAAATCAAATGCTCCCAGGTTCCTACTCCAAAGAAGCCTCTTCAGCTTCTCAGCCTGACTGCCAGGAACTATTTGTTTGCAGTGCCATAAGGACCACAGAAACCTGGGACAGCAGTCTAGATAGTTTATTAAATCAACTCTGTTATTTTAATTAATATATAGGGAAATTTGATTGTAATTTATTCTTCTCCTGTCTCTTCACATGATGACTAACATAACTGTAACTTGACAACTGGAGAATAGGGAACTAGCTCATTATCCCAAGATAATCCACCATCATGTTAGTGCATTAATCAATTCATTAATTACTTAAAACTACTCAATTTCTTATAAAAGTGCAAACAGTTTTGCCTTGATCACTAGCTTCATGTTAAGAGATAAAAAAAGGTTCAGATATAACTTTTCACTATTCTTTTATCTAAAGCAACTCATTTTATAATTACTACACCTCAAAATCAACCACAACTGTCTCCTTCAGGGTAAATAATTAGATAAGAAAAAGACATAAAATTTACAAGCCCCAAGGATACAAATGCTTACGATATGAGTATCTAAGAAAATGTTTTACAGTCTAAGAAGGAGTTTTAATGTTGTTAAATTCAAGTGAAAGCCCAAGTGGTGATAAGAAAATGATGTAAGATGTATAAAACGGATGAAAAACGATCAGATTCCTTCCAGTCTCTATACTACTATAGTATTAGGACTTCAAAAGTTCAGGGTTCTCACAATGATCAGTGAAATTCTGATAAGTTATTAGTTTAACTATATGATCTACTGTCATAGTCTCCGGTTTAAGATTTTAAATTTCCCCTTGCTGTCTTTTAGGAATAGAAATAAAGGTGTTTCTCATTATGCTAAATTTATATACACCCAGTCTTCTGGATAAATAGAAGGTTCCCCTCTTTCATAGCCAGTAGTGGTATTGACAGTCAAGATCACATGATCTTTTCCCCTTCTGCACCATGGAAGGTTTTTGTCTTCCCTGAGCTCATCTTAAGAGTGTTTATGCTCTAAACACAACTAAAATTTACCTCTTTTTGTAAACTGAAACAGATCCACTTGGATCTACTTCTCAGGGGTCAAATGGACTCTAGATAATTAATCCCTGTTAATAAACAGCCTAAGTTTCACACGTATTGCCTATTACAGAGGGTTGGATTCTTTTCCTGCTCTGCAGATTTTTTGACACCCCTCTACACAACTACCAATAACACGGGCTTAAAAGTTTCAAATATACACATAAGAAAATAATTCCCCTAATCCTCTTATCTTAATTTTCTGTAATATACATTATAGCATCCTACCAAGTCCAGGTGTTTCCTGTGTTCAGGACAAATCCAGTGCAGCTATCCACAGGTGATCAGGTCTAGCCTCACAGACTGCTTCAACTTGGCCTATAATTTCCTAGTTGCAGATGGTCCTACCGATCCGTAACAACAGTAAAACAGCCAGAGCTCTTAGGACTTGGCCAGAATTTAAGGGTCCCCAAAGATGAAGTTGCCCTCAGTTGCAGGCAATTTTTGAAGAAATATAACTCCCTCAATCCTGTCCCGCCATCACCCCTTCCTAGTGCCTCATTTTTATCTAAACGTAAGGGAGTTTTGTTTTGAATATGCTTGACCCAGGAATTAGCATTATTAGGAGGTGTGCCCTTGTAGGAGTAGGTGTGGCCTTGTTGGAGGAATTGTGTCACTGTGGGAGTGGGTTTTGAGACCGTCCTTCTAACCACGTGGGAGCCACTCTACTGATGGCCTACAGAACAAGTAAAACTCTCACCATTTACAGCACCGTGCCTGCCTGGATGCTTCCTGACATGATGATAATGGACTGAACCTCTGAACCTGTAAGCCAGATCTAATGTCCTTTATAACATTTGCCTTGGTCGTGGTGTTTCTTAAAGCAATGGGCACTCTAAAACAGGAGAAAGGTTAGTTCACAGGCGATTCCATGAGGCTCTTCCCAGGAACCATCATTGGCTGCCAACAGGTGCTTTAGGTATATGGTACTTATCAAATAACTCCTACCACTCCAGCTATTTCTCTGTTCTGGTCTCTCTGCCCCTTTCTGTCCTTCACTGCCCTCATCAGTCTCTTCCAGTGTGCCTGCTTGTCTACCTGTCATCTACCACTATAGCTTCTACACATCCCCTTTCTTCCCCCAAATAAATCCCCTTTATACCAGAAGAAAATAAGTAAATATAATTTTGTGAACAACATTTAACCAAACATATAGGGAATTGAGACATGAAAATAAAAATAATAATAATAATAATAATAATAATAATAATAATAATAATAATAATAGGGTTAGGATGACCAGGAGAAGGAGGAAAAATAAAAAGAAATGAAAATATCAATATAGAATATACAATGCAAAGTTCATTATTTTCAAAATTTATAAAAATATGTAAATTTTTGCAGAAGAACGGATATTTGAAGATTAATAGTAGGATTAAACCTTATAAGAGAGGAAAGGTTCGATGCTATACAGACATTATGGTACAATTAGAGAAAGCATAGAACTTGAGGTCACTGCTTTGTTTCTGAAAAGACCTTAAGCAAAGACCCAAATGATATTTACAGAGAACAGAAGTACAAACAAGTAGATGTACTAGTTAACATGGTATGGAATCTCCAGATGAGACAGGGTAATGCTCTCAGACAGTTGCATGTTGTGACTTCCAGAACAAGTGGATATGTTACATTAAATGATTAAAGAAATAGATTTTCAAGAAGTAGCAAAAATGATTAGGAAATGAAGTAAAAAAAGGACTATCTAGTTGAGCTCAATATAATAAAGCCATGTACTGTTTGGTGACAGCACACTTTAGAAGAATACAGTGCTAGGTACAATCTGCATAGTGCAAGTATCATAAAGTAGGTTTTTAGAAGCTTGGATGATGAATATAAACCTATAAAAGTTGCCTCTGTATTTTCAAGAAGCACAAATGATGTATTAATATATTGCCTCACAATATTGTTTTATAGTAAGCTATTTATAAAAGAAGTATACTCAAAAAACAATACTAAACGCAAAATAAGAAATGCATGTCAGTAACCCATTCTTTTATTCTAGTAATCAAATATTATAAAGTCTGTGTGCATATTTATGTTATATTTGTATGCAATTGGTATGATTTATAGCATTAATAACATAAACACTGAGTAAGACATTGTGCTATGAAGTGAGATGGCTATGCAATCACTAGATAATATTAAGCTTTCAGTTCCATTATACTTGTATGAGATCATCTGAATACTGCTTTTATTGAATTAGGTGTTAAGTGGGAATGATTGTGCAAAGATACCTAGAAATCTAATTGTTTACAATGTATAGGGAGATGTTAAAGGGACATTTGCTCTCAGTGAATCTATTCCATTGAGATTTTTTGAAAGATTATATTCATTGCTATTTTGCTTACATTGGTTTATTTCTGAGGTGTTGTACTTCAAAGAACTGTAGTTACAGACAGTTGTAAGCTGTCAGGTGGGTGCTGGGAATTGAACCTGGATTCTCTGAAGAGTAGCCAGTGCTCTTAACCAGTGAGCAATCCATCCAGGCCCTCATAGATTTTATTTTTACTTGTGATTCACCATGAAGGGCTGTGCATTTGTTTCTTGTATGAATGATAGTTTTCTCACAATGGAAGATCAGAAGGTTTTCTCATATTTATCATTTTTCCAGTGGGTAGATATAGTTCTATGTTATATATAAAGGTCCTGTGCTAGAAATGAAAGTACACTCCTCTAATCCCAACTTTCTGCTCCATGGAGGCAGAGGACACATGATTCAGTTTTAGTCCATCTGGACTATATATTGTAACTCTTTCTCAACAAAGTAACAAAAGAGCAGCAGCAACAAAGGATATATTTTGGGATGAGGAATTCTCTCCTTTTCATAAGTAATAAACCTTACACTGCTATTTTAAAAGACATACCACAGAATTCTGGAGGACATAGTAGAGCACCCTATTCAGATAATAGATTCACCTTTGTTACATTTAACAGAAATCAAAAGAAAATGGAAAAAGTAACAACAACACAGTTTTTCAATTTCAAAACTAAAGACGATGTGCATGAGCGTGAAATGTCTCTGATGGATATTATTTTGCATAATTATAAAATAATGAAATACAATTTTATACTGAAAGTTTACATTGACATGCAGTATAGGTTTTGTTAAACTGTTCTTTAGTTTCATGTCATGTATAAACTCTAACTGTGCCGAACTGATTTGGATAACAATGCTTAACTTAGTGTTAATTCGAATAGCCTATTAAAATACAAGTATAATCTGTAATTAAAAGTATCCTATTAAATTGAATTTCAGATGTTCACATGTAACTATAGAATAAAAATTAAATTATTCAAATGTTTCCTCAATATTATTCTTAATAGACATCTACAATATTGTGATGGCTTAGAATAAAACTTTTCATCTGAAATTACATCATCTACACAGTAAATTCTAAAAATAGTGCAATGGAGAAGAAAAGGTACCCTTAACCTGGAATATATACAGGGATCAGCCTTCCTTAAGGGTATGGGTGCTGATAATTTTACCAAGCTGCCCAGGCAGTGTAGCACAAATTGGAATTTGATAGGGTAGTTTTAACCCACAAAGTAAGGGAAAACACAGGTGTGGGTGAATCAGAAAGGATTCAGTTTTAATGGGAATGAATGGGGTGGTGATTAATTTGATCACAATGAATTGTATGAGATTCTCATATATATAGATATATATTAGCAGGAGATAACAGTTTATATTAATGCAACAAAGGTCCATTTACAATTCAACATGTTTGTCCTTTACGACAAGTAGTCATAAACTCCAAACAAGTTATTTTAATTCTTTTTCTAGAGCTTGAATAGAAATTGTTTGAATTAGAATTTTAACCTCGCTCATTTCTTTCTTCACGTAGACTACCAAAAATGTTTTGCTACTTTGAACATACTTCATGACCCTCATCTTCAGACTCTCAAATCTGCACTACTAAATGAGATTTTTCAGGTCACCTATCCTCTGGGTCCTCTCATAAATGACAAGAGAGTGATATGTGTGCTTCATTCCTTCAATTATACTTTTTGAGTTAATGGGGACTGTGAAAATAGATATTGTCTTGCAAACCCCATACTTATTATTTTTATTTTTCACATTTTCAAGAGTTGCATTTTTAAGGCATTCAATAGTGTGACTAAAACAAGCTTGCTTCTGTCTTGAGAACTAGCTCAACTTCTAGGAAATATACAATTGTAATGTTCATTTCTAGATCTCATTTTCACCACACTGCCTATTTCTTTCTTAGCTATAGAACTCAGTCATGACACAGGCAGCACAAGCATTCAAAACACTATATATGGATAGTCAATGAAGTTGCTAAATATCAGTAAAAGGGTTAGTATTTGGCAGTCACAGTTTTCATAATAACAGTAGGATGACAATTGTTCAACATCATTTTTCACATTCAAGTTGGCTTTCCTTTATCTGTCACTTGTTGTTTATCAAAAATATTAAGCATATTTAATAATTATGTTATGCCTTCCTAAATTTAATTTTCTTAAATAGTTACACTTTTATTTACCTACAAAAAATTCAGGTTTTAGACTAGGTCATTGTAAATGAAGATGATTTTTAAAAATAAAAAATTATAATCATAATTTGTAACCAAATAAATACATATGTAACAGTTTTTGTTCAGCCTTGGTATACAAGACATGCTTCACAAAACATATTCTTATAGAGTGCTGAGGAGTCTTAGACATAAAATTATTTTCCATAGTAGCATATTTTTATCTCTTTTTATGTTTATGACACTCACAGCCATCATCCTAAAGCAAGCATAAAGTGTTGGCACAAATCAGAGCAATGTCACTGTACTGGAATTGCAGTGGCTTTCAGGAAATAAAATGTCACCTTCACACACAGAAAAAGAAGTGAGAACATCTTATTCATTTGATTAAATACAAATATACATACATATTTAAAAACACAGATTTTCAAATATATTCATGGGCCTGGAGAAATAGCTCAGCTGAAAACCACCACCACAAACAACAACAACAGCAAAATCCTAACTGTATTTCCAAAGGACCCTGGTTCAATAACCAGCACCCACATGACCCCTAACAACCATCTGCAACTCCAAGTTTATGGGACTTGATTCCATCTTCTGGCTCCTAGGGGCACTATGAGTGTACATGGTGCAAAGAAATACATGTAGACAAAAGCCCATACATATCAAGCAAATGAGTAAAAGAGTTTTACTGTGTCAGCAAAGTATGATACAAATAGTGTTGCTTCTGTTTACCATTTAGTAAGCAACTTTTCTTCTAAAGAACACAGTGAGTATTGTACTTTTAGCATAACAGTGGTGATGTTTATACCTAGCAATGGACTTCAAGTACTTACAAAGAGTTGTGGATTTTAGAAAATATATATACTTCACCATGCACACAGAGCTTCCAGATCCTGAAAGATATTTTCAAGGAAATTGAGAGTAATATCAACACATTAAATTAGATATTTTTAAATTAAAGTTAGTATACTAATATATAATAGAGTGAGTCAGTATATCTCAAATTACTACTGTATGATGTTAAATAAATTTAATTAATAAAGTGCCATCAAAATGTGCAAATCAAACCAGAGGTTTTGTCATTATATAATTAAAATTTGACTTCAATTATCTATATTATTAATTTACATACTACAACATATCACATATTTTATTTTGGTCTAATATGCTATTAATTTATTTCATTGAGTTCCCTCTGTGTTTTATGGCGCTTTGCTCAAATTTTAAAAATCATAATTTGGGTTGAAACATGGTGGCACACTGAAAGCACATACTTGTAAATTTCAGCAGCAGTGAAGTGGAGGCAAGAGGACAGTGAGTTTCAACCTAGTCTACATTGTAAGTTCTATGATACATTTGACTTCATCTGAAAAACACTCTCAATACATTTGTTTGAATCCTGTGCCATGCAGTTTATATATCTCCAAATGACCAGTGTCAGTTACAGAGTAATCATTATGTTTTTGATGGTGTTAAGACTGCAAAACTTTTCATATTTTGTCTTATTCTGATGTCTCTACTCTTGGATATTAGTGGGTTATTGCATTCTTCAAATTATTTTTGTCCCTTCATTATTGACAGCACTCATATTTTAGAAAGTTAATATCTGAGGGTTAGCAGTTGGAATTGGTGCCTGATTGTTTGGAGTAACGGTTTGGTAAGCCTGGCCCTTTGATACAGTTTTATGTCAATTAAAATTAATAAAAGAAAATACATTACAACTCATCATGAGTTAGCAAGTGCAAAATGTACAGGGATCCTTCCTTGTTGCTGCTGCTTTTGTTATACCAGAGGAGTAGCTGAGGGCTTTGATAGGGAGTAAGAGCTGTCTTACTCTGCCTCCTATACATTCCAAAAGGGAAGGAACTTTTGGTCATTTCTGAAAGGTGTATTTGGAGAAGTCAGTCATTTGAATGTGTTTTGAGGCCTCTTTCTAAGAAAAATAATTAGATTTAATGTTTAAAAGTAGATTCCCAAACGTAAGATTTGTTTTACGGTAAAGAAATTATATTGTTTGCACCATATTCAAACTGTCAACTTGTCCTTTAAGCCACCTGTGAAGATTGATATGATAAAATAATGGTCATATCCTGGTCACTACACCAGCTATGTCATAAGCAATGCATTGTTTCTTTATCGTTGAAATAATATATAGTATGAAAGAATGAATAAAATAGTAAAAGCACTTATTTGAATATTGAAAGAGAATGCATAAATCCTTAACTGAATTGCTATTTTAGATTGTCAATAGTATAGTCAATGCCATATTTACCCCTGCTATATACGCTAAATTGATTTGAATCCAGAAATGAGGGTTTTGGTAATATTTATCTGTTATTCAATGAACATTAGATTGTAATTCTTGGTGCTTTTAAGAAAATGAAACTGTCAAATACTTGAAAAGTGTCTCAGACTCTTAGTCTTTTACCCAATCTACCACTGCATTGGCTAATGTTCCAGACCCATCATGAATATAGGGCTTTAATGATCTTTTTGGTCCTCACTTCCCCAAATCTTCACTAAGTAACTTATCACTACTATTTTAATTCAAAATATTGGATGTAGCTATGGAAAACATTTCCCCATTCTTTCACAATTTTAAATAGAATTTTCTATCTAAATACCCAATCTGACATTAATGAAGAAGAATATACAGAGTATTATTTTACCTGTGAAATTTTCTTAGCACTGAAGATTCATTTTAAATGAGCCTATAGATCAATTATCCACTATCTCCTTTCGAATGCAAACTTTTCCTCTCCATTATACTGTTTCACCAAATTCCCCTGTGCAAAATAAATCATTCATCCCTTCCTCTGAGGTCCATGCTCTGCCAGTAACACGGTCTTAACAGTTCCTTATCTGTCTTAGCTCTGATATCATTTAGCAACTGTTCTCATATTTCTTCATGATCAATTTCAGAGATGTATTTTATAATCTTTTGGGAATTCTTGAAACTTCTTCCAATATGTTTTTGAGCATGTGATTCTCAGAAATGAAATAAACTTTTCTGTAATCAATAAAGAATCAATAGAGTTGTCTACCAAGGGACGTGAGGGACTTTGTCTATTTTTTTTAAACTGTTATAGAACTATTCTTTATGTTTGTTATGTCATTATTTACACATCTATATTCATTTTCAAAATTCATACAATTTAAAGTAAAAGTATAAATATGACTGCATATATTCTTAGTTAAGAAAAAAAATAATTTTAGAGGAAACGAGTCTAAAGAACTAATATCTTGTGATGCCAGACTTATGTACACTAGCATTCTTAAAAGTATTTCATGTTATGAGTCTAATAAATATATTTAATTATGTTTGTTTAACATCTTGGAAGACTCATTATTCAGTGGTATCTAATGAGGTCACCTTGATACATGAAGTTTCCTACACTATACATACAGTATGATACTGAATCTCCATGTTGGGTTGTACAAATTAAAATTTATTTTGATATTTTGAATGAGAATTGACCACTACAGGCTAACCCGTCCAAACACTTGGTTCTTAATTGGTGGTGCTGTTTGAATAGGTTTTTGAATCTTTAGAAGTTGAAGACTTTTTTTGTGTAAATAATTCATTGTGAGGTCACATAACCTATGTTAATATGAGGTTACATAACCTAGCACCACTTTATGTTCTCTCTCTACTACCTTTGTTGGAACGAAATATAATCTGCCAACTTCTTCCTCCTGCAGTCATGAATGTCTGTAGTCTTGTCTTCCTGCTATGATGGACTCCATCCCTCTACAATTACAAGTCAAAACAGGGTGTTTTCTAAGTTGTTTTTGATTGGTCATGACATTTTATCACAGCAACAGAAATGTAAAAATAAAATCATTCATTAAACTTAATAAATGTTATCTTTAGGTGTCAGACATATTAGATTTATTTAGTTATAGGAAGAAAAACATAGACTAAAGGCTTTAAAACTACATATCATAAATATACAATGTCACAACTATTATTAACTAGTCTATTAGAAACCTTAAATTTATATAGTTGCCTAATAAACCCTGAAGATACACGACTTAAAACATTGTATTTTCTGTTTTCCATATTTTACAGAAATGGTCCAATACATTTATTACAGTAAATCCTATATGCTAATTTGTGCTGAGTGTTTAAAATAAGTAAAATATAGTAAAATAAAAAATCTATTATAAAACTAATTCAAGAAATATTATTCTCTTAACAGTTAAAATTTTCAGCAATTGATGATAAGGTTCTAAGTGTGAACAATATCACTGAGTGATAACAGGATGATAGAATTACAGAATGATATATTTTGTCATTATAAAACTATAGATAGATTAATTTTCAGATGATACCCATGTGAAATGGATGATTTTTTTTTTGGCTGGTGACTATGAAATAAATAATAGATGATTTGATTCAAAATAATATGAGAAAAGTAAAGAAATGAAGTAGAATTAAGAGCATTTTATAAATTCTAGATTGGGGAATACATTGATTAAATGGGAAGAGAAGCATAATTATGCTGTCATTGCTGATACCAAATTAATTTCTCAGCATGTATTTTTAACAATCATATAATGATGTCAGTATAAGATTATTAATACACTGGCCTGGATATAACGTATTGGAGTCTAGTCAGAAGATTAAGGGAGTAGTTGGAATATTAAGGCTATGTGAATGAAGCACACAATTAATTGCTTGGCATTAGGCCCTGAGAGGTAAGGATGCTACAAAGATTCATAGACACCATTTCATTAATGTCCTTTAATCATCAGCCAGAACTTTTTATCCACAATTTAAAAAAATAAATGGTATTATTTGCTACTTGAGAAAGGTTACTTGCTGAATGGTAATTATATGTGAGGAAAAGCGATCCTCTAAGCTTCTTGATCATTAAGAATTAATGCCTCCTTACAATATGTTATTTTATCTGTGAATTAACAAAAAAAAAATTCTCAACTCTAAAATTTTAAATTCCTTGAGCTAAGGTTATCCCTCATATAATAATGGTTAAATTTTATATGTTAGTTATTGATTGATATATACATATCTATATCTGTTTGTAACCTTAGTTTGTTATCATGATCATATTTTATGTAAGGACTATTATTTTGATAATTTTTTGGAATCAAAAACTAATTGTATACAAGATAGCTAGTTTTGTTAATACTAATCCCAAGTAGTACAGTTGATTAAATACATGTGGTATCTTTATTCTGAGAATAAATGTCCATGTATTTTATATGTACCAACTTTAGCATTTTTTACATGATTGGCTTAGCATTTCAAAATTTATTGCACACATTATTATCTAATTTCAAGATTATGTCCCTATTATTTATCCATAGTTCAAATTTTGTTTAAATTAATTTGAGAAAGTCCTTTTAGAATATTATAGTTTGTTTATATACAGCCTCAGAATATGGGAGTGACAAGATCCTCTAGAATGTACCAGAGACCTAAAAGGTGAGAGACACTCAGGACTCAGTGGGAGGGGCCTTAGATGAAATGCTAAACAGTAGAGAGAGGGAACTCATAGAGTCTACCTCCAGTAGATTGATAGGACCTCAAGAGGAGGGATGCTGTTACCAACATACAGTCAAAATTTCAAACCCAGAAGTGTTTCTCTCTAAAAGAACTGCAGGGTAAAAATGGAGAAGACACTGAGGAAAGGAGGTTCAGTGGCAGGCCCAATTTGGGATTCACCTCATAGAGAGACACTGATGCCTGACAATATTACTGATGCTATGATATGCTTACAGACAAGAGCCTAGCAATGCTGCCCTGTGAGAGGTCCTACCACAGATACTTACAATCAACTACTGGAGTAAAGTTGGGGACCCCTATGGTTGAATTAGGGAAAGGATGGAAGAAGCAGAAGAGGAGGGCGAATCAATAGGAAGACCAGCAATCTTAACAAACCCAGACCCCTGGAAGCTCCCAGATACTGATCCACCAACCAGGCAGCATACAGGAGGTAGTACAAAGCCCCCAACACATACAGAGCCGAGGACTGCCTGCCTAATCCTTTAAAGACTTGAGGCCCCAGGGAGTGGGGAACCACTGGAGCATCCTCTCAGAAACAGCTGGTAGGAGGAACTGGATGAGGAATGTTGGGAGTGGGGCAACTGTTAGATTGTAAATAAAATGGAAATAATCAGATATCATTTGGGAAAATTAATAATAAAAACAGAGGCTTATGTGCGTGTGTGTGTGTGTGTGTGTGTGTGTGTGTGTGTGTGTGTGTGTGCTCACGTGCATGCCTGTGTGCTCATGGATGTATGCATGCGGGTGTGTGCATGTGGGTGTGTGCATGTGTCTACAATTTGTTTTTAAATTTTTTGCCTATAATATTAACAAAGCATAACATTATTAAAGAAAAAAATATATTTGATCACAGAAAAATTCAGGCACTTTCTAATAAAGTCACTCCCTAAACACCACCAGCTATAAAACATTTGCTCTCAGGCAACAGCAATAAAATATCACTCTGATATCTACTACTAAATTTTAAAATGACTTATGTTTTTATATTTATTTTACAAAAAGATCTCTCCAAAGAATGCCATTTGTGTCTCACATAATTTTGAAAAATAGGTACAGAATATAGTAATTTTTTAAAGAAGAAAACTAGAATCAAATGCTACCTTAAAATCAAGTCCTGGTGTGCTGGAACTGATTCTACTGACTCATCCAAGTTGACTGGATGAATCTCTTTCTGAATCCACCTTCAGCGAACTCAGACTGTGGCATAAATCCCACCACTCTATAACAAATATTACATTATGCTGTGTGATGTGGGTTGCCTTTCATTCAACCCTTTGATAACCTCTACTATTTCATACTCCTGTACTGATAAGCAGCCTGCTTGGATTATATTAATGAAATCTATCTCTATTGGTATTTGTCTCATAGGAATATTTTAAAAGCACCGAGTTTGGAATTGATATGTTTCTTTAATCTTCTCTCTTCCACTTAAATAATAGTTACCTGTATTTTCTATGTAAAAATCATATCTCTTTTCAGAATCTTTTCATGATGCAAGGTTCTGTAGGTTTCTATTACTCTTAATGTTGATATAAGATAGAGATACTTTCTTTTTGAATACTACATATTTATTAGTTTCTTAAGCAATTTACTAGATAGAGTGTTACATCATCATTTATTTATTTGTTAAACTCTGTGCTGTGATATGGAAATGTAACAGCCTTCAGTGGGCAGTGAGCAGAGTAACCGAAGAAAATGGGCTTCATGTCTTCATTTCTTCTGTTCCATCTCATTGAATGAAAAGTTTTATTTTGCCCTAAGATCCTTTGTTTTGATCTTACCTAATCCAAGACCCCAAATCAACATGTCTAACTATTTATTGAGAAGATCTCAAAACTAGTGAGCAAAATGTGTAGTGTAAAAGTTTGCCCATCATATTATTCCAGTAAAATGCAGCCAGCCAAAACATGATTCACAGACTCCTGTCAGAAAAATAAAATTTTAGTAAATGCCACATACATGGAAGTATTTGTGCAACATGTATAAATGAGAAAATTTTCTAATTACATTTTTAAAATTAAACTAGTGTTCTCATGTACTGAAAATATAGGTGAGTTTACAACAAAATCAAAGGTAACTCATTCTGTCTTACATACTTTATTCTGTTCCTATAAAAATTGTTGTGACCAAAGCAACTGAAATAAAGAAGGATTTCTTTGGCTTACAGATCCAGTTAAGGACAGAGGGAAATGAAAGAAGTAGTAGCTTGTGACATTGCAGCAGCACTTAACAAAGAGAGGGGTGAACATATGTTTCTCTGTTGGGGTCCACACTAGCCCCACGTTGGGGCGGCCAAAAACTGTCCCGGCCTAAGCAAAATGTTGAGGCCCTGGCCAACCCACATTTGGGCAGCCACTGTATCCCGGCCAAGCTGCCGCTCTGGTCCGCGGGTCGGGGTTCAGCAAGAGCGAGAGTGAGGATGGACTTGAAGAATGCAGACCAGACAGAGTGTAATTCAATCCCGTTTATTCTTCAGTCTAAGTCCTAAGTCTTGAGTTCCTAGTGCCTAGGCCCTAGCTCCTAGTCCCTCCAAGTTCCAAGTTACTTCTTCCAAGTTCTCTTCCAAGTGCCCTGCTACCTGTCTTCTCTCTGCTGTGTCTGGTTCTCTGTAGAGCCAAGTGTCTTCTACCTAATGTCAAGTAATCTATTGCTTTCTCTGTCTGCCTCTAGCCTTTTATATGCCCGACTTCTAAGCCACACCTCTAAGTTACACCTTTAATCATGCCCTAAGGTCTTGTTTCTAAATTTGATCTTTACACTTCTAAATTACACACCTTTAATCTCACACACCTTTAATTTCACGCACCTTTAACCTCAAGGTATCTAAACCAAGATTATCGAAGTGTGCTCAGCTGTTGTAAGCTATTGTAATCCAAGTCACATGTCAGGGTATATGGCTCAAGATGACTGCAAAGCTGATAGCCGCTTTCTGCTAAAAGTCAGCCCCCAACATTTCTCAACTCACTTTCTTCATATTGCATAGTCCTAGATCCTTCATCATGGAATACCCACAATTAAGATGTCTCTTGCCACATGAATTAACCTTACCAAATCTATTTTTCATAGACATCCAGGGATTTCTTTAGCATTTCATGTTAACAATTAGCACTATTCATCATAATTGCCTTTAACTGAAAACATCAAACATTTTATTTTTATTACCTATAAGTTTACTCTCAGTAAAGAAGTAAAAAATCGCATTTATAAAATACTGAACACTAATTGAGAATTAGCAGTGTAAAAAATTAAAGCCTTTATTTCAAGTCTTCTTCACACATAAATTACATTGTTTAGCAGAGTTTTAAATATTTTTGTAATTCTAGAGTTCAATCAATAGTATTCAACCTAAAACATGTCTTGCAATCAGCTACAATTTCAAGTGTTTTATTTTATGAAAGGCAAATTGCAATTACTTTATTATATTCTACCTACTAATTTATTCCCAAATCTCAAAATACTACGGCATCTGAAAATATATTTTTTTGCTAATGATCAATTTTCTTTAAATGGTTCAGAGTTGTAAACAAATATGCAAACTAATATTTGTAGCATAAAATATGCCTGGTGGATATATTCCTTTTTCTTGAAGCTATATAGTAGAGAGTATCAAGGACAGTCATAATGTGTTTGCCAATATTTAAACTCCATCTATGAAACAAGTGATGAGAGAATTAGAGATTTTAGTCCGTCAGAGTCGGAGTTGGGACTGACATTTTATAGTACTTTAATGTAGACCTGGCTCATGCTGGCCTGGGTGAAGGCACTTTTTGCTAAGCATTCAAACCTAATCAAGTTAAGACTCTGAGCTGGCTGTCTCTCCTGACCACACACACTTTGGTATGTAAACTACCTAAGCAAATTCTCCCTGTGCAATCTTGGATCTGGTGGATGAGCCATTCAATACCGGGAGAATTTGGACATTTCTTTTTGCTGAAACTGGATTTTTTTTTTCAGAATAATCTATGAGGTGGTCATGTATCTGAAGAAGTGAATATTATTGGGTTAGGTTGAACATAAAAATGAAAATAAATAGAAATTAGATAATTATTGATATAACTACATAATGAATATGCCATGATTTCATCTTCAGGGAAAATGGAGATAAGCTACCTATCATGATTGTATTCTGTTTCTGGAAGGAACTGAAGTCTACAACAGTTCTAACTTTTTTTATATTCCGCTTGATTATGAGTTGGGATTTTTTCCATGTTTTAACATTAGCCCTATACTAAGTAGATTCCTATGATTAAGGACAGGGTTAAACTTTGCCCAGAGAAAAACCACGGAGTCAATGAAAGGTCTCATATGGAATTTATCTTTTATTGTTCCCCTAAGAGCAAGTAGGAGACCATCATTTTGTTAGGTGTAGATAAAATAGCAAAATAACTTGTGGAAATTTAGAATATGTTCTAATCCTAAAGAAGTTGCTGATGAATGTGTAAGACCAGTATGTAAAACGAATATTATTGTGCCTAGAAACTTGGAGAATCTTTCATACTACATTTTCTCACTAATATCACCAGTTTGAAGGATACATTGAGGATGAATATTCTATTAAGAAACATAATACATAACCTCTGTGAGAGACTATTGATTTAAAGTTTAGGTAGTAAAAGCAGTATCTAAGAATATTTTTATCTTCCTCACCTCTATGGAGTCTCAAATACAATGGTATATGCTTCAGGACAGACATATCAGCATAGGAGAAATCATTAGGGCACGCTAAAGTTTTATAATCTCCTTATTGTGGCTACAATAGGCTAATTTTCCTAGTGACAAAAGCTGAATGGAGCCTGCAGAGTCAGTGTTGACAATAAGGGCTTATATAAAGCAATGCTTTTACTTCATACTGTGATGAATAATACTACTCAGGTACTAGAAAAACATGTAACCCTCCCTTTACTCTGCCCATCTTTTTTAGGGCTTATTAATGCTTTTCCTCAGCACTGATTCACAGAGCTGTTTCACTTATGCTGGGATAATACAAATGGGCCTTGGAGGTACTCCTTCAGAATTATGGTTTAGTGCTCATCCCATCTCTCCCAGAACAATGAGTCAGGACTTCAGTCTATCTTGCTTCCATGCTAATTTTGTCAAGTTTTTGTATATTGATGACATTATACTGACTAGTGAAAATGTATTATATTACAAGACACAGTAGAGAGTCTGTGCATGCATTGAATAGAAGAGTGGCTCTTCAAGAAGACTCAGGGCTATGAATATGCAATGTCTAATCT
Source organism: Arvicanthis niloticus (assembly GCF_011762505.2). Lineage (NCBI taxonomy): Eukaryota > Metazoa > Chordata > Mammalia > Rodentia > Muridae > Arvicanthis > Arvicanthis niloticus. The sequence goes on along the minus strand of NC_047669.1, from coordinate 38,346,814 downwards.
GGTTGAATTAAATCCATTTGATTTCCAGATTGGTTAAGATAAAATATATCTGTGTCCATCATTTAGTAAAGACTGTACAAATGTTATGGGACTACTAAGTTATTAGTGAAATTTATTAATTATTGTGTTCATGGTCAGACCCACTACATCACCTATTTTAAAATGGTGACATGAGATTCTTGGAAATTTTCAGCAGGGAACATTTGAAAATGAAAAGTTATTGATAATCTGGGCACAGAATATAAGCACTATTCACACAATTGTCTCAACACATGTTCATATCATTTTCTAAAATGAATAAAATTGTCTACACATTCTGACTTAGGCTCTGAATGTGAGTTTTAACTAGATAAACCTCTTCAAGGAAGTTATTTTGGCAGTATAAAAGGCCTATAAGAATTACAGCCACTGACCACTATTTTTCTGTCAGTATAAACTAGACTCTGGAAAAAGAAAGGGGTGGACACTTGACTGAGCAGTATCCACCTGCTGTAACACTGACTGCTACATAAGTGATGGGAGTACTTTACAACTGCAATGCCTCCTACAGCTGTTATTCAATCACATATTGCTCACCATGTACCTACTACTTATTTCTTCAGTGGACACCCAAGTCTCTATGATCAGAAGATTGAAGAAACCTGATGACCTTGTTTAAAACGTTTGAAATACAGATGAGTTTAGCAAAGGAAATACAAACTATCTGCTCTTCCACAGAAGCTTGAAATAGATGGAAATCAGAGTTTCTGACAGAAAAAGGTATTTGTATAGTGGGGAAACCCTGGCCTCTAGCTACAGGCTATTTGTGCTGATAGTTAGGTAATTCACTGAGTCCATGTGAAAGACAAAAGACACATATTTCGTAGGAAAGATACAATAATATGGTCTATTCTGAAGAGCTGTTCTGGGGAAACATATTATAGTAATAAAATGTAATGTTGACTAGAAATCCCAAAGGGTGGGAAAAGTGCAGGTAGGCTACCTTCCCCACAACTTTCTTTACTCTCTCATTATCACAATATAGCCCCCACTTTATCTCTAGTGCATGTCTTTCCTACTTGTTATGCCTCTAATGGGAGGTACATACTCCTTCCTCTATGGAGAAAAAGCAGACTTATAGAAGTCCAGGTATATTGCCTACCTGTGCACCTTGCTCATTCTTGGCTACAGGCCACAGTATCCCCAGTTTCCCATCTTTCTAATTGCCATACCTCAGCTCCAAAATATACCAGAGACCAGCCTGAGGCTGAGATTACCTGCTCTACTATAAACATCACAGTCTCTGTAGGCTTCCCTCCTCCCAAAACGTACACATTCCCCCAATATTTCTCCACTCTATTCCCAGTCCAGTGTCCTCCTTACAATTCCAAGGTAACCAACAGGCAAAGAGACTCGAGTCCTACCAGAGACCAAGACTTGGAGAGATTCAGGTAGGCTGTAAGCCCTCAAAACTCCCCATGTTTTCATATTTTCAGACACTTTCAGCCATATAGCCCCACAACCTCCTAGTCAGCAATCCAAGCACCTAAGTGAAAACTCGTTGCCATTCCGGAGACCAAACTGGGACATAGAATATCAGCTCTACTTGAGACCATTGCAGATTTGGAGACGCTCCAGTAGGCTACCTCCACCTCTAAACTCTCCCATCTCTGACTCTCTTACCAGTCTCACACCATCCTACTTGCTGTGCCCCAGCCTCTAAAGAAAGCAGGGAATCTCTGCTTTATCAGAGATGAAGAATAGAAGAAATCCAGGTAAACTGATACCCTGCCAAACTATCCCACTCTCTCAGCTGCTCTCCATCATATCCCTATAGACCTTCCTTTCTATTGCCAGATCCCAGCCCCCACCTAGGGCAGAGACTCCCTGCTCTACCAGAGATCAGCTTTTCTACTGAAAAGCACAGGCTCCAGCAGGACAGGGACTCACATCTCTAACAAAGAATATATAGATGAGAGAAGTCCAGGTAAGCTTCCCATCCACCAACCTCCCAACTATCTCACTATTCCTGGGTCACCACACAATATCCTACAGTCTGAGCACTCCTAGTTGCCCTGCACCAGTCCTCCAAATATATAACACAATAAAGCCAAATTTAAACAATATCGATCCACAAACCCAGCTCTACAGAACACAGTAGAAGAAAGACTACAACCCAGGTAGATAAATACATCTACAGAAATACAGATAATAAATAATCTCATAGTAGAAACAAAAGAAGAGAAAATCTTTATTTTTCTCTAACTCTTTATCTCTCTCTGTCTCTCTCTCTCTCACACACACACACACTTACACACACATATACAAAACCATTACCACCTATAACAACAGCAATAAAATAAATGGAACTAACAATCATTGGTCATTGATATTATTCAATATCAATCAATTCAATTTCCTATGGAAAAGGCAAATTTAAAAGAATGGATGCACAAACAGGATGAATCAGTCTGTTGCATACTGGATGTATACTTCAGAATCAAAGATAGACATTAGTTTAGAGTTAAAGGCTGAAAAAAGTAATTTTCAAACAAATGGTCCAAAGAAAGAAGCTGGTGTAGCCATTTTAATATCTAAGAAAATAGACTTCTAAACAAAATAAATCAAGAGATGGAGAAGAAACTTCATAATCGTCAAAGAAAAAATTCATCAAGATTATGTCTCAATTCTGAAATCTATGAGCCAAATGCAAGGGGAACACATATGTAAAGGAAATATTTCTAAAGCATACTTATACAATAATAGCAGGAGAATATAATACCCCACGTCAATCACTCCAGCAGACAGGTCATCCAAACAAAACTTAAACAGAGCAATAGTGGGACTAATAGACATTATGACGCACATGGATGTAGCATATCTACAAAATATTTTACCTAAACACAAAGGAATATATTTTCTTTTCAGGAACTCATGGAACTTTCTCCAAATGACTTCTATTACTGGTCCAAAAAGCAAGTCTCAACAGATACATGAAAATTGAAATAAGACCTAGTATCCTAACAGACTACAGGTCATAGCTGGATTTCCACAACAGAAACAACAGAATGACTAAAAACATATAAAAACCAATGAAGTCTCTACTGAATGACTACTGAATTAAGGCAGAAACTAAGAAAGAATTGAGAGACATCCTAGAATTCAGTGAAAATGAAGGTGCATAATACTCACATTTATGAGGAAGCACAATGAAAAATGTGCTAAGAGGAAAATCCAAAGCACTAATTGCAGTCATAAAAAAAAATCAAAGAGCTCTAGTATCAGCAACTTAATGAATTTAATAACACATGTGAAAACTCCAGAACAAAAAGAAACAAGAGCACCCAAGAGGAGGAGTAGGTGCAAGAAAATAATCAAACTCAAGGATGAAATCAACAAAAATAAAAGACAGAGAGAGAGGATAATACAAGTAATTAAAGAAACAAAGAGTTGATTCTTTGAAAATATTCACAAGATAAAGAAACTCATATTAAAACTATGAAACAGAGAGGAATACCCAAAATAGTCAACCAAAAGAGGAACATGACAGCAGATGGCAAGGGATTCCAAAGAATCATTAGGTCATACTTTAAAACCTGTACTCCCCAACATTGAAAAAAAAAAAAAAGAAATGAACAATTTTCTGAAAGACAACAGATACCAAATCAAATAAAAATCAAAATAAACAATTTATATAGGCACATAACACCTAAGAAAATGGAAGCAACCATTAAAAGCCTTTCAACAAAACAAAGCAGAGCAAAGCAAAGCAAAGCAAAGCAAAGCAAAGCAAACCAAACCAAAACAAAACAAAACAAAACAAAACAAAACAAAACAAAACAAAACCTGGCCAAATGGCTTTTAGCAGTCTACCAAACTTTTAGAGAAGAGCTAATACCAAAACTCCTCAAATTATTCTATAAAAGAGAAATAGAAGCAACTTTGTCAAATCATGCTATGAGTCCAAGTCACCCTGATACCCAAGCCACACAAAGATTTGTAGAAGTAACTTTTATTTGCCAGTTTAATTGTCATCTCAGAGGATTACTGCTGAATAAGCTCATTCATTCTAGCTTTGTCTGCACTTTGGCTGCCTGGTTCAACTCAGCTCTTCTGACCCAAACTTATCTCCAACCTTACTGATACAAACTGGTTTCACTTCACTTCTCACTGAATTGCTAAGCTTGGCTTCAGGCAATTTGTTTTGAATGTCAGTCTCATTCTAATTTTCTGACTCAGTTTATCTTTACCTGCAACCTGTCTCTGTAAAATTGTCCAGGTAAAACTAGCTCCTCCCTCTCTGTCTCTTTCTCTGCCTCTGTCTCTGGTCTCTGTCTCTCTCTCTCTCTTTGTCTCTTTCTCCTTCTCTCTCTCTCTCTCTCTCTCTCTCTCTCTCTCTCTCTCTCTCTTTCTCTCTCTCTTTCTCTCTCTCCCTCCCTCCCTCCTGCTCTCTTAAGTGACCCCACTTTTTACTTAATTAAGTACTTTCTTGTTAATTAAGTACTGTTCTTGTTGGAGCTGGCAATGTCTTTTCTCTGACTCATTCTGTAAAAATTTTCTCTGACTTGTCACTTTAACTGCCCCTCAATTAGAAGGCATTGTTGTGATTAAAAATTTATAGCAAAGGAGTATCTGTATTCCAGCCAGAAGGATTAAAGTTGTGTAGTAAGGCTCTCCTGTATTACAGCCAGATCACACAGACCTAGAAGAAAATTTACAGATAAATTTTCCTCCTGAACACTGATGCAAAACTACACCCCCCCAAAAAAGAATTGCCAAACCACATCGAAGACATATCTAAAAGATTATTAACCATGATCAATTAGGCCTCATCTCAGAGATGCAAGGATGTTTCAACATATGAAAATCTGTAAACGTATTCGACCGTGTAAACAAACTAAAAGAAAAGAAAGACATATTAGACACTGAAAATGTCTTTGACAAAATTTAATACCCTTTCCTAATAAAATTCTTGGAGAGATCAAGGGTACAAGGAACAAACCTAAACATAATAAAAACAATTTACAGCAACACAATATAAACATCAAATTAAATGGAAATAAATTTAAAGCATTATGTTTAAAATGAGGAACCAGACAGGGCTGTCAACTGTTTCTATAGCTATACAATATATAGTTAGAGCTGCAGCAATATGACAGCTAAAGGAGATCAAGGGGATAGAAATTAGAAAGGAAGAACTCAAAGTATCATTTGATATATATATATATATATATATATATATATATATATATATATATATATATATATAAAAATTCTACTGGAGACCTCCTACTGGTCTAACTGGACATAGACAAGTACCAGAATGCAAATATATCCATACCTATTACACTGAACCAAACTCAAGTCTAAAAGATTAAACACCACAACATTAAACAGATACTCTGAATATAGGAGAAGACAAAATGGGAATAGACTTGAACACATTGGCACAGGAGACAAGTTCCTGAAGAGTACATCAAAAGCCTAGTCACTAGGATTAACTATTAATAAATGGGATCGCATTAAACTGAAAAGCTTCTGGATGGCAAGAGGCATCATCAACAGTACAAAACAGCAGCCTATAGAATGGGAAAAGCTTTTTACCAACTTTACATCTGACAGAGGGCCAATTTACAAAATATATAGGGAATTCAAGAAACTAGACACTAATAAACAGAACAATCTAATTAAAAATGGGGTGCAGATCTAAACAGAAAATTCTAACAGAGGAATCTCAAATGGCTGAAGAAGCATTTGAAGACTTGTTCAACATATTTAGCTTCCAGGAAAATGAAAATCAAATTGACATTGAAATTCCATCTTACCCTTATCATAATGTCTAGGATCAAAAACATGAGCTGGTACCAGCTTGTGTTGGCTAGTTTGTAGAGATATTGAAACACTCCTCCATTGCTGGTGAGAGTACAAACTTGTGCAGTCAAGTTGGAAATCCATAGGATTTTTTCTCAGAAAATTGAAAATCAGTCTACCTCAATACTCAGCGCTACCATTCCTTGGCATATAGCCAAAGGACACTTCATCATATCAAAAGCAGTTGCTTAACTATGTTCATAGTAAGTTTACTCATAGTACCAGACATTGGAAATAACCTAAATGTCCCACAACAAAAGAATGAATAAAGAAAATAAGGTGCATTTACAAAATGGAATATTATTACACTATTAAAAGATTAGCATTCTTCTGGTTTACAAATCCACCTACACCCAACCACTCCTATATTTCCTGTAGCATTTTTTATTTCATAGACTATTTTCTTTATGATCACATTTTTCTAGTGTAATTGAAACCAACCAACAGCACTGCCTGTCTTCAAGGAGGTTTGCCTAACCAGTGACACAGGAGGGCTACTCTAATCACAGACACAGATGTCCTACTCTAAACAGAGACAGCATTGCCTGCCTCTTATAGTGCCGCCTTTAACCAACGTCACACAGATCATCCTGCTTCCAAAGGGGCCTGCTCCAATCACAGACACCCAGGCTAGTTAACACAAGGGGTACTCAGATGGCTAAAGCAAGCACAAGAACACAATCAACAGAAGCCAATGTTATTTGGCACAATCAGAACTCAGTTCTACCACAGCAAGCCCTGGACATCCTAACACACCTTAAAAGCAAGATTCTAACCTAAAGTCTCATCTCATGAAGATGATAGAGGTCTTTAAGGAGGATATAAATTACATTCATGAAGAAATAAAGAAAACACAGTCAAACAGGTAAAAAGCTTTTAAAGAGGAATCAAATAAATTCCCTAAAGAAATACAAAAAATACAATCAAACAGTGAAGGAATTGAACAAAATGGTCCAAGACCAAAATATGGAAATAGAAGCAATATAGATATCACAGATGGAGGCAATCCTGGAAATGTACAACCTAGAAAAGATAAGAAGGACTACAGATGTAAGCACAACTGATGGAAGAATGAATTTCAGGTATAGTTGATACCATAGAAATTATTGATACATTGCTCAGAGAAAAGGCAAAGTATACACAGTTCCTAACCCAAACATCCAGGAAATTTGGGACACAATGAAAAGACCAACTGTAAGAATAATAGGAATAGAACAGGGTAGAAATTTAGAGTTCATAGGGCTAGAAAATACCTTTAACAAAATCATAGAAGAAAACTTTCCTGACCTAATAAATGAGATAGCCACAAATGTACAAGAAGCCTACATAAAACCAAGTAGATTGGACCAGAAAAGAAAAATCCTTTTGCCACATAATAATCAAAATAGTGCAGAATAAAGAAAAAATATTAAAAGCTGCAAGGCAAAAGGCCAAGCAACATATAAAGGCACTCCTATCTGATTTATACCTGACTTTTCAACAGAGAATCTAAAAGACGGAAGATCCTGGACAGATGTCTAGCACACCTTAAGAGACCACAGATACTATCCTTGACTAATATACCCAGCAAAATTCTCAATCATCATAGGTGGAGAAACCAAGATATCACAAGACAAAACCAAGTTTAAATAACATCTTTCCTCTATTCCAAACCTATACAGTATACTAGAAAGAAAACTGTAACAGAAGAAGGGGATATAACACCCAAGAAAATACAAGAAATTAATTATCTCACAGAGATTTCTCAACAGAGGAATCTCAGATAGCTGAAAAGCACTCAAACAAATGTTCAATATTCTTAGTCAACTGAAAAATGCAAATTACCTCAAGATTCAACCTCATGTAATAGAGAGGGAGGAAAGATTATAGGAGCTAGAAGGGTCAAGGACACCAGAAGAAACCCGACAGTACCAACAAACTTGGACTCAGGGTTTCGCTGAGATTGAACTGACAATAAGGAAGTCTATATGTGTCTAACCTAGACCCAATACATTTGTATTACAGTTGGGCAGCTTTGTTTTTGTTTGATTCCTAACAGAGGAATCAGGGCTACTTCTGATTTGTCTGCTTTTGGGATCTTTGACCACCTACTTGATTTTCTAGCCAAGCCTTGATATGAGGGGAGGTGCCTACTCTTATTGCAACTTGATCTGTAATGTTTAGTTGATTTTCCTGTGATACCTGCCCTTTTCTGGGGAAAAGAGCAATAGCTGGGGAGGAGAGAGGAAGGAGGGACTTAAAGAATTAGAGGGAGATGAGGCTGTGGTCAGGTCATGGTATAATAGATAAGAGAAAAAAATAATAAAAGTATCAGAAAATGTGAGATTAAGGTCTAGGCTGTAGTCACAGCAGACATGGCCTTATTGGTACATCTGAAACACTGCACATTTAAAGAACTAATTGCAAATGGAACAAAACTAAGAATACGAGGTAGGACTTAAGGTATAATGATGTGTTGGTGCTTAAATCACAATATCACAGCTTCATCTTTAATTCACTCAAGAATGGATACACAAAGCTATCCAAATGCTTAACTACTGACAAATTGATTTCACTGTCTTTTTGTTAAGAAGTTAAAGTATTAATATATTTTGTTGTGTTTAAAAGTAGTTTTGTCCTTATCAGAGTGTTTCCTATCTTAAAAACAAACCAAAATATTACTAAACGCTTTTGATAAATGTGATGAATGGATACCATTGTCATATTGGTGGTAACAAGGGCACAGATTCTATAGAACAAGCTATCTAATATCAAATATAAGTATATAGGTTTATCATGATACATTTTTCACTTGCTATATGACAATTGAACAGCAGCAGGTTTGATAGACAGTTTGATTTGGTAGAGTAAGAGACACAAGCAGTATTAGGCAAAAACATGTGTTACCTAGACTGAAACACAAAGCAGAGTAAGAAGAATTAAATATCCACATGGTAATCTGACTCCCCTTCATGAGACCTTATGAAATTGGATTTTACTAAAAGCCCCAGCTTTTCTCTCAAGGCCATCTAACGTCTATACAGAAGCTACATTCTCATAATTTGTAAACGGACTGTTTGTAGCCATTTTCTATATTGAAAATGGTAAGTTCATGAAAGCATTATGTGAGGAGTCTCTGGGCCCATAAATCAGTCCGAAGATTCTGTTGTTCTATGGGACCAATCATCCCCTCTTAAATCTTGAGGATACTCAGAGCACCAGTGTTCTACTGTGTCATTTGTTAAATGACCAACTTACAAACCTTATTATTCGGTCAACTTTTAATATGTAGTGCCACATCAGGGCCCCAGATGTTTCTGTTATATAATTTATCAGGCATGATAATAATATTATTTCCAGAATATACAACTTTCACTTAGTACTTGTTATTAAATATACATGTTTTCATAAACATCCTATTATTTTTTATGATTATTGAGAGTCTTTGTTGTTGTTAGAAGATACTAGCCAAGACAAGGGATTTAATTCCTCTGTAAAAATCCACTTCACATCCGTGTTTCCAATAACCGGGTTATCAATGTTTCGGCTGCATTTTTGATGTGGTGTGGTTAGGAGTCATTATTGTCTCAGTAGATAGAATATTTTAAAAATTAAAAAGGAGAAAACTGACAAAAGTATTAATGGAAAATCTCCAGTTTTTTTTTTAAATCTCATTTCCAGAACTGACTTTCCATAATTATTTTAGAATTGAAATACCACTGGTCTTTCAACAAATGATAATGACCCATGGGGTTTTTGTAACAAGTTTGAACTGTTGAATATATGCCAATAGCATGGCCTTTAAATTGTATCAAAGTGAGAAGTAAAATTGGCATCAATTTATGTTGTTAGATATACCTGCCTATTTTAGATGAATCCTGAGTTCTAGGTCACCTATATAAGCTCTAAACTGAATATGAAGCTAAGCAAAATAATTTCAGTGGTAAATAATTCCTCTCTAGTTGGCATAAAAAATAGAATATTGTTTACCAGCTCAGGACTCACTTCATTCTACGAGGATGATGGATTATCCATTCGGGAGTCATAGTTTATAAGACACAGTCTCTAAAAAAAACTGCATGCAGAGGTGTTCAGTTTATCAAGGTATAATCCTTTTCAGTGAATATTTTCCAATTTAAATTGTATTTATTTTATTTTATCTCTCTGTTTGGAAGATGCTAATAACTACAGCATTCTTGGGTTGTCATTTTCTCTCTGACTCAAGCACAATGTCTTTGAGTCTACATCTGAGTATGTTTTTAAATTATTTTATTTATGAGATCAAGAAAACTTTAAAAGAGATCATTTGTCTCAAGTACAGGGCTATCAAGGTAAACTGTCCTGTGTGAATCCATCGTGTGACTCATAAAGATCTAAATTTATGCCTTTTAAATAGTATATGATACTTTTGAGATATGTTAAATTATTGGCTTGACTATTGTTACTGCTGTGTAGTCAAGACAATTATTGCTATTTGTTTACATAATGATTCTCATCAATGTGTCTTTATTGATGGTGTTGATCATAAGTACAAACCAGATAAATTACCTTCCACCTGCCCACCTCCATTGGACTCAACTTTTGCAGCACCAGGCCACAAAATGAAAAAAAGCCCAGCACTTGATATTATAAATAATAGTTAGAAGAATTGAATATCGGTACTAGGCTTCAAATAACTGAGACAACTGAGACAACTTAAGTTGTAATAATTATGCATACGCTAATTTAATAAATCCATTAGAATGAAAACATAAAATTTCTCAATGCAACTTAATCCCATCGGTATCAGGTGTACTTAATATCTTTGATATTAGTTAACCAGCTCACATAAAGACAGAATTTATAATATTCATTATGTAAAGTTACTTTGTTTAAATCAAGTAAATTTAAATGTAAAGTTACTTTGTTTAAATCAACCATGATCTTACTGGTCTGTTTACCAGACAGGAGTATTCCTCTGGATGTACCCACCCATGGCTTTCACTATATATAATTCTGTGCTTGACATTTCTGCATTAAGTCATATAGGACATTGAAATAAATTCTCATGATAGACATAAAATATTATTTGAGACATAGTTCTAAGGAGCAACCTTATTCCTAAGGAATACTTATTCAAAAGTACTGCCTTTGAGATAACTTTACTCTCCTCCTTCCATTTATATACGTTGGTATTAACCAAAGTTTTCATTAGTTTTTCAAACTAAGAGTAAATTGCCCATTAAGTCACTAAGTTTCACATTAAAATACCATGAATGCTCTATAAATTAGATCATGAAAAATGTATTTAGCTCTTTCACATTCTAGATTTATAGAAACTCAATAGAATAATTCAAATTAATTTTTTTCCACTTATTTTTTTCAAATTTTCATTTTCAGAAGAAGCTTAAGTTGGCAAATGGAGAGTGAAGTGATGATTTTAATTTTTCTATTTCTTCTTTGATGTTTCTTTTCTAAATCCTCCACTAATATATTTCTGTAATCACTTAGGAGTTTGATGGGCAATACCTTAGTTTTTCTAAGACAGATATATGGGAACATTTAGAAAGAAACCAAAAGATTAGAGTTTGAAAACTCATTGAAAATCAACAATGTTAAGAAATTTTATTAAACTTGTACTTTATAAACTGTAGCTCTACAATATTTCACTGAATGTGCTCTGTACTCTAGCCAATGTTCCAACTATTTGTTTGTTTGTTTGTTTGTTTATATCCTAAACACTGCCCCTTCTCTGCCTCCACCTTAGAGTGTCTCTCCTCCATAACCCTCCTCTTCTCCTGCAGGATTAGGCACATCTCCTTCCACTGAGGCCAGATGTGGCACACATCTGTTAGAGAATGAATTCCCCAGTCAGGCTTCAGCTTTAGGGACAGCGGCCCATCCCTTGCTCTAGTTATTTAGGGATCCTCATGAAGACTTAGCTGCAGGTCTGCTTCATATGTGCTGTGGGCTTCAGTCCAGACCATGTATGTTCTTTGGTTGGTAGCTCAGGTTCTAAGAGCTCCCAGGGGTCCAGGTTAGTTGACTCTTGTGGTTTTCCTGAGGGGTTGCTATTCTCCTAAGGACCTTCATTCCTTCCCCCAACTCTTCCATAAGAGTCCCCTACCTCCATCCAATTACTTACCTATGGGTATCTGCATCCGTTTCAGTCAGCTGCTGGTAGATTCTCGGAGAGTTATGCTAGGTTCCTATTTGCAAGGATAACAAAGTATCATTAATGTCTGGGATTGGTGATTGCCTGTGGGATGGGTTTCAAGTCATTGGTTGACCTAGCCAATGTTCTAATCATTAAGACCATGACAACAAAGAATATGTTTACAAGAAACTAACAATCAGAAAGAGATTTAGTATACTGGAAGCACACTTGCCTAACATACATGAGGCTCTGAGTTTAATCTAAAAAAAAATCAAAGAATGCTGACATAGGTACATTTTTATGCTGTAAAAAAATATCAGCTTACCATTTTATTAAAGCTATATGAGTAAGACCTGTACTTAGTGAGCAAATTTCTTCATTTAAAAATATAGTCCAGATGGTATATAAAGAAGAAAATATTTAGCAAAAGACTCTAGACTGGAGCAAATATGGCTTCTGATAACTACAGGTCCAAAGACAAGATACACTGGGAAAGCACAAGAAGCTGTAAACTTCTGGTGTAGGTGATAAAGAAGAGAGTGTGGTAACATAAAGCTTCAGAGACTGTGAAGGCCCAGGCAAGGCAGACCAATATCAATCATTAGATTTGGCAATGAAGTAATAGAGTGGCAATGCTTATCATTTAATAGATTAGTAGAGCACACTGAATATTTTGATTAATGCAAGCAATGACATTCCAGATTAATTAACTAGAAACTAGGAAAATCATGGAACATCCTAAGGAAACAAACATGGTGGTGTTGCCTTATGTTATAATGCATAGGAAGCAGTCTAGTAGACGTTTAGCTTAAGAGTTAACATAGAGAAAACCCAGAAAGCATATCTTTGAGAAATGAAAGGGGGAGTAGAGAGGTATTAGTTAATATTGGAAGTAGGATTCCCCTTGAATGCTGGGATAACATGCTTATAAATAAATATAAAATAGTAAATCTTCCAAGAAAAAATGTGTTCTTTTAATTATTTGAATAAATTGACAATTATAGGGGTTACTGAAATGCACAGTTGGCAGTATCCTGGGGGAATTTATTTGTTATTCATCAAAAAATAATTCATGTCACTTTTTATTGTAAAAATAAACAAAACATCCACACATTTACAATTTTTATAAGCATTTCTAATGTGATGCATATTTAAGCTTTCTCTTAATGAAACACTCTTGCTTAGAAAAGTTTATTTCTTAGACCTCTGAAATCATTTCCCACAGCAAATCGGTACCACATAATCACATCCTTCTTTTTATAATGAAGTTTGTTGTTATAAATAGGCAAGCAGAGACAGAGTTCCAGTCAGTGATAATAAGCTAACTGAATATGTTATCCCCTCTTATTGTTACTAAGCAAAATAAATGAGGGATTGTTTTATTCTTCCTCCAGACTGAAAGCTTTTAAGATTACATGTGTATATAAGAGAACCATTATACACTCAAAAATTATTACTAAGGATTTCCAAAAGGAGACTACTACTGACTACATTTAAGTAAATGTCTTTTTAAAAAATGGATTGTGGAACATTGTTCCATGTTTAATAATGCCTTCTAGTGCTGACTCAATTCTTTTAAAAGGTCCAGATTTATTTGGAGAAACATATCCCTTCACTTTGCGAAAGCAATGTGTAACTCATAAATGATTATTTCACATGCTGACCAATCACTAAGACCATCTACTCCATCTACTTTTTTTTACTAATTCCATCAGTAAAAGAAAACAACTGTATTAAATGAGAGTAATTTTATGTCTATCAAGTTCTCCCACATACCTAATTCAATATCCTCATGTATAGCCTTTGTTTCATGAGTCTTTGTAATATATATATATATATATATATATATATATATATATATATAATATATTATATATATTATATATATTATATTATATATTATATATATTATATATTATATATATTTTATATATACTATAATATATAAAGTGTGCACTATGATAAAGTGAGGTAATGTGAAACTATTGCTTTGAACTTATAATGATCTTATAGCTTGAAACACTGTTTTGAACTAAACTATCAAGCATATATATATATATATATATATATATATATATATATATATATGAATGTATATACGAATGAACACTTCTGGAGCTGAAGAGACAAGTGGTCAGGTCTGACCAGAATGTGTGTGTATATGAGTGGACGTGTATTGCCTTTGTGGTTCTTCCTGGTTCATGAAGAGTTAAGCAGTTAAAGCCTCTCTCCTGGATAGCAAGAGATCATTAAGCAACAGAGATAGAGTAAGAAATCAGTGCTTATTAAAGCACAAGCAGTAAGAGATTTTAGAGTAAGAAACCAGTGCTCATTGAAGCACAAATAGTATGAGTTACAGAGTAAGAGAACAGCGCTTATTAGCACAAAGCAGGAACACAGAGGTAGGTTTCCAGAGGCCACCAACTGCTGGCTCCCAGAGGAGTAAGTGCAAATTACAAAGATCAGCAGTCTTTGACCTTCCTCCAACTCTGTGTCCCTCTTTAGTTCTTGTGATTCATGGATGGGCCCTGGCACTTTTTTACTTTAAAACATACATAGGAAACAAAAGATAAGCTTGTATATTTTAGTTTAATTTATGAAGTAAGAGAGTGTGTATTGTATGACTATCTCAGAGAAAATGCATTCTTTCACTTCTATAATTATTAAGCAAGTACTTAGATAGTGGCTAACATAAGAGATCATGTACTATTTCAAAAATAAAATTATAACTATGTAAAATTATTCAATCCAGATGACTTATATAATTGTTATTAATGTGACAGGCTCATTTACTGACTCTCACATATCACTGTGTGAAGATAAAGCTTGTATATATTTGAAATTGTATAATCATTTATTAGCAAATATTCCTATGAGTAATCCAGTCTTTAAGCTCATGAAGTTTCTCTAATGAGAAAGAAAATCTGCTAAGTAAACAGTCTCTTGAAAATTCATTCGTCACATCTTCTTGGATAGTGCCAGCTCTGCCAACATTCTTCAGGCACAATGAACAAATTAGAGTTAAAATAACTCTCAGTCATGACTCCCTGGTCACCAAGATACCTTTCAATAGTGTTTTGACAATAAAAATCTGCTGTGCCTTCCTTTCTATTTATGTGATCAGGCACCAAATCTCTGTGATAGTTTCACTTTTTCTCTGAGGAAGAGCTGGAAAGGTCTTCTCCAAGATCTCTATTTCTACTGTTGAAGAGAGTGATCTCACCATTCCCTTATAATATTTTGTGGATGTACATACCATTGTCAAAATTCATCATGGTTAATATTTATAGAACTCTGTATAATTTATAGAAGTACATAGATAGATCTGCTTTTTATTTTTTGAGACTTAGTCTCACTGTGCTGTACAGACTAGCCTCTAAATCTTGCCTCAACTTTCTTGCATACTTAAGTAAAATGTCTTCACTTAGCTGACTTCTATTCTCTTATACATGTAAACTTACATACTATAAATACACATATACATATACCACCTAACTATATCACTCCTTTCACTTTCCATCCTCCAACCACTTTCATGAACCCCTCTCAAATCGATGGTTTCTCTAATTGGTTTTGAATGTTAAAGGAATTAGAGGTTATATGTAGGCAATAAGTGCACTGAATTTTAATGTTAGTGAGCATCATTAAAATAGTGTTTTAGGGACAAATGAGGTAAGCCTGAATCACAGTTACAAATGTGGACAGTGAATTTAACAGGAAACACTTAAGATTCAATGTTTATATTAAGCATCATGACAATAGACATGAACATTAAAATTAAGCTGAATTCTGAATTCTTATAAGGTTAAGTCAGTAATTTTGTGATTTGTACAAGTTTTCTTAATTCCTCCTCTGAATGTTAGAAGTTGTTTATCTTTAGGTAAGAAAAAAACAACGTGTTTCATTGTCTTGTACTTGTCTTCATTAAGTGTTCATAAGGACAGAAGTCTGTATCCTTTCCAATCTCCCCACTTTATAGCACCTCCCTAATGTAACCTTGATTTTAGCTTGATTTATCAATCCACGGGGACCCATTTGTCTCTGTCTACTTAGGACTGGCATTAAAAACACTATGACCAAGCCTTTGATATAAGAGTCCTAGGGTCCTTAACCCAATACTCACAATTACCCAACCAACACTTAACCCACTGAACTATCTCTAAATTCTGTAGATATGTCTACCAAATATATGTTTTACAAAATTTTATCTCATTCTCTGGAATATTATTTATGTTTAATAGTTTTATCTATTTATGTATTTATTTAGAGCAAGTTTTAAAACAAAAAAATTCAGTTTCTTTACTATTTCATGTGCTTCTTAATATTCCAAGTAATGACACATTGAAATATAGGCATATACAGCTGTGCCAAGATTCCATATCATATCTCTCTAAGAAGTAAAGAAAAGAGAAAAATGGTCATTTAATATTATTTATTAATGAACTTTTAGAGTTAAATATAAGAAATATTGTCGAATACAAATTTAGGATTTTTTATTGCTGTATTTATTTCAGACATTTTATAGTTTTGTCATGTACACATTCACAAAACACACACATAAATACATACATATGAACTTTATCTTTTTGTTTTTAATTTTAATTTTATATAGTATATGATGTAGGTTGTCAATTTAAATCTTTTGTGTGAAAATATCTAATTTTTTAGAACTATTGTTTGAAAAAAAACTATTTCACCTACGTAAACATATTGAGTATATATACCAGTGAATAATTTGTAAGACTATATGTATAATTATTTATTTCTAGAGGTTAATTGCTATCTATTTATCTATATTTTTTTATTTCTCTACCAGTGTACTTCATGATCTGAAATCTGTAGCTCTGTAAAAAGTTTACCACATATATATATGTGTGTATGAGTCAACATTTATGTTTTTATTTTTGTTTTGTGAATTACAAATTTAAACCAAGACCATGGATTCATCAATGGGTATACAGCTAAAGACAATGATGGCCCCTGGTTTTAGAATCTTTCAGTAGTGAATAGTTCATCAGCAAGGATTTGGACCCCAGTAGCCCTCTCCCTGCAATTACCCATAAATTATTATTTACAGAGCCAATTTGCTGCAGGTATCTTTTGTCTTTTATCCATCAATGTTAGATATTTATCAACAATTTGATCCTTGTGATATCTTTCAGTGGTGTTTCCAGAACAAACCAATTGTGGTAATACATTCCTGTAATTCCCACTACAGATGAAAAAAAAAAGGCTGGATGATCATGAGTTTTATGCCAGTCTATGCTACAGAGAAAATACTGTCTCAAAAAAGCAATTTTCAATGAATAACTCTTTAACATAAACTTTTGCTAAATGAATTCTCTAATTACATCATTTTGATTTAAAGAAAAAATAAAGTTTATTTCTTGAAATACTTGTTTTAATTTTGGATTGTTCATTGTTACTGTATTAAAATATAATAAATTTTGTGTTTTTATCATGTATATAGCCTCAACATTTTTTGAACTACCCTAATAATTCTCAGACATAAATAGATTTTAAATGTATCTTTTATGATTTCCTAAGTACTATATGTTACATGAATGCAGACAGCTTTATAGTAAAACAATGTACAAGATATTATTTTGTCAGAGTCATAAGCAATACATAGTTTAGATAACAAGAGATGGTCTAGAGATTTTTTTTGTTGAGAGAATATAACACATTTTATTATTTTTTAATAATTAAAATTACATTTTCAATGAGTAGATACATGAAATTTTAGTAGCACAATATTTATCCATATACAAATTTACTAATTACAAACATATCACTGAGGTTCCAAACTCTAACATAATGAATGTTATAGAAAAATTATCTAAGACATAGAGATGGTGGTTTAAAATCATAACTGATTTTCATGATCCTAAAGTATCCAGAGTTTGTGTTGATGTCTATGGCTCATGTTGCAACCCAAGGGCACATGAATGCTTCTGGCCTGAGCTACTGCTTGAAGTCATGTTAATATCCAGAGGCCTTCCTGCCAATGGGGCCATACTTCATCTAAATAACCTATACTACCATCTGGGTATATGCTGCCATCAAGGGCCATATCTGTATATGAGGTCCTATTGCAGCTAGGATCTGTGTTGATGTCCACGGCATGTGCTATCAGGAAGGAAATATGGAGGTCCATGGATTAGGCTGTTGCCTGAATCTATGTTAATGTCCATAGGGCAAGCTGATACAGGGGGCTGTGTTGATGTAAGTGGCTGATGCTGGCATCTGAGGCCATGTTAATGGTCGTGGTCCTGGCTGCCTCCAAGAGCCTTATCTGGGTCCATGACCCTACTGCAGCAGGGGGCTCTGTTTTTGTCTGTGCTGTTACCAAAACTACGTGGAAGTCCACAAGCCATGTTCCTGTTGACTTTAAAGAACAAGGAAGCTATTTTTACAGCAATATAGATGAGTACAGAGACACTATTGTGAAAGAAGGACATAGAAAACTTAAGTGACAATGCCTAGTCCCACCCCAACCTCCAGCCTCATAAAAAAGAAAGATTCTAAACAAAGAGAACTCTTAAATAGTGTGATAAGGATTCAGAAGTGTAGCTCTCCACAATAAATGCCTTTTGGCAGGAGAGTGGAAGGGAAATATTCAGATCTATTTAAGGGCAGGCCACTGAGACCATGGTCCAGTGAATAAACAGATAACAAAAGTCTGGAATATTTTAATTGATAGATTTTTTTTTAACTTTTGGAAAGGGGCATCACAAGAGGTGGGAAACAGACATGCAAGAACTGGAAAGTAAGTGTGATGGAGTGAATTGTGTTGGAAATTTGTTTTAAAAAAATATGAACACACAAAAATTATACCTGGTTTTGGTAAAAATTCCACTGCATCTGAATGGTAAGAGTTGAATGACTCCTTTTATAAGCTGTAAAATTCCAATTAATCTTTAAATAGGGAACTACAGATATCAGTAAAGTATGTCTCATTATTGGAAAACAAAACCCCTACTTTTTAAATACATATAGGATACAGGAATGTTTCTAAATTTCTGCATCATCCAAAAAGAAAACAAATTGATAAAATAAAAAATGTAACGTATGTATGAAGAGTTTTGTTCAGAGTACCCCCAGGATGAATTTTAAATTGTAACAAATGTGAGGTTGGAAGAGACTTGACTTGGAAGAAGGCTTAAGCTGACACTGTGGCAAAAGATCTGGAGGTCTGTTCACAGGAGATAGCAAAGCCTTATCAGCTGATGCAACCTCCATGAAGTATTGCCTTTACAGTAATGAGGTTCTGAGGGCAATTGGAAAATAAGAGTTTGAATATGCTGGATGCTCTTTTTTAAAGCTCCTAAATAAGACCGAGTGGCCGAGGGTATCATCATCACAGATTTCTAAACAGTTTTAGAAGGCAACAAATATAAAATGATGTTCTGTATCAGACAACACTAACATAAATCAACTTCCACCCCAGCTATCTGAAACATACTTCCATAATTAACCTACATTCATTGTTTCAGACCAGACTGGATTCACAAATTATGAACCTTGGACACTTCCATAGGTGATTAGTGCACTGGCAAAGCTAAAACCCAGATGTTCTCTCCCTGTCCTCAGATACCACAGGGCTTGTGCTATTGTCTCTGGCAGTACACAATTTGAATTTCTGAAAAGCAAATTTTGCCTATGTAACTGCACTGATGCTTAAGATTTGACCTGTTGTTGTTGTTGTTGTTGTTGTGTGGTGGTGGTGATGGTGGTGGTGGTTTTCTTTCTGCTTAGGTTTTGTCTTAATTTTGTTGTTGTTGTTTTCTTTTTTCTTTTTAATTTTTCTTTATCTTTAGTATTGGACGGTGGTTAAATGATAGAATGATCCGTCATATTTTATCAAGTCTTGCTTTTCTAAAATATGAAGCTATTTCAGAAGCTTATCATCAAAGTTGTACAACTACTAAGAGGTTACTTTTCACTGTAAGAAAGCAAGAGGATCTTTACTGCTGAAGGAATTTCACCTATACCAGCTTGCAGAATGATAATATTATGTGGGGAGTCGACAGAAAGTGGCTATCATCTGTGCAGCCATCTTGAGCCATACACCCTGACAAGAGACTTGATTACCATAGCCTACAACAGCTTTGCACACTCTAATAACATCTTGTTTTAGATACCCAGGATTTTCCCTTGGGTGTGTGAGACTTAAAGGTGTATAACTTAAGGGCATGACTTAGAGATCAGATTTAGAGACAAAATCTAAGGGCATGACTTAAAGATGTGACTTAAAGGTGTGGCTTAGAAGTGAGACATATAAAAGGCGAGAGGCAGACAGAAAAAATTATTATTAAGTATTAGGCAGTTGTAGTAGGCACTTGAGACGGGCAAGTAGGAATTAGACACTTGTACTTGAGTCTAGGAACTTGGAAGAAGAACTTGATACTAGAGACTAGGAACTAGGGACTAGGAGCTCAAGACTTGGGACTTGGACTAGAAAGAAAGACTGAAGAATAAACAGGATTGAATCACACTCTGTCTGGTCTCCATTCTTCACGTCCATCCTCACTCTCTCTCTTGCTGAACCCCAACATTCGGACTGGAAAAGCTTGGGGCAGTGCGAGTTCTAGCAGTTTAACACCCAAGGCTTTTGGCACTGCGGGCTCCAACATTGACAGAGAGGTCCATGGCATTTTGGCCCCTAACGTGGGGCAGGCAGCTTGGGCCACAACAATATTATGCATTAGATTATTTATGAGATTAATTTGGAAAATAAGTTACTAGAGTAGAAAAGAAACTCATTGAGCAAAAGAACTCAACTATAGACCCAGAGTACTTCCTCCATCTCCCTTTCCAAGTTCTGACATCCTTCATCCATGTGGCATGCCATCTGATGTCATTGTTTATGGCTTGTTCAGGTGAGTATATTGTTGAGTTTCATGTCTGCAACTTCCTGTCATACATTAAATGCACCATTATTCAGTAGATGTGCTGGTCCTCTGGTCCTTGCAATCTTTCTACACCCTGGTCCTTCATTTTCTCTGAAGATAAGATGTAGAGGTTATGGTGTAGATGGTAAAATTAGGGTTGTGAACCCATTATCAGTTGTTCTTTGCATGCTGACCATTGTAGCTATCTGTAATGCTCGCCATTTTTTTCAAAAAATGAAAACAAAAGACCCGCCCTCAACTGCATTCCTAAGAAGTGCTATTACACTTCTCTGGAGAGAATAGAGACAGTCACTACCAAAGAAATGTGGAAAGAAGAATATGTAGCATGAGGTTTTCTTTTTTAGTTTATTATTACAAACACTCAAGGAATAATACTATTTTATATTTTATATTCATCTACTGTTGTATATAACACACATCCACATATACACACACTCATAGACATGCCTGGCAATATTCCCCATAAGTATTGTGTATTAACAAAAACTCATTCCATAGCCATGGCAGGCTAAGTGACTCTCAAAACAATGTAGGCCATTGCTGTCCACCTATGTTGCCCCTCAGAAGTTGAAGGTAAGCTCTTTTGGTGAAGACACCAGGTATTTCGGACACAGGGCTCATATAATTCTACCTTATTCTAAGTCCTCTTTCATTGGCCTAGTTTTCATAACACTAGAGAATATACTGCAAGCTGCTAGGGAAGGGAAGTTGTTAATAGTCCGACTTACTTAAAATACATATGAACCACAATGATGATGCTATATTTTAATGTTTAAACTTAAATTAACTTCCATATTCAAATCATAAGATCTTACTAAGCTTGGATTATATGTTAATTTCAATGATTTTTTACAAGACTAATAAACTTCGTTTTCAATGGCTGGCAGAACTAGACAATTCACTGTGTCATTGTATTACAGTTTAGGGCCATAATGCCTGGCTAAAGTATCAATTATCTTGACCTACTGAGATACATTATAGCAATTATCAGAGTAATTATGTTTAATAATGATTTATGAAACGGAAGAAAAACAATAGCACAACTTTAGAAATGAAGCAAGTGTAACCAATGCAAGTGCCTTGATTCATTCCTTATTTTATTTTCTGTTATTATAAAAATTATTGGAAAATACTAGATTTTTTAAAAAGCAAATAAAAAATTGTTGATGTTATGGGCACTGGGAACACTGAGATGAAAGCTCTAATGTGCCCTGTAAGAGTCTTTCTGTGTTTCTAAATCATACCTCCCTGCTTCATACTGGCATAGTAGAGGACAGTGAGTGGGTTGAGAATCTAAATAATTCTCATTAAGAGTTACAATAAGGCATCATTCCACCTTCTAAGACACACTTGCCAAAACAATCAATCTGCTGATACTAGTACAATAGGGGTTACAATTCAACTTGATTTTGAAGAAAGGGCTCTCAAATTATATTTCTCTATTTTTATTCAATATGTTTGCCCTGACTTATTTTCTTGATTTTAGTTTTTACTGTTTGATAACTAATTATACTGGGATAACACTCCTCAACAAGTTGATGACCTTTACCTGAGTAACTAGGAACAAGTCTCCATCCAAATAGTTAGTTTTGATATTTAGTCTACAATCACATTTTATACAATTTTGTATTTCTGCATGCTGATGTCTGAGTTGCACTTTCAGCGTGCTCCTCTTTGACATTTATTTTCCAGATTTGTTCTTAGGTTTTTGACGCTTGCATTAAAGCATAATAATACACTGCAATAAAATTCAGCTTTATCTACTTATCTGCTCTTTGTCATGATTGAATCCTGGAAATTGTCACTGTATTTAATTGGTGTGATATTACAAAGATAATGTACAATTTTTGGATTACCTAATACATAAATCATGCAGAGGACTTGTAGAATATATCTGAATGGTGCCTGATATTTTTGAGAACCAGCTCTGAGATTTTTAACCTTGTGTTTATTTGCTATCAAAGTATATGTGGATGTTCATCACTCCCAATGAACCCCTTGACGTTTAAAATGTTTTATGGAAAGAAAAGGGTGTTTTATCAGGTTTTTAAATACTTGCTAAAAATATGAAAAAAATTATTGCTCTAATTGAAACTTCTACTATATCATTTGAATTAAATAAATAGCCACATCTTTGTGATTTCAAGTTTTCTCTTGTTAGAGAAAAGGTGAAAAGTGTTGGAAAAGGCTTGGGAAGATTTTCTGACTATTCTCCTGTCACTTCCTCTTATTGTTGAATATAAAGAGAAAAAGCAGACCTTTCAGACTGAGCTTCACGTGGGCTCAAAGTTAGAGCAGATTTACTTTGGTATACAAGAAATACAGATGAGCAGAGTTACATAATAATCCCCTAAAATGGTCAAATAAATTACAGAGAAAAAATTTAAAACCAGAAACCTAAAGCTAGAATCATTCCCATATATAGATTACTCATACTAATAATACAAATAAAGCTAAACACATATGATTTGATAGAAAACCATGCATTGTGAACATAGTGTGATGGTCTGAACAATAAACTTAATTAGGAAATCATAAAGGGCATAGGAAATAATGAAGGCTCTTCTCAATGCAAACTATATTTTATAAACCTCTTGTTCGCTGGCTTATATATGCCTTTTTAAAAGCACACAGATAAGTTTGGACTTCATTGAGGTAGTTGAATCACAATATAATACTATGATACACAGGATAAAGAGGTTTCCTAAGAAGGTGTGGGTGACAAAGAAAACATTATAAACACAGCTGGGAATAAAACTTGCTGAGGGATTTCTCACCAGAGCAAGGAAAGCCATATTTTGTAAATCAAAAGTAAGAAAGTTGTGGATCCCCAGGGAAGAAGATGCAGTACCTTCAACTGGCAGGATTACAAAGACTATTTGATGCAAAGCGACAAGTGGTGAGCTAGCTAAGGAGCCTGTGATGACTTCATGGCCCATAAATCCTCAGAAAGCAGAGACTATAGCAGATCATGGTATGAGCACTAGGCCAGTAGGTGGGTGTCACTGGAGTGATAGACACTCGTTTGGAATGTGATAGAGGGGATATTTCAGACCATTTCTAAGATCCATTGCATGCTGTGTGGGCAAAAAAAGGAGGAAGAGTACTCACAAGTGAAAAATTGCCTGGGCTCAGCCTCAGAGAAGTTCAGGTATAGTTCAGATATTGGACTACTAGAGAGAGGTTTATTATTGAATCTGAACCAGGGGCCACTGAAGCTGAAAGGTCCTGAAGGTGAGTGTGAAGAATTGATGCTGCAGAGCCCGAGTGGCCAAGGAAATCCATTGCTTCTTCCAGCCTATGCAGACTTACTGCCTTTACTTGGAAGAAAAATGATGTTATGCAACTCAATAATTTTCTCATTATATTATCTTTTTTGCCTTGTTCTTTTGTTGTTGTTGTTGCTGCTGCTGCTACTGCTGCTGCTGCTGCTGCTGCTGCTGTTTGGGAAAAAAATAACTCTCCATCCAACAAAATTTCAAAAATGTAATTTCCTGATATAATTTATTAAAGAGTAATTAAATACCTCCTACCAATAAATTTCTTTCTATGATTAGTAGAATCCAATTATAACTTAAACAGTCATTGAAAAGCTGGGGCTAAGAATGACTCCACACACTTCTGCTTTGCTATGTCATGTTATGAAACGCTGTGGCCTTTTCTGTTCAAGATTTTCTATGAAGATAAAAAGAATATTTTTCACCTGAAACAATGCAATTTGAAAGAAAATGTCCTCTTAACTACTGAATGTGCAGTGTGGGTGGACAGATGAATAACCAAGTAAAGCAGTTTGCCATGCATGAATGACCAGCTGTGTTCAATCCTGGAGCACACAACAAACGGAAGTGGTGTATCACTAACGAAACACTAGTAGAAGGTGGGGACAGGAGCATCTCATGGACCACATATGCCCTAGAGTATGCAGAACTTAAGGAACAAGATTTACCCCAACTCAGTGATTTAAAGGAAAGAACCTGCTTTGGAAAACATTCTTCTGACTTTTAAAAATATACCATGCCTGGACAGCTTAACCCCATACTTTACATGTCCTCTACATACAAAATAAATAAATAACAAATATTAAGGTGAAATATTACAATGTATAACAAAAACTTGAATGCTTGACAGACTGACATGTATAGAAGACTGGAAGACAAGATTTAACTGCAAAGTTGGAGGCAAAGTTGGAGGCTGGAGCAATGCTGCAGTGAGTAAGCTCTTTCAGAGGATCTGGATTCACATGGTGATTCACAAATTCCTATAATTCCAGTCCCTGATACACAGACACATATTGGCAAATCTTTCAAACACATGAAAGTACTTGGTGTGAGAAACAAAAGCATCGTCAAATATGTTGTATAGAAGGAAAACTTTTAAATAAATAAAAATATTTTAAAAAGTAATAATGACTGAAATGCAAGACTTAATTTTGTTTCTCAGATAGGCACTGAGATTGAAGTTTCCCAAATAGTTTAGTTCTAGAGAAGATACTCCATGTTCCAGCTTAAAGTGACAAACTACATTTTACTTCATGCATCTTAAGGACTAATTTTTGCAAGTCAGCAGTAGATGCTTTGCTCTTTTTTACAGATATTTTATGAAGGTCAAAATACATGCTGATTAGTATAACCTCTGAAAAGAGCAGAGGTGATCAATGTGTGGAGAGATGATTGTTGCCAAAATTAAAAGTTGAAAAGGGGGTACAATTTCTAGTGAATATAGGATAGAATACAACTAACCATCCTAAAATTCATGAAAGTCATCTAGCTATAATAAGGAATAGCTGAAATCATTGATAGAGATGAAGATACGAATCCTAAATTTAGAAAAACAAAGTTAAAAGCTTTCTCACTAACATTAGATCTTTATGAGCAACCTTTTAAATATAAAAACATAAAATACTGAAGAATCAAAACTGTATCTTACTATTATAATCAAACACACACACACAAACACACACACACACACGCACACACACAAACACAAAGCTTGAGAATATAAAGAATAAATGAAGAGAATAAAGAACATTAGAAGTAACAATTTCCAGTTAAGTGGAGAACAGCCTCCACTGTGTACATTCTGGTAAGCAATAAATTGTCACATTCTTTATAATTTAAGACATTATGTGAAAAGTTCTCCTGCCATGCATACTACCTAAACATCCTGGTTCTTATGGTTGTTTTCAGATGCCACAGGTCTCATAAAGCCTGGCAATCTTCTAACTTTTATGTTCAGTCCACAAAGCATGTGCCACAGTCTTTGTTCCTTCATGCCTATCTTTGATCACGAAGGGTCGAGTATTCCATTCAAATAACCATCTTGTGATAATAAGTGCTAGTATCCTAAAACTGCCACATCATAAATATATTCTCCCCCACTTTGGAAACTACAAGCCTTCTTTAAAAGTTTCATTGTAAACAGCCTAAAAATACTGAAATATTTAATATATATATCATGTGTCATGATCATGTACATCAGAATTATAAGTGCTAAAATCAAAATAATCCTAATAATTGGCTCTGGATCTATAATCAGTGGTAGAATAAAGGCTATTAATTTTAAAATGTTTGAGAAGATTATATCTGAAGTTATGAAATGACTTGAATGTTCACTCTATTTTTTTGATATCCTCCAATTACCTGCCTAGAGCAGGCTAAATACCTTCCATAAATCTCAGATTTCAGTCTACAAAACAGTGGTATCAAAACTTTACTATGACAAATTATTCTAATAAAACAAAACAAAACTAAATAAAAACTCTCAAGTACAAACAAACATCCAGTGTACATAATATGTAAGTTAACATTAACTCTCTATATGTATTAGGTAGTGATCCATTTGCTCTGATAAATCAATACAAAGATACCTTGGGCAGGAAATTATTTATTCATACTTATAGTTCGTATCAGAGTCCACCATAGAAGAGCATCAGCGCAGAAACTCAAGGCAGAAAACTAGAGGCAGGAACTGATACAAATGCCATGGATGAGTGCTGCTATAGCATTCAGGATTGTCATTATTTGGTTGGCATAGGCAGACATTTTATTAAGTCCTCTGCAATTTTCACCTCATGGTAGTCACAGTTTAAGACGTCCAGCCCTTTTTTATGAGCAACCACAGTGAACTTCTAATCGATCCAGTTCTTTTCTGAGGTGGGGTGGGTAATCCCAGGTTGAATTGTGATCATTTAAGATTGGATTTTGATGCACAACTTCTCTTGTGACCTTAAAAAAACACAGTGTTGTGAATGGAATTATGGAGAAATTAAGATGTTAAGAAAACATAGATCATTTCTTGTAATTGTGATCACCTATAGCTTCTAGAAGCAATAAGTTATGGTTCTACAGTTTAAAAGATGGAAGAAAACAAATGCAGCTAATAGTTGCAGTGAGTTGGGAAGAAAAGACATTGTCAGTGAGGACTCCCAATTAAAAAAAAAAAAATCACTCTTATCCAGTGTCTTCATTCTAGTCTCACAAAATACTCAACTAAATGATACTAAAGTCCTAGTTGACCCCAACTCTAATATGGTTCATGAAGTGGGTTAAGAAGATAGGTTTGTAGAATGCTAATACTTAGTATGCCAACTAATAATAATTTTAGAGATGATGAATATTGATGTCTAAAAACTGAGAGTTATTTTTATATTGTTCTGTTATTTTATATTACTCTACTCAATGTAAATTCACATTAACTGTACAAATTGGTGTACTATGGTATCAATTAGATCTGTCCCTTCTCAAAGACAGTTTGTACATTATTTATAAACTGAAGTATACAATTGGTTGACACATTTAAAATTGGAAGAATCAAATTATTTTTCGATATTTTGTATTTTTATGATCAAACAAAATTTTGAAAAAGCACTATTAAATATACTGCCACAGCAAAGGAAATGATAGAGTTCATTCATTGACAAATGTCAGTAGCCCTGGCCTGAAAACATGGATTTAGTTTGTCTCAACACAGAGGCCGTGTCACTTTAAGGCATTTATATAATTATTCAATAAAACAGAGTCCCAAGAATTGCAATTATCATGAAGTTGTGGAGGTAGAACAATGCAGGTTTTACTCTGCTGTTGCTTGTAGATACATTCTAATTGCATTCTTAGCATGGGGGTTATTAGTATTCCGAGAAGAATGGAGGCTGTGCTGAGCATAAAAGATGAGCAAGTGAAATCTATAAAGGATACCAAAGACAGCCAAAGATAATTTTAACTGGATCTGAAGCACTGTTGTTTCCACAATCAGAAACTTCAAATCAGCCAACCAAGCTTGTAGAGTTTAACATAGTGTAGCTTGTTTCTTGAATCTTCAGATTACAACACATAAAGGGACACTCATGCAAACAATAAAGGACATGTATGAAAACCCCATAAATTATGCCAAACTCTTGAGCATGAACAAAAATAAGATAACAAATGTTACTATTTTCATACCATAAAATTGTAGATGTTCTAGGAAAAGTAGCTAGGCCAAGTAAGAACAAAAGTACAAATCAATAGAAAGAATGGCAATTGTGACCAGCTTTGAAAGCAGACTATTCACATATTTAAAAAAAATCCCACAGTCTTACTAAATGTTACTGAAATTCATAAATTTAGTAGAGTTGTGGGATATAAAAATAATTCATATTTGACCCCTACTATCTCTCCTTCTGGGTTGGTTTTGTCCCTTTGCCCAAAACAATGTGCAAAGTTTCATGTCTGCATAACACGAGCATCCAAGTTTATGCTTTTTGGCACAAGATATACACATTACCAAAACATAGGTGACTGTTGTCAGGACAATTACTTTTACAATGAAAGAATACTTTGTGAGAATGTTTACAAAGTGTCTAGTTATTTTCCAAAAGTTAGGGTTTGTCAAATCTTCCCAGTAAAATGATAAATAATAAATATATTTGGTTTTATATGATGACCAGTCTACCAGTACTCAAATTTATTATTTATAATTCTTAGATATATTTGTTATATTTTTACATGTGAGAGTTTTTTTACTCCATGCAGATTTGTGCACTACAAGTATGCCTCATGCCTGCAGAGATGAGAAACAGCATCAGATGCCATAAAACTGGCATAATAAATGGTTCTGAGCCATGTGGGTATTAGCAATCAAATGTTGGTCCTGTGCAGAATGAATAAGTCCTCTTAACCACTGAGACATCTTTCCAGCTCCACAAACTTATTACTACATAAAAGCAGTAATGTAACTGCATAATATTATGAGAGTGGCTTTGTTGATAAACTAATTTATTTGCCAAAGCAACCTGTAATGTATTGAGATCACAAACCATGACCATAGTGTTTCTATCCCTCAGAGATCAAAATCAGCCATTGGTGCCTTTGAGGAAGTTTTGCCCATAGCAACATCAGCATCCATGACAGCCTTATTAAGAGCAGATCCCCATGACTCTCTCTAGATTTCAATGCCATCAATGATTACTTGGCCTTGAATTATAATGTATGGGATGGGAAGGAGCAACAGACTGATTCTCCTAGGTCTGGCATGGGACTGAAATATGGACTCTGTGGAAATTACATGATATGAACATCTGTTTATCCTTTTTGTGTCCTGAAATTTTGATGAGTTAGTGATTGGTAAAGAACCCCTGCAAGAACAAGCATTCTTCATTCTTCATCATCGTGCATTTTGTTCAATTATGTGGCTAATATTTTCTACATAAATTATCAACTACTGTGAATAGAAAAAGATCTTTTTCTCTTTTTGATTCAGATAGTTTCATTTCTTGTCTCTCTTTATTATGTTTATTATCAACATTTAATGATAGTAGGTATCTAAGGTTAAACATATGTAAATATAATTTTGACTCATATTTTTAAAATTTCCATTTCATGATTAATGGAAAATAGTGCTTTTGAGTGTGTAGTGAAACAACACACCACCACAGGGGTACATAATGGCAACAAACTGTGCATCAAAAAAAAAAAAGAGGGAAATTAAAAGGAGCCAGGAAGACACGGGTAATCTACAATTCCTTCAAGGCCATGCTTGCAGAGATGAAAAATCTTCTCCCTTAGCCCACCTCTTATAGTTTCCAATAGTGCCACTTTGGGGGCCACAGCATTCAGACATAGGTCTTTGAAGGGACATTTAATACCCAGGTTACAGCACTGTTATTAATAGAAAATAATGAGTTTGTTAGACAGCGGTCACATAACACTCACCTGAAGTCATTTGGTATGACATGCCAGCAAAGGTACAGGAGCTTGGAAAGCTGCATGCTTTTTTTTTTTTTTTCTGGAGCATCTGTATTTTTTAGATTTGTAGCAGGAATGAAGTCTCTCCACAATAATATATTTTCTCTTTAACTTAGTATCTCCTCCTTATTCACTTCCTCAATTTCTCCTTTAACTTATTGGCCAACCCATAACTTATCATGCCTATCTTCTCTTAGCTGGCATTGGAATTGTCACTATTATTTGTATGGATATTTAACACTGGTTATTGTTTAGGAGTAAAAATGTTGACATATTGGCTTGTTCTGGTAAAGTATCACACTCCCGCCCCTGAACAAGGCAGTGGACTCTACTTCATCTTGTAGAGAAAGAATTTGTTTGTTATTCCTAAGATCCAAGGTCAGCACACCACTTCTATTACAAACTTGCAAATTCAAAGGAATGTAAGAGTTTAATCGAGTTTTATAGAAGAACACAGATGGTTCCTCTCAGAGACTTTGGTTACATTCCTTCCCAGTCGGAGTTCTGACCTTGACCAGGAGAAACTACCCCCACTGGGATTGGAACTTTCTTTGTAGTTTTGCCATGCAGAAGCTTAATACTGAACCTGATCATCATCATTCTCTGCCCTGTAGCTGCAGGAGACAAGATCTTTATGAGTTTCAAAGAAGGAAGGCTTTCTAGCTTTCATATCATGTCTTTAATTATTTATTAATTATCCTTAACCTTTCATTGCATTTTCTCACAAAGTTCATAAAAGTGCTTGAAGGAAAAGCCATCCAATTCAGAAATCATCAATCTATAATTATTAAGATTTTAGAATGAAAATGCCACATGACTCTTTTGGTCTGTCTAAATTTTTTTCATTCAAGTTCTCCATTGATTGGAAATATAGCAATCACAGTGTCATATTGAGATATCTGTGTTCAACAATCACCAGGTAAAACGTTCTCACCATCTGGACAACTTATGTTATAACTTCAAAATATCAGCATGATGCCCACTTTCCCTGTCAGTAACATTATCAGTGATTGCACATTGGTTACCTGGAAAACAGACATTTGGATAACACTGTCTTGTTGAAAATTTACTTAGGAATCCTTGCCATTTAAGAAGAAGAGTTAGATTTGGAAGGAAAGAAATTGTACCTTGAATACAAGAAAGCTTTCTGAAATTGGAATGGCTCCTGCACTATCAGAAAAGGAAACCAGAGTCGCACACTGCCAGCCACTGAGCTTAGGTTTACAATAGAAAGAATATATGATTGTGTCAGATATATATGAAAAATTCTACCAGCTGAAGGCTCACCATCAATAATTCTCAGAATATGGAATAAAATTTGCATGGTAAATTACAATATTAATTTCTACAATATTATGATTATTTTTGTCTCATTTTGATGAATTCCCAGAAACATTCATTGCAGTCAATTATAATTTCTAGGAAATGATACAATTTGGGTTTTATCCTAGCTCTAATCACTGTTATATATGCAGAAGATGAAGATATGTATATATATATATATATATATATATATATATATATATCAGCTTTATGTTGAGAATTCCATAAATACTGTATTCACAGTACATATATACTCTAGAATAATGAGAACAAATTAGGAATTTATTAGTTATCAGAATCCACATCTTTTGGTCTATTATTTCACTAATGTTCAGCAAATATAATAATCACCCAGGCTGGTAACAAGCTACCTCCAAACACAATGAAAGACTATAGGTTGTCTTCAGTATCCTTAGCTTATTTTAGCTATCTCTATCCAACAGTAGAAAACCATTATAGGTCTCTATTATGTCTTTAAAAAAACCTGTGTGTATTTTTCATTAAAAAGGAACTATGTATCTCTTTCTCTCTTACCTTTCCTCCCCAAAGCTCATCCTGAGTACCTTCTCCTATGTCTTTCCCCACACTCTAAAACCAGTAGTCTCTTTACCTCTGGTTATTATTATTGCATGTATATTCAAACATTTAAATATATTCTCCTGAGTCCATTTTAGTTGTTTGGATTCAGGACTGACTACTTTGTATTTGTTGGATCACCAATGAGAGGATCAACTCTGAGAAAGGCCAATTCTCCCTTTCCCAGCATTAATTATGTGACTATAATTAGTTATCTATGGGTGGGACCTTCTGTTTTGTTTTGTTTTGGGTTTTCTTTCATTTTTAGTGTTAGCATGTCTACCGAGATTGCCGTTTTAGTAGTCTTTTTTAATACTTTGGTTAATCATTCTGTTCATTTACATCTCAAATGATATCTCACTTCCCAGTTATCTCCTCTACCCACCTCTCCTCCTATGATATCCCACTTCTGGTTACCCCTCGACGGCCCCCTCATCCCATATCTTCCCTCCCCCTCTCTTTGGCCCATATGAAAGTGCTCCCCCACTCCACCCCCACACTCTCCCACCCCACTGTTTCAGCATCCCCTACGCTGAGGTATCAAGTCTCCCTGGGACCAAGAGACTGCCCTCTGTCTTGCTGTTAGGCAAGGCCATCCTCTGCTACATATGTATCTGGAGGCAAAGATCTTTTGTTACACTCCTTGGTTGGTGGTCTAGTCTCTGGGAGAACTGGGTGGTCAGGGCCAGCCTATGTTGTTCTTTCAATAGGGTTGCAATCCCCCTCAGTTTCTCCAGTCCTTCTGCCAGCTCCCCCAACAGGTTCCCTGAGTTCCGCCTGATGCTTGACTCCAAGCATCTGCCTCTGCATTGGTCAGTTGCTGGCCAGACCTCGCCAGGAACTGCCACATTTGGTTCCTGTCTTCATACGCCTCTTGACCACAGCAACAGTGTTGGGTTTGTTGTCTGCAGACATGATGCATCTTCAGGTGGGGCCGTTTTCCAGTTGGCCCTTCCTTCAGTCTCTGTTCCATTTTTTATCCCTGTTCTAACTTTGGACAGAAGTTAAAAGAACTTTGGGATGGGGTGGGTAGTTCCATATCTTTACCAGGGGACGTGCCTATCTACTGGAGGTAGTCTCCACAGGTTCTATTTCTCACTTCTCTGTACATTACAGCTAGTCAATCGCATTGGGTCCTGGAAGCATCATGTTTCTCTGGTGTCTGGGACCCATCAGTGTCAATCCCCAGTTCCTCATCTCCCCTGCAACCTGTTTTTATTCGATTTCCTGGCCATCTCTCAATTGTCCTCCAGATTATTTTTTCACTGTCCTGTTTAAAAGTCAGTGTCTTCACAGAGGATGTTTTGGTCTACTGGCTCTTAGTGAGTTTCTCCCTACTCATCCTTGGTATTCAGTGAGTCACAGATTCCAGTGCTATGATGTCTATGTATTCAGAGAGGTTGAGCTTCCCAAGGTCCATTGATTTGTATTGTGTCCAGATTTGTTTTGTTGTGATGGTCCTATTTGCTATAAATAGGAACTTCCTTAGTGTTTGGAGGTATCTTTTGTTTCCTCTCATTTGAAGAGGATTTATAACAGACATCACAATGCTAGGCATGATACTACTGTGAATCAAATCTTACAAATTCTCTTTTTAATTAGAGTTATAACAATCATTTTAATGTGGTTATTGACACAACTAAGTTTTAAATCCATCATTTACATGTTTTTCCTTCTATTTCAAGATAAATAATTTTCTGGACAATTTGCATTACTCATTAACTAGAAGCACACCATATATTATCTAGAGGTATTTATATTGAGGCAGATCATCTGTAGCCTATACAGTCTAGCTTCAGGGTAATTATCCTACTGACAAGTTAGTAATAATGTCTGTAACAATTTATAATTCTTGCACCTTTCTTATACATTGTACTATATTGCTACATATTTTTTGTGTTTTATCTAAAATATATAACTATTCATATTTTGGCAATGTTTCCTTTAAAACATTAGAAATAGAAAACTCCAATTTATATTCAAATTTTAAGTTTTCTTGTTCTTTATTTGCTTTATAAATTCATATTGCATTACCCACTCTTACTTTTTTATAGAGTTTTCATAGTTATTTGGTTTATTGAAAAATAGAAATAAGTTATATTTACTTTAATTATAATTAGATATTTATAGTGTGAATTCATTTTTGTTTCTGAATTTCTGATCTTGGTATTACCATTGCCAATAAATTAAAAACCTTTGTTTAAAATTTCATTCTATTCTATGCAATATTTATTTTTCTTTAATTTTATGTTTTTCTTCTTTTTAAAATTATATTTGTTTTCAACATTTACAGAGCAATGGTGCTTTAATTTTTACAATCTTGTTTATTTGATTTTTTTGTATATTTATTACTTCCCAACTCAGAATTTTTTGAATGAGTTCTTAATTTGCAGTCTTTAATTAATATTGGACAATTGATTATTTAAGAAATCCTTGCTATAATTTCTACTTCAAAGATATCAGTTAAAGTGGGTGGATCCCTTAACAGTAATAAGTACTGGTTACCTTTCCAGGGAACAGGAGTTCAAGTTCCTATATCCACATGGAGGGTCATTGCTGACAAAAGCCCCAGTTCCAGGAGATCAGACATCTTCTGGACTATATATTAGCAGCTGGGATCATGGTAGAATGTCATACACATAGGAAAAGCACATAAACATGAAAATATTAACTATCATATGGATAGTTTGCTCGTTTATATTTTTGTTGCTTTGAGTTATTTCTGTCAGTGATCTATACATAAGATAAAACTTTCTTGAAAATGTGATATACAAAATAATCCTAATGAAATTTTATTTCTCTTTTCAAAATTTTCACTTACAGTGAGATAATTTTTTCTTTTATTATCAGTTCATGTTGTTAGCTTTCGCTTTGATTTTTTTTTTTACCATATTAACCACAGATATTTTAAAACCTCTGTAGATAAATTTGACTCAAATACCTTTGCCTTTGGCAATAGATAATTTTCCTTTCTTTTCCCACAATTATTTTGTAAAAATTACATTAATGAACATTGTTTGGAAAGAAAAAAAGTAGCCTAAAACAATATTTATGTTTAGAAATGGGACTTTCTCTTCTGGGGTGAGGTCTTTGGGGAAGTGGTAATATATTCTAGTAGAAGTAATTTTATTGCTGCTATTGTTAGCTCAAGTGATATCTAAATCTGGAAACTTTTCCAGTATTACATTACTGATAATTTCTCAAGTTCATAGTTTATATAAACTAAATTGGTGGACAGAGTTCCAAAGACTCTACACATCTCAAATTATAGAATTTATTTTACTAAACTCTTTGTCAACCCTTAATGATTATAGGTCTTTCATCTCATTCATAGATTCCAAGAGGGAGTGAGGAAGACATTGATCCATTCAGCTCCAGCCTCAGACTTAGCCAAGACTTTTGCCCTTGTGATCAGTGGATCGTGAGTTAGAATGCTTTTCTACACTCTCACTATCATGTAAGTCTTTTTGTTATTTAGAGAAGACTAGATTCCAGTCTTGCCTCTCCATAGTACCAAGATATTTCTGATGTTTATTGCTGTAGAATACTTGGTATTAGTGTAGTTTTCCTGTAAGTATAAAGATGTATATCATTTTGTTTTCAGTGTCAATGAACGAAAAGACATGGTTGGGGGTTGAATTATGGTTGCTTCCTAGAGGGTAGCTCAATGGTAATTTGAGCAAAGATGAAGGGCATTCTATTCTATGTGATTGCCACAGCACACACATACTGACATACATTAATCTAAGTCAAAGGAATTGACAAGTATATAATATAAGATTAAAGCAAAGCATTTACCTTAAGTTGTAAAACCTGACTGCATTGGAAATCAAAGGAATACTAAGGTTGGTTACAATGTTCCCTTTAAAGGAAATTAAATTTATACATTTTGGTTAGACCATAAGATAACAAATTAATCATAATTAATGGTATATACTTTTAAATATCAAGATAATTATTAGCTTACCTTCAATGTCTGTGGAAAATTTCACTCTTCTGTGACCAAGAGATATTTTCAAAAATTTTATCAACATAGAAGTTCATAAGTAATGTCATTGATTCTCATGCCATGTCTACTATTCATTATTTTGAATTCAAGCAGTCTCCAATGTAGCAACTGCATGATGTG
Source organism: Arvicanthis niloticus (assembly GCF_011762505.2). NCBI lineage: Eukaryota > Metazoa > Chordata > Mammalia > Rodentia > Muridae > Arvicanthis > Arvicanthis niloticus. Next base: position 38,310,685 of record NC_047669.1, on the reverse strand, counting down.
ATTATCAGATATTGTACTTATCCCAACAACTGGCAAAAAACTAGTGACCACTCTTACTGAAGCTACATAATACAGATGTACTGAGTTTCTAATGCACATAGATAGGAGCCTATAGAAGATCAGTGTTTCCGTATCTCTACATCTACATACTCCTAAGGAATTTAATTTGTGTTCACCTTTGGATTGTAGAATTTTATTAACATTTCAGACTAAAAATTAATCTTAACAATAATCTTCTTAGGGTTTCTTTCAATACTTGTTTTTGTGTCTATATATGAAAGAATGATGACATAAATCATACTTTAAAATGCATTGGAATAATAATCCAGTTAAGGGAGTCTAGAAGAATTCTGCACCCTCACTGTTATAAAAGTAATTTTTATTTCCTCAGATGCAGGTATGAAAGGATGGCTCCAGCTATATAAATACAATGTCTGGGCTGATCCCCAGAGCATTTTTTCTTCTCTGTTTTACTATTCATAGACCTAGACCTGTAAGCTTCTAATCTTCCAAGCTGACTGATTCAAACTAGTTTGTCTTGGATCCTTAATAGATTGCTCTGCTTAGGTTCAATCTAACTCAGAAAACTATTCTAATCCTCTTGTTCTTTATATTCTCGCTAGTTCTGTCATTGATTGCAACCTGACTCAGCAAATGCCACATCCCAGTAGCTCCCCTTCTCTCCTCTCTCTCTCTCCTGCTGCTGCTGATTTCTCACATTGCCTCTCTTTCCAGTTTTTTGGGGGAAGACGTAGGAGTACCCTATCTCTGACTTTCCCTGTTAAATCTTCCTCTGATTCATCATTATGCCTTTCCCTCAATTAGAAATCACTTTCAAACATAGTTGATTTCTTCTACAAACCAATTTTACCTTCATTGTTTGAGATTAAGGGTGTATACTAAGGATGAGTATGTGTTTCACCCAGATTAAAGGTGTAAAATCTCAGCCAAATTACACAGATCTAGAAAGACTATGGATGAGAACCATCCATGTTGCTGGATTAAAAAATTCTTCTACACACTTTCTGGTTAAAGGTTTTTTGTTGTTTGTGGTGGTGGTTTTGTAGTTTTTTGTTTTTATCAAGTAACAGTTGTACTGTATGTATTGATGAGCATCATTATGACCTATGAATTATTAATTTTTAAATTAATTTATTTTACTGAATAAGCAAACTAAATCTTTGAAGAAGGTATGTTAGAATCCTTATATTTACAAGGACATCGTGAACTGCACAGCATGATTAAAGATTGTTTGGAGACAAAGGATCGCGCTATTTCATTCGAGATTAGTGACATGACTCATTCAATAGTATTTAGTCATCCTCTACACGTTTATGCTTCTTTTCTATAACTATGAAGAACCTCATGTTCAGATTTGTAAAATATGCACTTATACCAATATTTCTAACCAAATTTTTATAAATATGTGAATATAAACTCTAGCTTCAGTTACAAAAATAAACTTCATGCATGTTTTTATTCTTCCTTTCAATGGCACTTCTGCCACAAGTTTCAGGGTTGAGCCAGATGGTTGTAAACCAAAACACAAATAAAAGAGGTAATGAAATATCTTTATCCTCTGCTCTCTGACCATATGTATCCAATAAAAACAATGGAGAACAGATTAGTTCTGATTGTCAATATGCTACTTATCAAGTTTCTTGTTAGCTATAGAAAATTTTGACAAGAGTGTGTCATTTTTATTACCTGTATCATGAAAAAAGAATACCACAAAATTGTAATTTTTCAAAACTACTTAATGTAATGAGTTTAAAACAGTGAAGTCTTGTGCTTCTGGAGGTTTGCTAGAAATAATGATAGCAAAAGTGAGATCTGCTGAACCAAAAATTATGTCAAATAGTTTAGCTCTCTTTTTAAACTGTTCTCCAGATTTGTCAGCCCTTTTCTGGCTATTGAATTTTAAGAATTTAGCAGAAAAAAGGAGTCAGGTTTTAAAGATTCTAGAGGAAAATGGATGTGTCTTTATTCCTTTTGCAAATAGTCTCCTGTATGTTGGGGAAGAATGTACCTGTCGCAGGAAGAGTGAAGAATCTGCTCACAGACTGTATTTCTTTTGATAAGGCTCATCTCTTGGCACCTGTCTGACTTGTCATATTTCCTTGCCATTCTGTTACCTTGCCTCATCAAGATTTTTTTTTACCCTTTTCTGATCCTCACCATTCCTCTGAATGGTACCTATTCTTCATCTTCTTTCACAAAACATACCATATTTTGTATGCACACAGAATATGATTTCCGTTTCCTTCATTCTGACAGTAATTCCTTACTTCTGAATGAGATAATAGGAAATTGAATTACTTCCCATTTCTTTCTGGTCTAAATGAAATAGGTAAAAATCAATAACTGGAGACAGCTGAACCAAAGGCTTTGTGGAAAACCATAGATCAAAGAACTATCTGGCTACTGTATGCCTGTTCATTTATATGGTGTGAAAATTATTTGTGTTGGTGTGCATATATGTCTATATGTATATATGTGACATGTCTATACCATTTGTGTTTTCATATGTCTCTGCAAGCTGTGGATATATGATAGAAGACTTATCCAATAACACATACATAAGTGGGTTTTTGACCAATTCACAAAACATATTTAGCTTAATTTTTTGACTGGTATAAAAATAAACCTACAAAACTAGTTCATTATCAAATATAATAGGAATAAATTATATGTGTCAATTGTATCATTAAATTAATAATGTGATTTTACTTGTAAGATAAATTACTAAATATTAAAAAGGCATATTTTATTCAAAGAGGTAAATTATTTCACATATACATCTTGTCCTTTGGAATCAGTGTGAGAAAAATGAATAAAAATCTTCATGACTAATCAAATTAAGACTTTAATATACTTACTATAAATTTCAACAATAATGACAACTTCATAAAGTTAATGAGAGTGAAGTTTTGGAGGACAGTCTGATTTTGAGGAAGTCTGAGGACAGTTAGTCTGCAGATACTCCTTCCATGTTAATTCCTTAATATGCTTAAACAATCTCTCATACAATATATTCATTGTATTCAATAAATTAAGGTAGTCTTATGTTCTTTACTAATGGTGAAGTAAGAAAACAAATTACAAATTTCTTTTAATATATTATTCCAGAAGTTTGGACACATCTGTGATTATGTTCTGCAGTTTCTCTGTACTGATAATTTTATGCATACAAACAATATTGAAAGTAACATTAAGCATTAAAATAATTTTCAATTTTATACTTGAGTTTTGTTCCAATACTCCCTGCCTGTTATTCAGCAGTATTTATAACAGCATATATTATAGCATATAGCATACTCTCTCTTTGCCATTTCATTGTATATAGTGGCATGCTCTTGTCAACATTCTTCCTTGGACTGAGAACACACTCCCCTAGTTCTTTTCTATTGTTTGGGAAAAAAAGTGACTTTTAAAAATCACAGATAAATACATTTGTGAGTTACTGATGTCCTTTTATTTTTTTTCATTGTTTACCCTCCTAGGTATTGGTATTCTTTTACATAATAACAATGCCTAAACATTTATACTTTTACATTGAACATTTTTAAATACTTAGTCATATAAATAATGTTCATGTGCCTTTTGGCAATGGAAAGTGAAATTAAGCTTCATAGAATTGTTTTTTCAAATTATACAACAAATATTTCTGATTTACTTATTTGCACAAATAGTTAAGTATTACATTATACAAACATGAATTACAAATTTAATTCTTTCCTTTTAATAGGCCAACGCTTACAACTCATTTTTTCAGTTTATTGTTTTTTTATGTAGTGTTCTCTTTCTCTTTGTTTAGCCTCCAAATTTTTCTACTGTATTGATTCCTGGATAAAATATCAGAAAATAGGGATATCGAAGTAACAATTCAGTAGTACCTCAATCATCTCCCACCACTCTCCTCCCCTCTCCATCTTGCTTTCCCTAAGACTTCATAAGAAACAGCTTCACTTCTCCTTGTTTTATTAAATGTAATTATAAAAAGATGTAATTGAACCAAACACATTAAATAAATTTTGAATAAGTCAATAGTCTACTTAATTTCAGTATAGCAACAAGTGAGATATACATAACATAAAGTTTTTTCTCTGTAAACCTAACTGAGCATTCTCTTCCCTGTTGAAATTACTAGTTGACTGTTCATAATGCTTTTTCTCCCTGATGGTTGAAAAGTTTTTCTTGAATAAATATTTACCTCTTGAGTAAAACTTTGTGAGAAATTTTTTAATGGACAGGAGAAAATTTGTGATTCAAATAACTCAATTTTTCCTTTTCAGGAAAATTATAGTTTAGTAGAAAAAAATGGCAATAAACGATTAATGTCCATACTCTGCTTTGTGATGGTAACAAAGATGGGAAAACATCAATCAGGGAGGTCAGTAAACAATACACAGTTTGGGGTCAAGACCATTGCAATGCCAAGGTGCCATTCATTCAAAACTCTGAAGGAGAGATAAAGGGATGAGATATGAAATGATCCAACCCTGTATGTTTAAACTTCAAAGGAGATGCACTACAGAGCATGGTATATGGATACTTTCTTCACCTGACAGCCAGCATGGTAAGTCTGTGGATAGAGAAATGAAATAGACAAAAAGTGCAAATTCCTATAGGTAACTTGCTGAAAACTGCTTGACTTTGTCTCTCACCAAGATAGAAACTGTGATGGGTTTGGGAATAATAGGATTGAATTCATATTTTTTAAAAAAAAAAATCATCCAGTTCATATTCTACTGAAGAGATAGTACTGAGGTCCTGCTGACAGTAACCTGGTGTGGACCTTTTCTGGGAGGTAAGTCTGACCAATACAAATGCTTAAAGCCAACCATCAGACTGAACTCTGTAACCCAGTGGGGGAGCTGGCAAAAGGGCTGGATGAGCAGGGAGGGGAATGAAGTGCATCTTCATAGGAAGAGAAGAGAGGGCAGATGTGGGATGTGGAGGTTGTGGAGGTGTAACCTGGAAGGGAAATTTCATTTGAGATGTAAATGAATTGAATAATTAATAAAATAATAGAAATGCAAGTTAGAACTATTTTCATATTTTATCTTAGCCCCAGTCAAAATGGTCAAGATAACAACAAAACAAAAACTCAAAAAAAAAAAAAAAACCAAAAAAAAACAAACAAAAAAAAAAACAAAAAATAAAAAATGCTGCCATGAGAATGGGGTAAGAGAACACTTCATTTCCTGCTGATTGAAATGCAAACTGCTTTGGTCTTTCTAGATATCAGTATGAGGGTTCCTCAATAGACAAAAAAAAAAAAAAATGAGTCTACAATATGTAACTAATGAGAATTTTTCTAAGGACTGTGTATCCTACTACAGAAATAATACATATTCACATATGTCAATTGTTTCTCTTCAAAATAGGAAGGGAAAGTAAAGAGCGTAGAAGCCCATCAATTAATATATCAATAATGAAAATATGGTACATAAACCCAATGCATTATTATCTCACTGTTAAAAATAGACTCATGGAAAGATTAAAACCATGGGTTAATATATGTAGCTAAAAGTAATAATTCTGACTGAGATAATCCAAACTCAGAAATGTGAGACCTGTGTGACTTCAATCATGTGTGGACACTGGTTTTGAATTTTTAGATCTATGTTTAAATTAGATATCCAGAAAGGCCTAGAAATTAATAAGAGGCCATGAGGATATTTCAAGGGAGGGAACACAGAATTCAGATGGTACGAATGGGAATACTGAACAGAAGTGTAAAGGGATTAATTGGAGTTGGTATCGGGAGAAAAAAAATATAGAGCAGGAAATATGCAGAAGATGACCAATTCTAAGATTTTTGAAAAACAAACTAAACAGAAAACAATTGTAGAAGTTTCCAAAAATCTATGCATATAAATATATACAATGAATTTAAGTAGAGTTACCATATAATAGGGTGGGATATTGAAACATCTCACAGATACCATAGGTTGTTAAATAAAAGTTCACTGCCAGATATGAATCATCTCTTCCCTAGTCATGGGAAAGTGAGATACTGTAAGTCCCACAGCGTTACATTGTTTTTGCTTCTCCTCCAAAATTTGATAGTGTGACCCTATTGCTGAAGATAGCACATATTTCAGTAATATCGCATGGAGATAAGAAGTTAGCAAAGGTCTGGAAACGTTATCACTATGGGTCAGCAATTATAGTTCTGGAAAGTGCTATATGCACTGCCAGGGAAGTAACATGTTTAGTAGTCTTAGAGAGTTGTAAACCCCAAGAGTTACAATATCAAGTAGTCTGTCACAATATGCCCAGTACTGGTGTAAGATTAACACAAATGCCATGGAAGAAACCAAACACCTTCTCATTGGATCTAAATCCTACTGAGCACTATAGAGAGGTCTCTTACTCTAGATGTTAGATTCTGTTAATGAGGCTCGAACCTATGTCAGTATAGGCCATAGTTCCTACGAGAGATACTATTACTAATAACCTAGTTAAATGATTATAATCGTGCATTGGTGTTTTTCTCAATCGTTATTCCAGGAGCTTCATTTTGCAGTAGATGGGGATCATGACAGAGATCCGGAACTGGTTAATGTGCAGAGTGTATAAGAGTCTGTGGAGTGCTCGGTTTTAAATCCTCTCCTCTAAGACTCAAGGACCACCTTAGAAACAAGGCAGCATGCACCAGCTGATGTGAGGCCCCCAACATATGTACAGCAGAGGAACACCGGGTCTGGGTTCAATCAGAAAAGATGCGCCTAACGCTCAAGAGACTGGAGGGTCCCAGGGAGTTTAGAGGTCTGGTGGGGTGGGTGGGTGGTGGGGTATGGATGAGGACATTCTCATGAACACAGGAGTCGGAAAGGAGGTATGGGATGTAGAACAGTAGGAGGGTGGACCATGAGGTGAACAAAAAAAGAAAATGCAATGGAACCTTTTTGGGGGGCTAAGGATACAGGGTGACAACAATGAAACTGTTTTCAGAACTGAACAGCATAGCTGCACACATGGATTCAGTTGCTATGACGGCATATAAAATTCTTCCACAACATGAACAAAATTCCACCATGGATGGAGAAGAGGATCTTGAAGATTCTTCCCTAGTCAAAGACCCACATGCAACTGAGGACTGCTGTGAGAGGGAACATTTTACTCAGAGATTGGACCCTAAAAAGCTACCCAAGATTCAGCATGGATGTTCATATATTATTGGTGTACATACACACCCATGTTTATACTTACTTAAGGATGCATAAATCTTGTCCACTATTGTGATAATGCTGTTTAGGAGTTTTAATTTATACTACCACTGATAAGAGCTTGGACCCCCCAAGGAATGTTAAATGACAAAGGTGAATGGCAAAGCAATTATGCAAAAGGATTCCTTTGTGTTTTTAAAAACTTTAATTAAGTTCTATAATGTCCATTTTCAAAACATAAATACTATTAACCCTATTCAGCAGTGGGTGAGAGTAAGGTTATCATAAAAGTAACCAATCAAGAAATTTCAATATCAGAACCATTTTTCTTTATAAAACTATACTGAACAACAACAACAACAAAAACAATCCTGTTTCTTTATATGCATCATTTATTTCATACTGTTCTTCTGGTGTTCTGTTTTTGGCATACAGACGTTCTCCTCCGGTGAGAATTAGGACATAGAGTCATATGAGTGCCGAATTGAGCTCTGAAGTTCATACGTGGTAGGTGAACTGTTGGAGATTAATTGCTTACTGAAACTGTCACTGCTGAGCAAGCAGGGTGCTTCAGCTTTGCTGGTTTTCATTAGCAAAGGGAAGCGTTTGGGCTACTGGAAAATTATTCATGCAGCAGACAGGAAAAGTAAGCATATAAAGAAAAAAATGTTGCAAATCTCAGTAACAATAAGATGTTTAATTGTGAAGGACTACTAAGCTCTATAAAAGCAATTAAATTTACTAAACGTTGGTTATTTAAACATTTACTTATTTTCCATATAAAAAAAGATCTTGAGTATGTTCCTTATATAGAGCTCTTTGTTCTGAAAAATCAGAGTTGAGGAAATGTTACATAAACACATAATTTATCATCTACATATATTGTGTTTCATATACATATGTATGTATATGAAACAATATAAATATATATTGATTTTAGGATTTTTCAAAACAATTTAGCTTCAAAGGTTATAGATAATCACTTCTCTTAAAAATCATAATCTGGAAGGCAGTTGTGTGTATGTATCACTAAAGCGCATGTTGGTTTTACATTGGTACATGAGGTAAAGCATTTAAAATCAACAAATACTCTAAAAATAAACATTTTAGTTTAAATTTATTTTCTTCTATTTTCAATTGTATTAAATTATGTGTTTGTTTGCCTGATTGATGATTTATTTATTTCTTTATTTTAGGGAGTGTGGAACTCATCGTAGAACACATGTTAAAGATAGGGGAAAACATATTAGAGTCGTCTCCTTTCACTAAGTCTCAAGTCTGAAACTCCAGGCTTCATTCAGTCTTGGCACCAAAAGCCTTTACACACTTAGCCATCTTGTCTTTCTTGAACTAAGTCACTACAGAAAATAATAGAATCAGCCCTGAACTTTATGTTTTAAACCAGCCCACTGAGCTAGGTACCAAGGTTATAATACTGTACCTCCAACCCCCTAGATGCAAACCTGTCTTATGGGTATCTTCTTGATTCTAGATTAGAGGTCTACATACAGTGAATGATGACAAAAAGCATGTCTGAATGTCAGACATAGAGGCCTCACTAGATATTTCTTCTGCCCCTCACCTCAGTTACAACTCTTCAACAAGCCATGGCAGTATTTTCCTAAAGACAGACCCATTTTTGCTGTCACTTTTCACATTTTTTTAGTTGTTTTGACTGACCCTTGTTTCCAGCCCAATATCCGTCCGTGTAGCTTAGCATGAATTGAAAGTGAGCAGCACCACAGAATCCTGTTCTTTCATATCCCTTTCTGTAGTTTCTGGATACATCATCCGTCTTAAGCACTGGTGTCTAAAAATCACAAAGGCAACTCTGTTTCCATTTTTTGTTAAACATTCCCCAAACTGAAGTTATAATCAAGCAGACATTAATTTCTCAATAAAGATATAGGTATAGGTATAGGTATAGATATAGATAGAGATAGAGATAGATAGAGATAGATATAGATATAGATATAACTGAAGAATCAACAAGTGAAAAATTAAATTAAATTAAATAATGAAAAGGACAAAAGTAAATGAATAATAAAAGCATCCTAGTTTTAAAATAGCAGAATCTTAATGTGTAGAACACTCAAAGTTTCAATGAATTCTTCTTGGAAGACACATGCAATAAGAAAGAATATATAAGAAAATATGTATTTATGTATGTACCATATACTATTTTGGAGTTGATACTATTTTCTTAAAAACAGACATATTGCATTAGGTAATTGAAATATAAATGTAAATTTCATGACTATCACACTGCTGTTTCATCCCAATTGTTTTATTAAATTTTTTCTTTTCATATCTGCACAGAGGATGGAAATAATTGAACTCATTATATTTTGTGTAATGTTATTCCACCCTGTAGAGTTTCAAACCAAAGGTGCTTGTGACAATAAGAGAGATAGGTGTTATCCACCTAAATAGAGTCAAACTGTTATGTGATTCAAGATGGGTTTGCTATTGCCTGTTTCCTTATAATGCTTATATCTGTTCTGGGAAGGTAACCCCAATAAGCAAACATATTAGATATGCATATAATTAAAGTTTAAATCTTGTTGAGGGGGATATGGAGGGCCCTTTAGAGGTAAATGGACTGAAGATTTTCACACAGAGACTTTATAAAATCACTTTCATTACTTGGATCCATCTTGCATTTCCTTTTCCACTCAGTGAGAAGAGGAGACACAATTACAAACATTCTACTGTAAGGACACCTGTCATAAAATAGACTTTAATAACATCCACTTGCATATTCCCTAGTGATTTCAAATGTAAATAGATTTTTTGTATTAAAAATTGATACAAAATTTATTGGAGCACATCAAGTTCAATATTTTAGTCTGTAATGAATTTAAATAACAAAAAAACCCCAAAATATAATTTTAGAAATATCTCAAGGATTTTAAATTTTTAATGAAATTTGTTTTTATTTCATTAAAATTAATTTCTGTTTCATTCTGATAAAATACTCATCCATAGTTGAATCTTACTTCAGAGGTCCATTTGTCAGACCTTGCATATTTTTCCCCTTACCTTTCCCTCTCTAGCCATATACTCCTCCTTGCTTTCTTTCAGCTTAATGGTTGCTGCTTCTTTTTCTTCTTCTTCTTACTTTTTTTCTGGTAAATGTTATTGCATATATATGTGTGAGTGTGTGTGTGTGTGTGTGTGTGTGTGTGTGTGTGTGTGTATGTATATATATATATAAATGTGTGTATGTATAAATAAAAATATTTGTAAATATACCCTCTGTAGTCAGTATTATGTTATTTATATATGTATTTTCAAGTGTATTTTCAGGTCAGAACTTTTGGTATTGGACAATTGGTGCCCATATCCGTGGGGAAATTTATTTTTTTGCTCAGCATATAAGTTTCCTGTAGTTTTGTGTTTTGTTTTATTTTTTTGTGGCTGTTCTTTCAGATTTGTTGTTTTGTTTTGATTTTGTTTGTTTTGTATTATTGAGGCCTCATATTCTTTTCCTGGTCCACTTTGGCATGTTCATTGGTATTTTCCTTGTTCATCTCCTGTAAGCCCCAGAATATCAGAGAATTTACTGAAGGACATTTTTTTTCTACTAATGTCAGATGCTACACCCATAATGTCTACCCAACAATTGTAAAATTGTAAACACAAAGCTGTTGCAAGAAGACGTTGCTTTTTGGAAGTTTCAGTCACTTATCACACATCTATCTCTAACAATACAATACAATGTTTAATTTCTGACACTGCTCGATGTAGCAGATGTATCTCGTACTGAGCTGTTAGGACATCATTTTAAAATATGCCACACATTAAATGCTTTCACCTGCAGTTGGGTCACGTTTGATTAAGGGTATAATATGCTTAAATTTTGCATGCCAGTTGGTAGATGTAATAATAGTTTGCTGCTTCACTTCAAAGTCAGAGCAATTCTGAAAAGCTGATGTCTCTGTTGAATTCTGTGGGGTTTGGAGATAACTGTATTTAGAACAGGGAGTAAAGTTACTCTTCTATCAACACCCATAGCCCCCTTACTGTTTTCCTTACTCTCTGCTTTTGAGGAACACTTTAAGTATAAGTCATATTTATTTAAACTGAATTGGTTCCAATTTTTATCTTATGCTTTTTTGTTTGTATTTTTATGAGTGTTTGAATTTAAAATGCTATCCCATGATTTAAGTGTTATTACGTAAAATAACATGCTTGTAATTTAGTGACTACAAGAATTCTGACAGTCATGATGGGCCTCATTATCCTATTAGAAGTAGAATCACTACATCATAGAATTACACTGCAGGGGATCTAGTTCACCATTGCGTATATATGAACTCCTAGAAGTCGTTAATGGAAAGAACAACACAACAAGCATCACTAGGCTTAAAAAGATGTCCCTATAACTCTTAACCAATTTCCTTTGCTCAAGCTTCACTTTAATGAATACTACAGACTCAAATGTAAAACACAATCACCTATTCATATATATATATATATATATATATATATATATATATATATATATGTGTGTGTGTGTGTGTGTGTGTGTGTGTGTGTGTGTGTGTGTAATAGATATGCACATGTGTATTTTGTATGTTGATCAGCCTACACACTTATATTTGTGTATAAAGGAAAATGCTAGATGAATTAATGAGATTAATGCTTTTAAGAACAGGGTTTCAAAACAATAACTTACTTCAAAATGATTTTATATAATGACAATAGCTAAAATTAGTTGTCTCATTAAACAAAAGAATGACACAGATGCTGATATATAAAGTCATTTTCACTATCACATTTCACATCTAAATCATCCTGTTAAGCAAGCTAAAGAATATAAAAAAAAAAGCTCTATTTACTTGTTAGAATTATAGACATTTTGGCCCCTCTTAACTAGATTTAAAATTAATATATCAGTTTATACCAGATTTTATTTGCCAACATATTTATATTAAATATTAAGGTCAATGAGGACATATGCTAGGTTATTATACATTTTCTATAAAATAGAAAATGTATTATATATGTATGTGTATATATAACATATATATATATTATATATATATATATATAATCAAGAACAAAAGATACCCCACAGTACTCGTTTAATAAGTGTCTGTTAACTACATATGTATAAATTATTTTGCAAGTATGACAATATGACAAAGGCACTAATTGTTTACAAAGTAAACAAAATCAATGTGGACATACCCCTATTATGTTAATTAGCAAATACAAAAAAATCTAACTATTAATATATTCACACAAAATACTAAAACCATTTGTTTGGTAAAAATAACCATTACTTTATACAGGTTTTATTCCGTATTCATTAGGATCAGCAGACAAGGATGGCACTGTGCTTTCCTTAAATGAAGACTTCCTCTGTGTACCCTCTTTTAGGGTTTGGCCTGTCCAAGTATACCATTTACTCTACATAACACTTCATGAACACGTTTTTTTGTGAATAGTGGCAAGAAGTTAGTGCTTTGACCATCTTGGAATTGGCCTCCATTGTTTTGAGTATTAACAAATGCCTTAGTGATGCAGCAATAGCAAAGTTCATATCCACAGTAAAACTTGAATATGGCAGGCCATGCAGCTGCCAATGTTTTCAATTTTCTCAATTCAGATGTATTTTTTATATATTACTAAATTTAGCATCTGTTTAAATCAAATGACATGTTTATTGATTATTTAATATGAGTGCCTATTAACTTAATGTTATATTTTTTGAGGACTTGTCTTAAGCTTTGAAGATGCCTTCTTAGTCTTTTTCTCTGAATAGAATGTTTATTAATATGAATATAGAAATTTTACATGTTATCCTATAAAAATAAAATTCATTTCTGTTGCCAGGTCAAACATCGACTTTCAAATTGCACAGTGCATGATGCAAACTAATTACATAATATACATATCAAAAAATTTGATAAATCAATAAAAAGTAATATTTAATATTTACAGTTTTATTATTCTGTTCAATATGTTAATTTTGATAGAATTTTTTTCGAGATTATTATGGCTCTAAGTATGAATAGGTTTGTTTTTATTTCCATATACTGCCCTTAACTAGTCTTGATACAAGGATTTATTAACCTCTTAAAATGAGTTGAATATTTGATCAAATTTCAGTAGCAAAATTTTTAATGTGAATTCAATCTATCCCTTGAGGCTTTGGCAAAATTTGATTTTAAAATTAAATGTTTCTTTTATGTTTAAAAATAATATATGAGTGTTTGACTAAAACTGATTCAAATTTAAAATTCAAATTTAATTTATTTAAATACAAGAAGCCTGTTAAAATTCATATTATTTTAGGAAATTAGAAATTCTCTAAACATATCTAAGTTTTCATATTTATTATTATATTTGGTTTATAAATTTATTTTATAATGTGTGTGCTTGTGCAGTTTTTTTTTTTTGGTTCCATTTTAGATTTTTTTTTAAATTATGCTCAATTTTCTTGGGTTTTTTTTTTTGTTTGTTTTGTTATTTATTTATTTATTTACACTCCAGATCTTATTTTTCGCCTTCCTGTCTACCCTTCAACTGTTCCACATCCCATACCTCCTCCCTGTCCCCTAGCTCCATGAGGCTTTTCCCACCCTACACTCCCTACTCCCAACCCCACCTGCCCTCCCTGAGGCATTTAGTCTCTTGAGGGTTAGGTGCATCATCTCTGATTGAGCATGGACTCGGCAGGCAGTCCTCTGCTGTGTATGTGTTGGGGACCTCATATCAGCTGGCATATGCTGCCTTTTTGGTGGTCCAGTGTTTGTGAGATCTGCGGGGTTCAGATTAATTGAACTGCTGGTCCTCCTATAGGGTCGCCCTCCTCCTCAGCTGCCAGAGTGGTCAGCAGTTTCTGTCCAATGGTTGGCTGCAAATATCTCCATCTGACTCTTTCAGCAGCTTGTTGGGTCTTTCAGAGGGCAGTCATGAGAGGTCCCTTTTTGTGAGTGCTCCATAGCCTCAGTAATAGTGTCAGGCCTTGGGACCTTCCCTTGAGCTGGATCCCACTTTGGGTCTGTCACTGGATTTTCTTTTCCTCAGGCACCTCTCCATTTCCATTCCTTTAGTTCTTTTAGATAAACAGAGTTATGGGTCAGAGTTTTGACTGTGGGATGGCAACCATCCCTCAGTTGATGCCCTGTCTTCGTGCAGGAGGTGGACTTTATGAGTTCCCTCTCCCTACTGTCAAGCATTTCATCTAGGGTCCCTCCCTTTGAATCCTGAGAGTCTCTCACCTCCCAGGTCTCTGGTACATTCTGAAGGGTTCCCCCACCTCCTACCTCCCTAGGTTGCCTGTTTGCATTCTTTCTACTGGCCCTCAGGGCTTCAGTCCTTTTCCCTCACCCAATACCAGATCAGGTTCCCCTCTCCAGCTCACCCCTCACCCCTGTCCACTTTCCCTCCCAGGTCTTTCCCCTCCTCCCCACTTGTGATTGCTTTCTTCTATCTCCCAAGTGGGACTGATACATCTTTACTTGGGCCCTTCAGCTTGTTGACCTTTTTGAGTTCTGTATCTTGGGTATTCTGTACCTTTTTTGGGTGGGGGGGCTAGTATCCACTTATTAGTGAGTACATACTATACATGTTTTTCTGGGTCTGAGTTACCTCATTCAGGATGATAATTTTTAGTTCCATCCATTTGCCTGCAAAACTCAGGATGTCCTCATTCTTAATAGCTGAGTAGTATTCCACTGTGTAAATGAACCCCATTTTCTGTATCATTATTTTGTTGTGGGAGATCTGGGTCCTGGCTATCACAAAGAAGGCCACTATGAACATGTAGAGCGTTCATAATTCTACATTGTATTTTAATGAGTCTGTTTCATCCCAGCAAGAGTTTAACATCTGTACTCATGAAACAGAGCTGGCTGTGGTATGCTATGGACTACTTTAACACAGCTGTTGTAGTAATAAATTATGTAAAAATGTACAGTGACAGCAACTGTTACTGCTAATGGTGCCTCTTTAGAGTTGTTCATATTAGAAGGTAGGAAAATCAGACTCTCAACTGAAATTCTGACCATATTTGGTCATCAAATGCATGCCATCGTTCCTGTATAGCCTCACAGTGAGTGATAGTGGGCAGAGACATAGAGATGTAATGTTGAATGAGGGTGGTACTTTAGGAACCTAGACTTTGTGAGTCTTTGCCTACACTCAGCTAAGATATTTCTCTGATTGAGTCCTGTCAGTCCCCCATGCTCACCTAAATCCTTCTAATAAATTTTTGTTAAGTATCCTCCAAAAATTCACTGGTCTAAGGATTTTATGCCTCAATATGTGATGCGGTCTTTAAAAAAAGAATTTTATTAATTTTTAAAAAGAATTTTATAGTTTTGTTTTATTATTCATTCCCTCCCCAAATCTTCTTAGATACCCCCATCTTTTTGTATAGTCTGTTTGCTACACATGAAAGGCATATATCAGTATCACGAGAAATCTTGATCCAGTGCTATGCATTTTATTACAAGTCACAAATTACCTTTGGATGCCGTGAAATACCTCTAATGAAACCAGATGACTTTATTCTGCTTCTCCCAAAGGAGTTTATCCTTCTATATAAAGGTCCCCCGTCCCCCTGATAAACTAACATTATCAGATTTTTGCATGAAGTCTTCTGGACCTTCCTACATTTTATTGTTTTGCCTAGAGCCTGAATATGTTAGATCTTATAATTTTGTAATTTTTATTATTTTCATTGAGAAGTACATTGTCAAGTGAATGAATTGATCTCAATCACTTTTCAGTTGTTATTATTTGCCTAGTCTTTACTCACCATTGTTTTAAAAGTGTTTGAAGACTAAAGCAGCAATCACAGGTCCTACATGGACCTATACCAAGTCCTCTGCATACATTTTTTTATTTCTTTTTTATTGCATATTTTATTTACATTTCAAATGCCATCCCCTTTTCTCATTTCCATCCCAGAAAACCCCTATCTCATGCCCCCTTTTCCTTTTTATATTTATACACTTTTTAAAAATGTTAATCAAAGGCTTTATAAGTTTGGTAGTGCTCAATCAGAAGTGTAACCCAATACCCAACCTAGATATATCAACTATCTTTGACTGGTGGAGACACGTGAACATCTGCCTCTCTGTATCCCCCCTCTTTCTCTCTCTTTCTCTCTCTCATCACCTAGCTTTTCCTCTCCTTATTCTTCTCCTCTCTTTACTCCTTCTCTTCCTCTCATTACTCCTCTCACCTTAGCTCCTCCTACATATCACCCTTCCTGTTAAAATAAAACTTTTCTCTCAACATACAATTAGAGCATAATTATGCCAATTTGTACCAGTGTGTTACAAGATAATCCTAATACCCAGTCCATCATTTTGTTGACAGAACCTCTGTCATCTCTCATAACTAAATCACTTAGTTCTGAACCTGGCTTTTTCCTTGGCTTTAGAATGAATGTTAGCTGAAAACCATCCACTCAAATCTTTTCTCTCAAGGTAAATAGCCAGGATTGGTTATGAGACTATAAGATTTCAACCCTGTCAGAAATCCAGAATGATTGAGTTAACTAAAATTGTGGGAAGCACAAAGCATAGCTTCTAAAACTTAGCCAATTTATAGAGACCTCTGAACACCTGGACACTCCCTATACTACAAAATGTTGGAGCATCTGATCTTCAGCCTTCTGGCTCAGGATCATCTGACAGACCTTAGTGCTGCAGAATTATTAAGGGCTGATTACTCTGTCTAGGCAGATATAATCAGTCGACTATTCTGCAAGTGTGTCCTTTTCTGGACAGTAATTTGTCTGTAGATGGAAAGAGGCAATTCTTGTCTAGTGGCTGTCTCACCACAACTGGAGTAACTCCAAAGATGCTCAATTTATTCTTAGAATCCAATACAGGAAGCTGTCAGGAGCAGACAGTCTCTAGTCAAAATGAATATTAATACAAAAATGTTTGTAACGTCAATTCTGTGGACTTCTGACGTTTTGAAAACCAACTATTCATGTAAGGTAATCTGAACTGTTGTCTGTTAACTCCACTCAGCTATTTCTAAATAAAACATAGAAAACACCCTAACAATAAACTCCAAGCCATGAATTTGCTATAGTCCCTTAACTCACAGGCTAACCATCTCGAATCTGTTAAAAAATTTAAAGAAGGACTGGGTCTAAGCCTTGTATTCTTAAATGTGTTATACAGGTACAATGCCTATGAGAGTATCAATATTCATCTCACTTTTATATCAATAAGAAGCCCATACTAATGAAAACCTTAAATTTGTAATCAAAGTTAATTTGTGCCATTTAAGAAGTTATAACTTCATCTTGATAATAATTGTACAGATTTCTACCAATAGGTTATGGTTATGCAATAAATCCTAGCTAATCCTCCCTATTCCCACAAAACCACTACTTTTTTCTAGAAAGACAGCTCAATATTTACCACCTTCGTCTCCAAGACCAGGGAATAGTGGCGCTGACGCTTTTTTAACTTCTTCAAGCTGATTATGGGCATTGAGATATTAGAAGAGGGGTGGGGGGAAGAGTAGATTGATAAGCCTCTGATGCTATGTCTTCACTGCATCCAGATGGAATTCCAGGACCTCAGAGGTTTAAGCAGGTCTGCTCGGCTTGCTTGATAAGTAGATACACCAAGGCTGTGTATTCTGTAATATACAATTCTCAAAACAAATTTTAGTATCAAGATAATTTTTTAAGAGGGCTGACATTTCATTAAAGATGTTGGTTCTAACAGCTTTTTCCCCTCTTTTATTGGATATAATATATACATTTTGAATTTTATCCCCTTACCCCTTTCCCCCCACCATCCAGGACCCCCTTATCCCATTCCGCCTCCTTCTGCTTCTATAAGGGTGTGCAGCCACCTACCTCCCACTCCCACCTCCCCACCCTCTGATTCCCCTTAGTGTTCAGCCTTCATGGGACCAAAGATTTCCTCTCCCACCTATGCCCAACAAGGCCATCCTCCACTTCTGGGCATATACCCAGAAAAATGCTCCAATATATAACAAAGACATATGCTCCACTATGTTCATAGCAGCATTATTTATAATAGCCAGAAGCTGGAAAGAACCCAGATGCCCTTCAACACAGGAATGGATACAGAAAATATGGCACATTTACACAATGGAATATTACTCAGCTATTAAAAACAATGAATTTGAGAAATTCTTAGGTAAATGGATGGAGCTAGAAAATATCATCCTGAGTGAGGTAACCCAATCACAAAAGAACACACATGATATTTACTCACTGATATGTGGATATTAACCCAAAAGCTTGAAATAGCCAAGATTCAACTAACTGACCACATGAAGCTCATGAAGAAGGAAGACCAAGTGTGCATGCCTTGGTCCTAATTGAAAGGAGTGACAGAATGCTCAAGGGAGCAAATATGGTGACAAAGTGTGAGACACAAAGTCAAGGAGGGGCCGTCTGGAGACCACTCTACCTTGGTATCTGTCCCATGTGCAGTCACCAATGATAGACGCCGATATGGATGTCAGGAAGTGAATGCTGACAGCAGCCTGACAAGGCGTCTCCTTAGAGGTCCCCCAGAGTCTGACATACCCAGAGGCAGATACTCACAGCTAACCATTAATCTGATCAAGGGTTTCCCAATGGAGAAGTTAGAGAGAAGACTGAAGGAGCCCAAAGGGTTGGTGGCCCCATGAGGAGAGCAACAATACCAACCAGCCAGAGCTCCCCAAGGTCTAAACCACCAGCCTAGGAGCACATATGGAGAGACACAATACTGTGCATACATTTTATAGCTATTCACTTAGTAGTTTTATGAGTCTCCTGACTAGTAGAATATTTGGGTCTCTAATTCGTTTACCTGCTCCTGAGATATTTTTTCTTCCTGCCAAATTTTCATGTCCAACTTCGAAGTAAATGTTTCATGTCATTTTATTAATTTTATTTGGTCTGTATTGGATGTTATCCATTAGAGTCCTTTTCTTTTCTAATAACTGGAAGAAAGAGAATGAATCCTGAACAGAGATGGGTGGTAGGGAGGGGCTGAGTGGAGTGGAGGGAGGAGGAATGATAATTAGGATATATTTATGAGAAAAGAATCATTTTTAATACAAAATAAAATACTTCCATTTTCTTACTTTAAAGCTAACTAAACCAGGTTATATAGCTTGTTTTCATGATTCACAACTGTAATCCTAAAGAATGAATTATACAACTCATGTTAACTGTCAGAATATACCAAAAATTTTGAAAATAACACAACTATTTCAGTTACAACACCTTGAACTACATACATGCCAAAATAGTAAAGCTAACGCATACATCATCTGTGTAGCTCAAGGTAATTTTCACATCTTAACTAATCATATGCTAACAACAGTGCCTTTGTAAAATACAGTTTTTACTCTAAAATGAATAAGAGATTGTTTATCCTGGACCTACTTATGATCATGGCCTAAAAACAGAGATTCAGAAAGCAATTTTAATCATGGGATGATTATATTGTTTATCGTTTCAAGACAGATAAAAATCCACAAATCTTGTATTTACCAAGTTGATTGGTGGTACCATCTATAAGATCCATTCCAGCCAATGTTTTATCTGCTGTCTTCATGGCATGGCTTGTAAATAGAAACCCATGTCACCTAAATTAACCTATTCTAACAATTTTAGCTAAGCATGAATAAAACGTTAGATCAACTTCAGAGGGATGATAAATAGGTATTCAAGGCAACAAACATAGCCAAAGATAATTTTGACTCTCAGGGTGTAACTTTCCATTATTCTATAGTCATTGGAGAACCAAACAGGCCTAGCAGTTTAGAGAATCTTCAACATATGTATGACTTTCTCAGAAAACCTATGGCAAAACCCATGGCATAGACATTATACTAAATTCTGCAATTTATTTCCTTCAATAAATTAAAATCAGGACTGGAGAAACGGTTCAGATTCTGTGGTTTCAAATACTTGTGTTTCTTATACAGAACCCATATTTCAATGTCAACATTCACGTGGGAGCTCACAACCACTCATATCTCCAGCTGTAAGGACTTTCATGTCCTCTTCTGACTTTTAGAAGTACTGGGATTTCATGTGGTGACCATATATGCATGAAGGCAAAATACTGATACATATAAAATGAGTAAATATTTATTCCTTAAAAAATGGAAAACCAACAATGCGACAGCATAGAACACATTGCTAATTGTCAGCAGAAAATGAAATCAATATATGTGTTCTTCATTGCCGGCCTCTAAATTACATTTTGATTTTATCATCACTTGGTATTATTGAGTGATATGGCTTTTCCCAAATAGCAGCTTCCCCCAAACCCTTCCTGGCTCAATTCTTCACTGCTCTCTACCCAACTCCATAATGTTATCCCATTGCTGTACTTTTCTATCATCTTGAAAAGTTAGCACACTTTCTTTAATTCTACCCATTTCAGAGATGAAGTCCATACTTGAGAGTATGGATAAACGTATTTTTCTACACTAACACAGCCCTCCTCTCTTGAGAAATATACACACTATATATAGAATATAAAAATGTGGTTATTGAAATAACAATACTTTCATCTACATCATGTGGAAATTACCCATATTGCTTTATTATGCTTTACTTATCACTATATTGCTTTTCATTAACACAACCAAGCCTTCCTGACAATTTATTTTCCCCTTGGCTTCACTGAATGTGAGAAAATGCTTAGTCTTACAACTACGCTGAGTTTTTGTTTCCTATGTACTTTATACTTATATAAGATACTGATTAAAATAATAATCACATCTATGTCTTAAAGAAACGTATGCCTCTTGGGAAGAAAATACTCCCCAGAAGAACCATATATTAACAAAACTCAAAAACCAGGAATGAAAAACTTCCATTTGAATGACACCAGGAATGAGAAACTTCCATTTGAATGATTGGTCAGAGTAGTCCAATTCACTCCCCAAACAATAGAAATCATTGATGTAGCCCTTGTTGAGCTTGTAAGGATCAAGGAATAGCCCTATTGCTGAAGACTCCACACATTACACACAGTATTCAGGTGATGTGAACTCTATCTAGACTACCAGAAAACCTATGTCAGTTTCTTAAGGAGGGAAGCAATTAATAGTTATACCCAGAGACAAACACCTATATGTCACAACAATGGCCCCTATGGTAAGATACCCTAAAGGTTCATTAAATAGCACTTATATTGGGAGTAAACAACTGTTTAATTTTATTTAAGGCTCAATAAAATTATGCATTTTATTTTTTGGGTTTTATGCCTAAATTATTGCCATCACAGGCCAATATCTTGAAGCTATGACAAACTGAAATATTGCTTCTTAAAGGATAGTTATCCTGTACTCAAATATTGAATCCAGCATTGATCTATGTATTACTGAGATCAGTATAAGATTTACTAAGGAATGTAACAAAACTGTATTTCATAAAAGATGGATTTTTTTTTACTCACTGTATGTGATACTACACTTTTTCCTTACATAGTACCTTTATGTATTTCAACACTTTTCATAGAATAAGGATGAATTATTTCTTTTTAAATTAATTTTTATTGGATATTTGATTTATATTTCAGATGTTATCCTCTTTCCCTATCCCCCCACCCAGAAACCTCCTATCCCATCCCCTCTCCTCTTGCTTCTATGATGATGTGCCTCCACCCACCCACACATTCCCACCTCCCACCCATGAATTCCCCCATACTGGGACATCCAGCCTTCACAGGACCAAGGACTTGTCCCACATTTGCCTGACAAGGCCATCCTCCCCTAAATATACAAGCTGGTGGCTTAGACCCCGGGAGCTCTGGTTGATTGGTATTGTTGCTCTCCCCATGTGGCTGCAAACTCCTTCAGCTCCTTCAGTCTTCTCTCTAACTTCTCCATTGGGAACCTCATGATCCATTCAATGGTTAGTTGTGAGCATCCACCTCTGTATATGACAGTCTTTGGCAGACCTTTAAGGAGACAGCTATATCAAGCTCCTGTCAGCATCTTCTTCCTGGTATCCACAGGAATTATTTCTTTTTAATTCAGTTGTGTGCTCTTAATCTAACTAGTGAACTATTTTACATTTTGATCATTTGCTTCTGTGACTCAATCTTCATAAACTTTTCATTTAGATTCAATTTTATGTGTGTAAACTGTAAGTTATAATTTTATATTTACATTTGTTTGTAATTTTAAGACAATTAAGTAAGTACAATTAAGTAAGTAAGTACAAAAAAGTAAGGCTGCATATATGTCTGTACACCATATGTGTCTTGTGCTGTATGGGCCAGAATAGGGCTTCAGTTTCCCTGGTTGAGAATACAGATGGTTGCGGACGACATGTGAGTGGAAGAAATCAAGCCCATGTTCTTGGAAGAGCAGCAAGTGCTCTTAAATACTGAACCATCTCTCCATCCCAACATATTGCATCTTCATTTCTTAATTTTGTCATACATATATTAGCAATGTATCATCTTATTGGCTTTGTATTCACATAGTTTTCTAGAAATATATTTCAGATTACATGATCAAATATGATTTGTTTTTCAAGTTTATGTATTTTACCATCCCTGTCTCAAAGTATGCATCACTGGTTTTTGCTTTCAACTGTAAAGTTTCTGGAACTGAATTTGCAAACGGTTTAAATGGTGCTCCAATTTTATAAGCTTTCAAATAGGTGGCCTGTATTGCTTTATTTCTAAGTAAGCTATCTTTTACCACTGAATGGAAACACCAAATTCCTGTATGATAAAATCTATGAGATCAGTTTCTGGCTTTTATAGTGAGTTCTACAGTCCACTGGCCTTTGATCTATGTTGTGTTAGCTGGAAAGGCAACAACCATTCATCATTGCTTGCTTCACATATGTTTGCTATTGGCCTGCACTTTATCTTTCTTCACAATATTATGAAATCCTGATCTAAAAATCATAATTGTATTTATAATAATTTACATCTATACATTGTATCCAATTTTGCACTGCTATGTAATAGTACTGTTTTCACATGAAAGAAATGTTAAATTTGAGTCTGTAACCCTGCTTCATATACGCTTCAATATCCATGGTTATAGTGGCCATCATGGTCCAAAAAACCCTAAATATTTGCCTTGATGATTTAACATAACTTTTACTATAGTTTGTTATTCTAAGTTATCATAATTTTTTGCTGATTGTCTTGCAGTATTGTGGTTAAATGTTCAAGCTAGTATTTATCATAGGCAAACATATAATGGAGAATAAATGCATGGCACATTTGAAAATATATCCCTCCTATTAAGGGGTCTACTTTTGTATTTACAATTATTGTCAATTTTTGTAAATTATTTACTTTCCTTTATATATACTTCTTTTTAAAATTTGTTTGTTCATTTGTGTTTTGGGAGTAAAATATCTATGCAGTTGAGTAGGGTAGATACAATTGATTTTCTGGCAAATGAATTAAGTTTATTAAAAAGCTTATTTTTTCTTATATATGATCTCTCCTTGATTTGATATATTCCATTTCTAAAATGACTTGGATCTATTTTATTATACTAGTTTCCATCTCCTTAATAAAGGAAAGCTGAACTGTTTAGTTACAAAATTTTACTCTATAGTAGCCATCTGTAACTTTTCTACTACAATCCATTCTTAGTAATTATTTATAAATGTGACAGTGTTTAACTTAGCTTAGGGTTAATTGTTATATTGGTGATATTGAAGTTTTCATTTACAAACTTGCAAATTACAATATTTATGTATTCAATTCTATATTTTACCCTTTTAAACACTTATTATCTTTAAAATTTTCATATTCTGTGATATCGCTTTGCACAATCCCATTTTTGCATTAATGTTAACATATGCAAGATATAGTATATAGCATCTTCTTCATTTTATCTTTTCTTAAATACATATGTGTTCCTATAGATTTCTTATAATATATTTATATAGTTGCATACAACATACAACTTACTGATATTATTTGTGTTAATTTTATCTTCTAATTGGATGACTTGAAGTAATGTTTTATTTACTTTCTTATTTTATTTTGTCAATAGAAATTTCATGATTGTTTTTGTTGTTTGTTTGTTTCAGTAATCACAAGGGTTCTAGTCTAATTTTCTAAAATATGTCACTAGGAAAATTTATTATTGTGTGTTCATCATAATATAATGCAATAAAAAGGAGGTTACATTGTTATTCATGATAAGATTTTGTGTGACAGAATGGTATCTCCTACCGCGACATTGTTCTCGGGAAATGATTAAATTTTGTGAGGGTCGAAAACCTTACTATGATACTAATGATCATAGACAAAACATTCATTTTTCTTTTTAAAAGATTTTATTTTTATTTTGTAAGTATAAGTATTTTGGTGCACATATGTGTGTACACCACATTAATATCTTGTTTTTATGAAAAAGCCAGAAGATTGTATTGGTTCTCCTGGAACTAGAGGTACAAAAAGCTATAAATTGCTGCTATTTGGGAGCTCTTAATTGTTGAGTCCCTGTAAGAGAGACAAATATTTTTTCCCAAAGTAAGAATATTGCTGACCATCAACATTCCAGTACCTTAAAAATTAAGTGTAATTCTTGTTACATGCATATATATGAGTTTTTGTGGAAAGGTGAACACATATGTAGGTTCCGATGGTGGCAAGGGATATACACTAAACCCATAGCAATGTATCCTCTTGTGAAAAATCATTCTTCATATTCTAGAGAAGTGTAAATATATACCTACAAAGTCTACATAATTATTTTTGTTCACATATAAGAGAAGTTCATTGCTAGATGTCAGATTCATGAATGAGTGTCTATTTCTCCAGATGTATATACCTGAACCTGAGATGTTTACTTTATGACTGGTTAAACAGACTCTTGGCTTTCCCTCTAGTTCCCACATTTTTGGTTTGTTTCTTTTTTTTTTTTTTCTTGCTTTGTTTTGTGAAAAGAGTTTCAGAATGTTTTGCTGTTGTTGTTTGTTTTGTTTATTTATATTCCTATTATAGCCGCCCTTTCAGTCCCCCTTCTCACAGATTTTCATCTCATTCCATTTCCTCCTTGTTTGCCAGAGAATGCTCATCACCCCCACCAGACCTCCGTTTTCCTGGGGCTTCAAGTCTCTCTAGGATTCACACGTATTATTCCACTAATGGCTGATCAAGCAGACCTCTGCCAGGTGCTTCTGACTGGCACATGTATGCTCTTGGTTGGTGGTTCAGTCTCTGGGAGCTCCCTAGGGTCTGGGTAAATTGAGAGTGCTGGTCTTCCTATGAGGTTGCACTACCCTTCAGCTTCTTTAATTCTTCCCTTAATTCAACCATATGGGTCCCCATCTTCAGTTCAATTGTTGGGTATATCTGCATTTGTCTCAATCAGCTGCTGATAGGGCTCTCAGGGGACAGTCATTTAACAAATTCAACATAACTTCATGTTAACAGTCTTGGAGAGATCAGGAATTCATGACACATACCTAAATGCAATAAAAATAATATATAGCAAAGCAACAGCCAACATCAATTTACATAGAGAGAAACTTGAAGCAATCCCACTAAAATCTGGGACAAGACAATGTTGCCCACTCTCTCCCTATCTATTCAATATAGTACTGGAAGATCTAGGCAGAAAAATTAGACAAAATAAAAGAAAATCAAAGGGGTACAAATTTGAAAGTGAAGAAGTCAAAGTATCACTATTTGCAGACAATATGACAGTATATATAAGTGACCCCAAAAATTCCACTAGAGAATTCCTACAGCTGATAAACAATTTCAGCAAAGTAGCAGGATATAAAATTAACTCAAGAAAATCAGTACCCTTGCTTTACACAAAGGATAAACAAATTGAGAAAGCAATTAGGGAAACAATACCCTTTCTATAGCCACAAACAGTATAAAATATTTGGTGCAACTCTTACCAAACAACTGAAAGATCTGCACAACAAGAACCACAAATCCCTGAAAAAAGAAATCAAAGAAGACCTAAGAAGATGGAAAGATTTCCCATGCTATTGGATTGGTAGAATTAACATAGTGAAAATGGCCATCTTATCAAAAGCAATCTACAAATTCGATGCAGTCCCCATAAAAATTCCAACATAATTCTTCAGATATAGAAACAGCAATTCTCAATTTCACATTGAAAAAATAAAAAAGACACAGGATATCCAAAACAATTCTCAAAGATAAAAAGAACTTTCAGGGGAATCACCATTCCTGACCTCAAGCTGTACTACAAAGCAATAATGTTAAAACTCACGTTTTATTGGTAGCGAAAAGACAGGTTGATGAATGAAATAGAATCAGAGACCCAGAAGTATCACCTGTAGTTCCCATGTTTAAAGTATGAATCTATTCTCTGTTAATTACAGTGCTTCTTTTTTTCAATGTGATCCCTCCTACTTCCTCTCTAAATTCAGTTCATTATGGTATGGGGAAGAATTTGAATCATATTTCTAAAAACTATAGTACTGTTGAATTTTGAGCTGTAAGTATCAAAAGTTTGTTTTTTGTCTGCTTTAGAATACTCTAGAGGAAATATTCATTTGCATTTGCTCTGGATGCTAAAAAGGTTATATATGTTGTGGGTGTACTGCTTATTTTGATTTGAGGCAGAGTCTTGCTCTGTGACCTGGCCAGGCCTAAACACCCTGTGGAGGCCAGTTGTGAGCCTTTATGCCCTGCCAATTATGTTTTTGTTGTTGCTATTTTCCTATTCTTTGCCCCAAACTTACCTGGTCTATTAATGTATTAAGTATTTATATTTCAGTTTTGAGACTTCATGTTGCAAACAAAGCAATCATTTTCTTTTTCACATCTCATACTTTTCCTATCACACTTCTGAGTTGGTGTAAGTCCTCTGACTATTGATGGGCCAAGAGGTGGTCCTCCACATCTCACACATATAGAGCAACAGTTCTCAACCTTCAAAATTATTAGCATTATGATTCATAACAGTAGCACTATTAAACTTATAAAGTAGTACCAGGAGTAATTTTATGATTGGCACTTTCAAAGCATGAGGAACTATATAAACGGTTCACAGCTTAAGAAACATTGATAACAAATGTTATAGTGGATCAGTTTACATAGATGCTTCTTTTCTTGTTTATTACTGGATATATTTTCATTAAAGTCTATATTTTCCTAATTATAAGAAGGCATTTTTAGTTGATTAAATATTATCAAACTGGGGTGTTCTAATCACACTGCATTTTCAACTATTGCAGACTTATCTTATTGATAATAAGAGACATTTTTCTATAGAAGTAGGGAACATTTTCCTGTTTTGTTTCACACATCAAATTATAAAATGCACGTTTTAATTTTGCTCTGCACATGTAGAAGTTATCTAAGCAATGACATCCTTTTATTTTTTTTATGTCACCCTGAACCCACAACTTCATTCCTGCTTTTTTTCTTGTTACACCCATTCTTATTTCTAGCAGTTATCTCTGAATCTCCCCTTCTCTTTCCCATGTATGGTTTCTAAAAATTTCTGGCAGTGATTTTACAATTGCTGAATTTTTTTTCAAACCAAATGAAAATAACTCATTTGAAGGGGATTTATGTTTTTGTTACTAAAACAATATTAAGACAACCACTTAATATCTCAGACTAGAAAACTCCTCTTAGAGGCCCTTATCCAGGAGCTATCCCCAAACCACACAGATTTGTTCTTGGAGCACCTTTCTTCCAGTGCACCCAGAAAGCACTGTTGCAGCTCTTTCTTGCCAACATCATTTCCATTGGCACAGGAAGCAGGTTGTCAATCCAACAATGTCACTGTCCTAGTGAAATTGCCATGAGAAGAAGTGCTGCTTTGCCCACAGTTGAAAAGGATCTTCATGGGCTTCAAAGTCAGTCTTTGGGATGATACATCTGATTAGGAAACCTGACATGTAACCTCACTCCTAGTAGCAGTAAATTAGAGAATATTGAAAAATTTTTTAGCTTTTTAATGGGCACATATATTGCTTCATAAGTTAAGGATTCGTTGTGCAGATAAAAATTTATACATTTGTGAAAAAAGGTAGAATGCCTGCAGAAAACATGTGTTAATTGCCCTGTTCATTTTCTAAGCTATTTAAAGAAAAAGGAGAACCCTCTAATGCCATTATAACAAAAAGGTTTTGAAAAGAATCAAGATAAACCTATATTTTTCTGATTTTGTACAAGTAAATTAATGGAGGTCAGATTTTGTGTTCTTAATTTTTACATTAATATGTTTTTCATCTGAAAGACTTGACTCTGTCAAATATTTTTTGACAAATATTTATTAAATGTTTATTTAATTTGAACTGAATTGATCTGACAATTAAGAATATTAGTTAAAAATAATAACTGTAATTTTTAGATGTTTTGGCATCTTTTTGGCACTGATATTTATTTGTTTGATTTTTAAATTTTATTTATATTTATTCTTTAATTCTTTTAAAGTCCAGACTTCATCCCCCTCCCTATTTGCCCTGGACAGCTCCCCATCCCAAACGTCCTTCCAACCTCATCTCCAAGAGGATGTCCTCATCCCCTTAAACCTACTCAACCAAGTTTCCCCATTCCCTGGGGTCTCAAGTCTCTCAAGAGTTAGGTGCATCTTTTCTCAATAAGGCCAGACCAGACAGTCCTCTGCTGTATATGTGTCAGGGGGGCCTCATATCAGCCAGTATATGCTGCCTGGTTGGTGGCTCAGTGTCTGAGAGATCACAGGTGTCCAGTTCAGTTGAGACTATTGATCATACCATGGGGCCACATTCCTCCTCAGCTTCTTCCAGCTTTTCCTCAATTCAACAAAATAGGTCCCCAGCTTATGTCCATTGGTTGAGTGCTAGTATCTGCATCTAACTATTTCAGCTGCTCTACTATACCCAGAAAAATATTCGACATAGATGGAGAAACCAAAATAGTCCAGGACAAAACCAAATTCGAACAATAGCTATCTACTAATCCAGCCCTATGGAGGATTTTAGAAAGAAAGCTGTAACAAAAAGAGGGTGTACTTGTATCAAAGCAAAAACAACATAGATGTCATCCCACAACAAAGTCTAAAGGAGAGAATCACATGTACATAATGCCACCTACAACAATAAACATAATAGTAATGAACAATCATCTATATTTAATACTCTCAATATCAACAAACTCAATTCCCATATAAAAAGACATATGCTAACAGACTGGATATGCAAACAGGATCAAGCATTTTTCTGCATACAAGAAACAACCTCAATAATGAAGAAAGATACTACCTCAGAGTAAACGGCTGGGAAAAAAAAAAGTCTTCCAAGCAAATGGTCCCAAGAAACAAGATGGAGTTGCTATCCTAATACCCAATAAAATAGACTTTCAACTAAAAGTTATCTAGCAAGATGAGAAGGGACACTTAATATTCATCAAAGAAAAAAATCTACCAGGAGAAAGTTTCAGGAGAAGTTTCTGAATTTCTATCTCCTAAGTGCAAGGACAGCCACACTCATAAAAGAAACTTTACTAGAGCTCAAAGCAAACATTGAACCTTGTGCAGTAACAGTGGGAGATTTCAAGACCCCACTCTCATTATTGGACTTGTTATTGAAACAGAAACTAAACAGGAACACAGTAAAACTAATAGAGGTTATGAACAAAATGGATTTAACAGACATCTACAGAACATTTCACCCTAAAACAAAAGAATATACCTTCTTCTCAGCATCTCATGATACATTTTCCAAAACTGACCATATAATTGGTCACAAAACAAGCCTCAACCAAAAGAAGAAGACTGAAATAATCCCATGCATCTTATAGGATCACCATGGACTAAGGCTAGTCTTCAATAACAATAAATAAATAAATAAATAAATAAACAAACAAACAAGCAGAAAACACACATACCCTTGGAAACTGAACAAGTCTCTACTCAATGATAACTTGGCCATGAAAGAAACTAAAGAAGAAATTAAAGACTTTCTAGGATTCAATGAAAATGAAGACATAGCATACTCAAACTTATGGACACAATGAAAGCACTACTAAGAGGAAAATTCATAGCAATAAGTTACTTGCTAAATACATTTGGGAGATTCTACACTAACAACATAACTACACACCTGAAAGCTGTAGAACAAGAAGCAAACAACCCAAGAGTAGTACATGGCAGGAAATAGTCAAACTCAGACCTGAAATCAACCACCTAGAAACAAAGAGAACTATACAAAAAACAAAAAGTTCCAGGTGGCAGGAAAGCAAGAGGGTCCCAGGACCCAGTGGGGATGACATTATCTGAAATGCACAACAAAAGGGAAGGAGAATCTGTAGACACCATATTGACAGATTAGGCAAGGCCCCCTGGTTTAGGGAGGGGACCATCCATCCATCTCAAATATTTTAATTCAAAATTGCTCCTGTCTAAAGGAAATAAAGGGACAAAGAGTGGAGCAGAGACTGAAGGAAAGGCCATCCAGAGACTGCCTCACCTGATCCACACCATATACAGAAACCAACCCCAGACACTATTGTTGATGCCAAGAAGTGCTCACTGACAGCATCCTGATATAGATGTCTCCTGAGAGGCTTTTCCAGAGCCTGACAAATACAGATGCTTGCAACCAGCCATTGAACTGGCATGCGTACCCCAATGGAGGAGTTGGGAGAAGGACTGAAGGAGCTGAAGAGGTTTGCAACCCCATAGGAAGAACAGCAATATCAACCAACCAAACACTCCCCTCAGAACTCCCAAGGACTAAACTACCAACCAAAGAGGACACATGGAGGGACCCATGTCTCCATTTGCATATGTAGCAGAGGATTGCGTTATCTGGCATCAATGGAAGGGAGACCCTTGGTCATGTAAAGGTTCAATGCCAGTATAGGGGAATTCTAAGGTGGTGAGGAGGGATTGAGATGGCGAATAGGGGAGCACCCTCATTGAAGCAGGGGGAAAGGGTGTGGGATAGGGAGTTCTCAAAGCCGAAACTGGAATGAAGGATAATGTTTTAAATATAAATAAATAAAATAGTCAATAAAAAAGAATCAACAAAAGCAAAAGCTGTTTTTGAGAAAGTCAACCAGATAGATATACCCCTAGCCAAACTAACTAAGGAGCCCAGAGAAAGTATCCAAGTCAACAAAATCAGAAATGAAAAGGGAGACATAACAAGTAAAACTGAGGAAATTCAAAACACCACCAAATTCTACTACAAAAGTCTAAACTCAAAAAAACTGAGCATCTTAAATTAGATTAGATATTGATGTTTGCAAACGGGATAGAAATTATAATATCTTTTAAAAATGTAAATAAGGAGACAACAAACCTCACTTAGGCTTTTGTGTCAGGCTACTAATTTTTCCGTGAGAAGACTAAAAATATATATCTCTATTTACTCATAATTTTCCAGTATTTGGCAATATGCAGGAACATTACCATTATGATTTTAGACTTTGTATTAATTTAAGATTCTGAATGAAGTAAGGAGATACAATTACATGAATGAGAGTAATTGTTGCAGATGTATGTTCTTAATTTGAACCCATAAGACATGTTATACAAATCCTGTCTTGGATGTGGGTGCTGATAAGTACACCAATGCATGAACATTTTGTAATGAGAATTTTTATAATGAATATTTGTAACAAGAACATTTTGTAAGCTGCCCTTTGCTGGAAGAAAATTATATATGTATTTAGAGCACAGTAAAAATATTGGTTCAAGAAGTGCTTGTTTACTGGAGTCTGATATAGCTGTCTCCAGAGAGGCTCTGCCAGAGCCTAACCAATATAGATGCTGATGCTGGTAGCCAGCCATCAGACTAAGCACAGGGACCCCAATGGAGGAGGTAAGGGAAGGACTGAAGGAACTGAAGGGGCTTACAATCTCATAGGAAGAATAACAATATCAACCAACCAGACCCCCCCCCCCTGCCAGAACACCCAAGCACTAAACCACCAACCAAAGAGGACACATGGAGGGACCCATGGCTCCACCTGCATATGTAGCAGAGGATTGCCTTATCTGGCATCAATAGGAGGGGAGGCCCTTGGTCCTGTGGAGGCTCAGTGCCCTAGCATATGGGAATGTTAGGGTAGTGAGGTGGGAGTGTGTGGGTGGATAGGGGAGCACCCTCATAGAAGCAGTTGGAGGGGAGGTGGGATAGGGGTTTTGCAGAGGGAAAACCAGGACAGGAGATAACATTTGAAATGCAAATAAATAAAATAAACAATTAAAAAGAGAAAATAATGGTTCAAAAGCAGGAGTCTTGCACAGATCATGTTTTTTAAGGATCTAAGAATGAAAATGTACATAATAATTCATTCTTAATACTGTTTCATAACATTATGCAATTTGGATGTCATTTCTTGCCCCACATGAAGGTATATGAAAAGCTTGTGTCACACAAGGGCATTTCTCGTTTACTTCTTTAAGTATAGTGTCTCATGTTAACTATTTTTCTATAGATCTCAAAATACAAAGATAGAAATCAATATTTCCTTAGAGCACATTAAAGTCTAATATAGCAACACAATCTCTTTCTCTTTGCTACTTGCTTTATGTTAGATTTCCTGCTTAAACTCTACACCTTGGAATGAGGGACTAAAAACTCTCAACTATGGGACAAAACAAAGGTTTTCTCCTTTGATAATTAAGCACAATATTAATACCAAAAAAAAAACCAGGAAATCATTCTATTCCTTCTTTCTTCTTTGGAAAATACTTCCAGTCATTTTAAAAAGAATTTGTATGTCCTTGTCACATCTTGCCTTACCCTGATGGTGCCCGTCAGTCAAATTATGATCAGAATTTGTCCTGTGCATTTTTGTTGAAGATTTGAGGGACAAGTTTTTATTAATGTTCTATGTCATGGTGGCAGGAAAGAAGGTGACTGAACCAGAAATAAAATCATCTCAGTCTTCATTTTAGCCATCTGTGGGACAATCGTGGGAAACAATACTGAAAAGAAGAACCGGTCTCTGATTCTGTTGAAATGATTCTGTCTTGCCACCAAGTGACTACCAGGGAGAGTGTAATAGCAAGTTTTATATTCTTGGCCCACACTGAAGGTGTTTTTTTTTTTTTTTTTAGTAGTGCTAACAAATTGTATATTGATTAGGAATGCATAAAGTGCTTCCCATGCATTTTTATCAGGAAATAAATCCAGAGCATAAAACTTAGTTAATTTGGTGAATGTATTGAAAACAGAAAACAATGAAAAAAAAAAAAGTCTGTCTATATTCTTGTGTACTCTCCAGAGCCACGCTGCTATTAATCACTGAACAGCTCTTAAATGTGCATCCCTAATGGATAGGAAGAACATCAGTTTCCAAGAAGCTGAAAAACAAATGAGCCATTGGGGGCATGCCTTGTATTATTTCCCATATAGGATGAGAGATTTGTAAAAGCAAATGATGGGGGCTGAACAATGTACAGAGCCCAGGGCTATTCTAGCTTCTCAATAAAGTGAAATAGCCAGCTAGTGTGCCCAGTTCTGTCAGATTCTTAAAGTTAATAAAAGACTGGGCAACTCAGCTTTTGTTCAGATTCATCATCTTCTTATATACTGAGTTGAATAGTAAGCATTAGTCAGGAAAGTAGAAGGCAAGATTAATGCATAATATCAATAGGAACTGCAAAGTCTCACATGAGTTGGAACAGAAAAGCAGAACCATTTCAGGATTAGCCTATTTCTGTGTGTACAGATCTTCGCTTAAAACATTATGCTGTGGGCAAAGTCTCAGGTGCCAGGAAAGCAAGAGGATCCCAGGACCCAACAGGGATGGCATTAGCTGAAATACCCAACAAAGAGGAGGAAGAGTATGTAGAGACCCTATGCAGAAGTTAGGCAAGGCCCAAGGCTGGTAGTTGAGGGGTGGGGCCACCCACTCATCTCCAAATTTTTAACACAAAATTGCTCATGTCTAAAGGAAATACTGGAGCAAAGTGTGGAACAGAAACTGATGAAAAGGCCATCTAGAGACTGCCCCACCTCAGGATCCATCCCACATACAGACACAAAAGCCAGACACTAGTGCTGATGCCAGTAAGTGCTTGCTGACAGGAGCCTGATGTAGCAGTCTCCTGAGAGACTCTGACAGAGCCTGATAAATACAGAGGCATATGCTCACAGCCAACCATTGGACTGAGCACAAAGACCCCAATGGTGGAGTTACAGAAAGGATTGAGGGAGCTGATGGTGTTTGCAACCCCATAGCCAGAACAACAACATCAACCAACCAGAACCCACAGAGCTTCCAAGGGCTAAACTGCCAACCAAAGAGTACACATGGAGGGACCCATGGCTTCATCTGGGTCATTATCAGAGGATGGCCTTATCTGGCATCAGTGGGAGGAGAGGCATTTGGTCATGTGAAGGCTCGATGCCCCAGTGTAGTAGAATGCCAGGGAAGTGAGGTGGGATTGAGTGGGTAGATAGGGGGACATATCTATAGAAGCTGGAGAGGGGAAGGAGATAGGGGGTTTGAGGAGGAAAACCGGGAATGTGGATAACATTTGAAATGTAAATAAATACAATATCCCCCCCACCAAAAAAAACCATTATGCTAGAGCAATGGTTCTCAATCTGTGGGGTGTGAGACTTGGGGTCGAATGACCTTTACACATGGCTCACTTAAGATCATTGAAAGGCCGGGCGGTGGTGGTGCACGCCTTTAATCCCAGCACTTGGGAGGCAGAGGCAGGTGGATTTCTGAGTTCGAGGCCAGCCTGGTCTACAGAGTGAGTTCTAGGATAGCCAGGACTACACAGAGAAACCCTGTCTCGAAGAAACCAAAACCAAAACAACAATATATATATATATATATATATATATATATAATATATATATATATATATATATATATTTGAAAAACAAATATTTATAGAAAGATTCATAGCAGTAGCACAGTTCCAGTTATGAAGTAATATCAAAAATAATTTTATATTGGGTGTTACCACAGTATAACGAAGCCTCTTAATTTGTCACAACATTTGGGGATGATTAGAACCAATGATCTGAAGAGTTTACCCTTGATGGTATTTACTTCCTGTGGATACTAGTTTTGTCTTGCAAGCAGTTCACAGGAATTTCTCTCCCTTAGCTTGTCCTTTTCTTTGACTCTATCTCTGTTTCTGTCTCTGTCTGGCTCTCTCTCTTCCTCTCTCTCTGTCTCTCTCTATTTCTCTGTCTTTCTCTGCTCTCTCTCTCTCGTGTGTGTGTGTGCAGGCGTGCACATCCCTGATTGTGTATAACATCAGTCAACTTAGTAAAAACAAGAAAAATGCTAAAATCCCATTATTTTTAACCTAAAAAGGTGCCTAATAACAATGAAAACATAGGAATGAGAGTGTAAGCTACTCAAAATGTTATCCTCGCATGTTAGTTTTCTATGAAGCAATGATATTATTTCCCCATATCTGTTTCTGAAGCACATAATATCATAATTTTTTCTTTATGCATCTGCCACCATGATAATGAAGAGTGCAGTGATATATTTGGCTTGTAATTATTCATTCAATACCTGAAAATTATCTCACAAAATCTCAATTAGATCTAAAGCTCTCCCTTAATTCTGTTTGAACACAGCCCACTTTAACAGATTCTATTAAGTTTCTGGGGATAATTATGGTTCCTAAAATATAACTTCATGCAGTAAAATCCTGTTATAAGTGGTGTTCTGACTCTAAGCCTGACCCCCAGGAAGCAAAGTTTTAAAGAGATTCCAGTGTTATTCTACATAATAAGTCCCACTAGTCCGCAGAACCCCTGGAAGCTATGCAGATAGCAACCCATCTGTTCCCCAAGAGGCAAATGCTGTTTTCAACTGAGATATTTATTCCCTGTACAATCAACATTGTACAACAACAAAGTCTAGATGTGACTAGTAATTGTGGTTTTTTAAACCTTTGCATCTCTTATGGAAAGAGAAAATCTCAGCAATAGGTAAATGTGAAAACCCTTGAACTTTGATGCTTTTATGATGTTTCAGGATTTGTTCCTTGTTCCATAATCCCAAAATCAGAGTGCATTCCATAGTCCTACCCTTAATTATGTGTCAACTTGGAAGCTGAAGAAGTACCAAAGTTACTAAATGGGAAGGGTAACTGTAAGGTTCATTTGTGAGCTTATTTAATGCACTCCTTCCAGGATTCATTATTTGTTTAAACTAAGGAATAAACCTTCATTTTCAGTTCTTATAAGTAAATAAAATTGTTTTGCAGTTCACATGGATATTTGTATTTTGTAACTTGCTTTTAACAAAAACAAACAAGTCCAAGTAAGGCATTTTGAGAGGTGGTATATTCTAAAAAAATAATAATCAATGAAAAATAACAATAATGATGCTCCTCTAGAACTGCCAACTCCTGTGTCTGAGACAGATATCACTGCTCTACTGTAAGTACTCAAATTTCCAGTTTCAACTTTAACCAATACCTGATATTCAGTGGGCCTTAATATAAGCACATCCTGAATATTTGAGTATTTACTGACTTTTCAAAGGTCAGGTGTTTAAAATTTCCAGTTCTTTCCTTCTCGGCCCACAATAACTCTTTCCTCCCTCACACCTACATTGTGGCCATGTTCTTTAGATGATTTTTATTAGTATTCTTCTAAAGTTTAATGACTCAAGCCCAGGTCATCATTCACAGTAAGTATGATGTTAATCAGGAAACAAGGTCCCAGCTGTTTCAGTTCTGAAAGAATGAATATTATTTTAAACACACAACTACTCTCTAAGAAGAACAAAAACCATCACTAACTTCTACCTAGTCAACTTGAGTTATCTCCATTATTATCTCTTCCTTATCTAAAGCTTTATTTTTTATTTTAACATATATGAAGGAAATTTTAATACTGCTTTTCCCAATCACTTTCTTTCATCTCAAGTATTTTCTCAATAGCAATTAGGTTCTTAGCTCTCTGCACCAAGCTTTTATTCGTTAAAACAAAGAAAGGTCTTTAACTTGGCATCCAGTTTAATCTTTTACAAAGAAGCAAGAAATCAGCACACATTGTTGAACAAGTTTGAGCATGGAGAAATACTTTCTGTGATCTAGGACAAGTGAGAAACAATGACATACACTAGAGTGGGAGCATGTGGAAGGATCACTTGCTTTAAAGCTCAGACAGATAGAAACTGAACTCTTTGTCTTCCTGTTCCTCGAACCCCTACTTGGATATCTAAACAAGGGACCCAGTCTTTCTGTCTCAATCATATTATCAATAGAATGATGGTGAGCTTGTGGGAGTTACTTTTCTCATAGGTTGAATGTGATAATAAAGTGAGGCATTATGTATATACACAACACACACATCTAGAAAACAACACGTATTTTATTGTTTTTCTTTAGCCTTTATATGATATTATTGAAAGTAATTCAATTTCTTCTTGGTCTGTCTAACTGGCTACATACCAGAAGCATATGTATGATTTTCCTATTTTATCCTTCTCTCAGAACAGTCATACACACTTCCCTGGGCAAAATTAGAACTCCCTCTGTAAGTTCTTGAATAACCCTAGTGGTATATCCCTATGCAAATTATCTATACCAAACACTACAGTTAAGTGTCTCAAGGCACAGTTTCTATGAATACACTAAGTTGTTTCCAGTTTCTAAATCTCAATTCAGTACATACTTCACCTTACTATTAATATTTTATTATAGTAATTATTACTTATACTTTGCCATATTCATCTTTATTGTTTATGGAATTTTCATTATGATCTAGACTTTACAGTTAATCTTGAAAGAGATGCTATGATTGTATTTCTACTGTACTAAACAAAAATAGACATTTCAGGACAGTTAGAGTAGGTATTGAAAGTCTAGTAGTGAGTATAGTATCATTGCACTTGCCAAATTCAGTCCCTTGACTCTAAAATCTACATTCTTAGGTTCTCCTTTGTGTTAAGATCTCATAACAGGCCTATATTGTCCTGAGCATCTGTTAGTCAATTTGTTGTAACATAGCTATATAGTTATAGAGATATCGATATAAATGTAGATATATATAGAGAGATATAAATGTTGTGATGTGCTGATTTTTACTATTTGATTCTTTGAATCAAGGGCTTGAACATAAGGTTTTGAATAAAGACTGAATAAATGTTTAAATGAAGAAATGAAGTTAAACCTGTAAAACAGAAAAAATAAAAGTAGAGAAACGTCAAGCAAAGGAAATCCATCAGGCATCACCTCATCTAAACTGAAGAGGCAAAAGTGAAATGGAGAAATAAGGAAACTGAGACTACGGTAGAGATGATTGAAGAGGGTTCAGAGCAGCTGTCAAAGCAAATATCAAGCAACTTTAATAACTTTATAGCTTACCATGAGGCCAGATCAAATATTTCCAAGAAAACGGAATCCTTGTTGTTGTGCAGAGTGAGGCTAAAAATAGAGTACAGATTTGGTTTTTTGTTGTTGTTGCATACCTTGAGCTAAAGAAGTAAAAATAATAATAATATAATGAACAGGACTCTGTTAGGAAAATGCGTGACTTTAGGAAAATATTATTGCATTCTTGATATTATGATTTGGGGCAGAATTGATAAGAAACAAGATCTCCTGTGCCCACCACCTGTCGTCTAGGTTGTTTGAACAGACAGACAATATCCTCAAACATTTGACAGCCATCCAAAGATAACTGTTCTGTGAGGCTAAATGGGAAAATGCTTCAGCTCTCCCCAGGCCTGATTTCACAAGCATTTTAAGCTATCCTGTAGATTTGAAAGAATATCTGCATAGGCACAAGAGAAAATGTGATATGATGGGTGATGTTTGCTGTCTGTGAGCAACAGGATTCAAAGAACAAATAGTTTTAATTGTATACTAAGACATATGAAGCAGCAAATGCAATCATTTTCAATAGCCACTATCATTTTATTTTATATGGGAAAGTAGAGACTAACTCAACTAAAAACACTTTGCATGTGAAAAAGCCAACCCCTGACACTATTAATGATACTTTGCTATGCATGTAGACAAGAGTCTAGCATAATTGTCTTCATAAGAGGCTTCATCCAGCAGCATATGGAAACAGATACAGAGACTCACAGGCAAACACCAGGTGGTGCTCTGGGAGTCTTGTCAAAGAGTGGGGGATAAAATTGAGGGACCTGGAGAGGTCAAGGACACCACAAGAAGACCTAAAGAGTCAAATAACCTGGACCCAAGGCGACTCACAGAAGAAGAACCAACCAAAGAGAATGCAGGGGCTGGCGCTAGGCACCCTACACATATGTAACAGGTATGCAGCTCAGTCTTTATGTGTATTCCCTAACAATTGAAGTGGGAACTGTCTCTGACTCAGATGACTACCATTGGATCCCGAACTGGACTACAGAGTTGGGCCTGAGTGGGAGTATATGTGCTTAGGCCAATGAGGTGACTGTTTGTCCCATGATGGGTGGTACCCAAGGGGGGAAGGCTTTCCCTTTTCTGGGGAGAGGAGGAGACATAATGGAAGGATTACACATTTGTAAAGCGTGGGACTGGGAGGAGAGAAGGAAATGTAGTACAAGTGTATTAATTGATTAATTAATTAATAATACAAAGAAAACTAGGGGGAAAGGGGGCAAATTAATGTAAAAAAACAAAGATGGGAGAGTGTAAACTGTAACTAGGATGGGACTGGACATTGGCTTCTTGAAATCTAAAATTATCAATACAAAATTAAACCATGGTACATGAACTGTCCAACACTGCCTAAAGTAGTTCTATGCATCTTCTTTCCACCTCAATTTTTAATTTCGTGGCATCCTATTAAGGATCCTAACTAATTTTACTTTTAACTGGCTACATATTTAAAATCCCTTCTAAATATTTATGTTTATAGCCATAAATCAATGATGTCCACAACCTTGGTCAGAGAAAATACTTATGGCAGAGAATAATGGCTAATACAGAGATTCATAATTGTTTAAAGTGCTAAGAACATGTCAGTGGTCCACTATAAATAAAATATCTTCATTAATCTGTTCCCACACCCAACATGCAGAGAGCATCATGGAAGGCAGAGCAGAAAAAATTTAAGAGCCTGAGGTCAGGAGGACTGCTGGAAAAGGCTGTCCTCTGGACACGACATGATTGTGTCACACATAAATTCACTTACTCGATACACAAGAGTAAGCCAAGACAAACTTCCTTCATGTCATAAAGAGGGAATCCCTCAATCTAACCTCCAAATGAAAAGCCAATTAATGGCTGCTGAAGAAGATACAGTTATTCTTCTTTGAAATTTGAGGAAGGGATGCATTGCTCGATTACCTATGCCCTAGTGAGTAGGTCCACTCCTACATACAAAGGGTGGCACCAATTGGACTAAGAGGGCTGTCATAAAATAAAATGTCATGATATTTGGAGGAACACAGGAGACTAGAAATGTGTTAGGCCCAGTAGTTGTAATTAGAAAGTAGGGTGTAGATATGACCAAGGTACTCAATAAAATAATATTCCTTCTTAAAAATTTTGTCTGATTGGGTAAACAGAACTGTCTATGCAAATAGTATTATTCTTCCTGACAGGGACACTTTTCATTGTTCATACTTTTGTTTTTATAAAGAATGTAGCAGAAGTGATTAATCATTATTCATTAAATATATTTAGATATGTACTATCATGTAAAAATATTAGCCATAAGACTTTTAATACTCTAGAATCCATTTTATACTACAGTATCTTATGTACATTGACTTTTTATTGTTTTGTTTTCAAAGTCTTGACAGGAAACAATTAATATTTCTATTAAAACCCTCTAAAGCAGGAATGAAGAAAAATGCCCATTTCAAGAAACAAAACAGATAACAAAATTACATGTTACTTACCAAAAGCTAATAAGGAAAGAAATGTGTTCATTCTTCTTCATAATTTGAGCAGTGTGATATTGCATATTTTATCAGATAACATTTGAATAATTTAAAACATACACAAAAAGGAAATCATTTATCCATGTGGAATGTATTAATGAATGCGATTCTAATCTAGCTGACATGGTTATGAGCATAAAAGCTCAATGTAGTAGAAGAGATTAAATTTAAAAATAAAATAAATTTGAAAAAATATCATCAAATTTACTTCTATAAATATTTTGTTTATATGACATAATCAGTTTTATCTTCTGTAGAGAATATAATTTCAGTGCAGAGAGGGCTGGGTACCAATTATTAGCCCCAAAATAAAGTAAGAATCTGGGAATGTCTAACTTCGTATTTTCTTTATAGCCTTTTCTATTGATGAGAGCTTGTTATAAGCAACAGTAGCCATACAAGTATTAATGTCCCTTTTCTGATATCACTTTCTCATAAAATAACAAAGTCACTGCAGTGACTATTTTATTGTATTTAATTTTCTTTTCTTCAGACATGAAAATTTTGTGGATTTATTTTTTTTAATCAATTAAAGATACATGCAAGTCTATTCCTTCTGTCCATGTGGCAAAGGATGCCAGAAGCTACAGGAGTTAGGGATTATTAAATATGCTTTTCTAGTGGGAAATAGTAAGGCAAAATGGCCTGCCTGAAGTTACAGTTTATAGATTGGAAAAAGGCAGAAACAATTAAAAGATTGAGCTACTTAGGGCAAATTACTCGCAATCAAGCTGCAGCTAAATGAGCTTCTTGATGAAGAAGCCAAATTTATGTTGTTTCAAAGCAGGGAAAAACATTGAAGAAGTTGAAAGGTGAGCAAACTGTTAGTAATATTGGGTCCAGAAAAGCCAATAAGAAAAACTGTAAAAGCAATTAGAGTGGTGTCTATGAAATAGATATGCAGAAGTATCTACACATATTCCTTCAGTCATGCACAAAATACCCCTAAGTAGAAAAGCACACACACCTCTCTTTCTTGCCTTCATTTATGTTTCTTGCAGAAGCCCCATCTCATCACAAAAGCACTGTGTCTGTAGACACTCAATCACAAAATATAATCATTTTCCTCTTCCATCTGTAATTTTCAACTGGCATTTTATTTGAAAATGAAGTATTGTTTTTAACTCTGAACAACTGTGTTTTCTTTTTTTCTCCCCTCCCTAAACTATCCCTTGGCAACTCTTTGAGTTGATTTTGAAAAGCTATATTTGGTAATGAATTCAGAACTTACACAAAGCACAAAGCTCCACGAACGCTTCAAGTGTGAAATACCGAAGTTCTTTTGTAGCTCCATGTACATCTATGCATGCAGGACCATGTGCACCAATTTCACTGAATGCTGGGTATTGTCTATATATGTCTCTTTGAAAGGAATGAGTCTCAGGACTGTGTAATTGTAAATGGGTAAGCCATCGTTCATCCCATTTCTGTGGCATTGTATTGTTAGGTATAACAAGTCAGACAATAGAAAGGCACAATGTAGATCCACATTGGCAGTCAGTAAGTACAAGTAATTGTAGAAAGAGATCATTTTCTGCTAACATTTTCTCTTATCATGATTCTCTTACCATTTACACACTAGGTTTTTCATGAAGAGCATCTCAAAAAAAGAATTAACAGACTTTAATGTAGGGGAGAGAGAGAGAGAGAGAGAGAGAGAGAGAGAGAGAGAGAGAGAGAGAGAGTTTTTCTTTCTCTTTCAAATGATCACTTCTAGGAAGAAAAACTAAATTTCAACAATTTAAAAGTACAATAAATATCCATTTCAAGTTGAAAATGAGTTTGTGAATCTCATGTTAGGATTTTTTATTTCTTTAAAACTTCAAAACAAAGGCTAGTAAAATGTCAAAATATCCACAGTAAATGTCCAGGACTCTTTACTTCAGCCCCTTTTTAATCTTCTCATTTAGCAGAAACCAAATAAGAAATGTTTCCAGAATACTGTATGGAAATCAATACTTAAAAATATGTATATTCTCTTTCTTTCTTTCCGTGAATTATAATTTTCTCTGTCATATTTAAAGGACTTTTGTGAAGTGTCTTGTTATAATGGCCTATGCCAAAGCAGTACTAAGTAGTTGATATTATAGTCTGAAATTTGTTAAGATTTTTAAATTCACACTGCTTAACTTATGTCAATGAGACTTAGAGAAAGAAGGGCAAGCACTCACAAAATAATGCCCATTGTTGGCTATCCTAGTAAACATTAGCAGCAGGACTAGAGTTGGGTGTCAGGGTGACTTTATTCTTAAGAACAGCTTCAGATGCTAGCTTAATGAGGCAAGACAGCTCCAGAGACTGCTAAGAGGCCCCTGATGAGGCATCCTCAAGTTTTGGACCTCCTGAGACTCATCAAAGTACAATACTAGACTTCAAGTGCCCTAGATTCTCTCCTGAATGGCATCACTGTTTACAATGGAAACCCTTCTGAAAATGTGTCCTCATCTACAAATGGAAAGGTTTATATTAAGTAATCACTCAGATATTAAGAAATATGTGACTAAAATATCAGAACTCTAAAACTTGAAAGACCTTCTGTCTAGATAACAACATTGCTAGTCAAAACAAAACAAATCGGAATGTATGATCTGTGAAACATTTTAATCATTTTTCAGAACTTAAGACTACATCTTTTATATCATCCTATCAGCCTTCTAGCTGGCTCTTGAGTGCAATTTAGAGCGGTTTAGAGTTTAAGCACTTACTCTTGTCTTTATCACATTTAAAATACTTTAAAGTCATGGAACTGAATGCAGATCCTTTGAAGGAGCAGGCTGTTAACTGAATTGTTTTTCCATCTCTCCAACCCAATAATGAATTTCTTTTTTTTTCTATCTTGTTTTCCCCTTTAATTGAAAACAGATTCCTTTCTCATACAATATATACTTTTTGTAGTTTCTCCTCACTTTAGTCTCTTCAGTTCCTTAACATCTCCCCTCTGCTTCATATTTATTCTATTTCTGTCTCTGTGTAGGGGGAAAGGCTTCTTCTAAGAGGCAACAACCAAATATCACAAAATAAATATAATAAGGTGAAGCATTTGGACATGAAAATTTGGACATGTCAACAAAACAGCATGTGGACTCTCAAGAGCGTGACATGTACATTCTAGTAGCATTTAAGGTTTAAACATGTTCATGATATCAACAAATAGTTGTTGAATAAATAATCAGTGGGTTTTTTTTTTATATTTTTTATCATTGTTT
The DNA here is from genome assembly GCF_011762505.2 of Arvicanthis niloticus. Classification (NCBI taxonomy): domain Eukaryota; kingdom Metazoa; phylum Chordata; class Mammalia; order Rodentia; family Muridae; genus Arvicanthis; species Arvicanthis niloticus. Next base: position 38,266,513 of record NC_047669.1, on the reverse strand, counting down.
TTGAACTAGATTAACATAACAAGATTTTTTTCAAGTCTTACTTTTGAAGATGTTTTATAAATAATAGAAGAAAATAAGAACCCATACAACCACATAATACATAGTTTTATTTAAGTGTTACTTAGTAGTTATATTGGGGATAGAATTTGGGTAATCAGCTTTCATTGTTGATGTGACAGGCCCACAAGAAAGCAAATTCATGCAGTCTATACATGTAGACTTACTGTTTCACCTGTCATATTTCCATCATGACTAAGTTTTAACAATCCAAAAATTAATGATCATCTGAAAAGTATTATTTTTGAAGAATCCTGTAAAATATATACTTCAAACACGATCCAGTTGAGAATAGCACACGTTTCCTGCAGCCATAGGAATAAGAGCTTCTCCTTGCTGGCAGGTACTCAGGTGCCTCAGCCTGCTTACAGTCTCATACTTCCTCATATTTCAACCCAGGAACAATGCCTTTTGGTCTTTACCAGGATTCTTTGATTTCCTATTCTAATCTCACCAAACAAAAAATGCTTTGTTTTAGGACATGCCTGTAATCACTGATAACTGGATATTATCCAAAAAGTACAGAATACTCATGACATACTTCACAGACCTTAAAAAGTTAAACAAGAAGAAAGGCCCAAGTGAGGATGCTTAAATCTAACTTAGAAGAGGGAACAAAGGAATTATGGAAGGCAGAGGGAGGGAGAGCTCTAGGTTGGAGACGGGAGGAGAGGGGGAAAAGGGGGACAGGATCATGTATACAGGAGACTGGAGAGAGCCTTAAAGGATCAGGAATGAGTGGAAATATGCAGCTGTCAGAAGTTGGGGCCGGAGGAAAGCTCTCAAAATTCCCAGAGACCTGGGATGAGAGAGGTTCCCAGGATTCAATGTGTGTGGCCTTATCTGAAAGACCCAATATTTGGGGTATAAAACCTGAAGTAGTCAGGCACAACCCCCAGTAGAGAGATAGGGACCCCAGCCCACCTACAAAACTTTTGGCCCTAATTGCTGCTGTTTAAAAGAAATGCTGGGACAAAAATGAAACAAAGACCGAAGGAATGACCTACCAGTGACTATCTCAACTTAGGATCCATCCTATGAGCAGGCACTAATCTCTAACACTATTACTGATGCTATGCTTACAGACAGGAGCCTAGCTGGCTATCCTGTGAGAGGTTTAACGAGTAGCCATCAGCAGCTGACTGAGACAGATACAGATAGAGCTAAGCATTGGACAGAGGTCTAAGGCCCCTATGAAAGATTTAGGGAAAGGACTGAAGGAGCTGAAGGGGATGGAAATTCCTTAGGAAAACCAACTATAGCAACTAAACTAGAGCCCTGAGAGCTCCCAGACATTGGGCCACCAACCAAACAACATATAAGGGCTTGCCAGAGGCCCCTAGCACATACATAGAGAGGGCTGCCTGTTTTGGCCCCCGTGGGAGTGGATGCATCTAATCGTGTAGGGACTTGCTGTCCCATGGTAGGTGTATACTCATGTTAGGGACAACTTTTCAGAGGTGAAGATGAGGGAGAGAGGTGGAGGAACTATTTGCGGGGGTCGGGGAACAATGTACAACATTTTGGGATGTAAATTAATAAATGAATGAATTAATTAAATTTTCCAAAGCTTTCCCAAAACATTTTGGAATGTAAATTAATAAATGAATGAATTAATTAAATTTCCCAAAGCTTTCCCAGATATTTTTTAAAGGACACTAATAAATACATGTCTTAAAATACTTAAAGGACACTAATAAATACATGTCCTCAGACCTTGTGATGTAGGCTGCTCTATGTATCTTAAGGTAGAGGTACTAACATCAACTCTTTCAACAAAAACTTTAACAAAAATATAAAATATAGTATGCTACCATGGGCCAAAGTTCAGTAGAACATAATTATGTCTACTAAATGCTATCCAATGTCAAATTTTAAGCTGAAGAAATGAAGAGATATCTTAGATAAATATAGCCTTTAAGTATAGGAAGGGGTTGGATAACAATTTGATCTTTGTAAAGCATTGGCCATGAATTTATGGTTAATTCTAAAATGAATCAAGGACTACAGTTGAGTTATGAACTTACTTTCTTTAAAAGATTGGAAAAGGCTTAACCTAATATTTCTTAACAGTTAAGGTCTATCTTTCTCAACTTCACAAAAATTACCCATGATAAAAATAAGAATTTAAAATAGGTGGTTTTAGGGTTCCAGATCTGTCATATAGATCCTCTTTTCTAAATTTACTAAGATAAACTCCTATTTCATATGCTTTATCCTGTCTGACATTATTAATTTTGTGATCAGTGAAAATATTTATCACATTATAATTATTAATTTATACCATGTTATCTGATAATGTTCTTTGTATTCTAGAAAAATATGATACAGCATACAAAATTAAACACAGTGCTTATAGAATTTAGACATATTTTGTTGCAGAATAAATTCTCTCCTTTCAAAGTTATTTATTGATAAACTTTTCTCTAGTATCACAGAATTTGACTTTGTTTTGTGAACTGGGAGATAAGATAAAAGGAGATAAGATAAAAGGAACTTGGTAAAGTTGAACTTGATGTATTTTGGTATTTTACTAATTGTCAGTCTATACAAAGAAAGAAACCAGAGGGATATGCACACAGAAAAAAGACAAGATGAGAACCCAGCAAGAAGCTATATAGAAGCTCTGAAGGTCAGTTACAGAAGATGCCAAAATTATAATTTATCTTGGGCTGTTAGCTTCTACAACTTGGAGTCACAGTTCGGATATTTAAGTCATTCAGCCTCTGCCACTGTCTGAGTGGAGCCCTAAAAACTTACACACAGACAGAATAACATTAAAAAATAATCATCTCATAAATGAACTTGAAATTAACAAAATATTCTGAACTAGTTTTTCTACAATGTATGTGATCTTGAAGTGTTTAATGTCAGGACAAGGGAAAGGAGATGATGGCAAGTTATGAAATACAATAATGCAGCAGCTTAGAAGGCAAAATACAAATACACACACACACATACACACACACATGCACACACACACGCACACACACACACACACACACACACAACTTGCCATTTGCTTTCTTACATAGCTTCACTACCTGATTAAGTAGTGCCAATTTTATTGGTCTAAATCTACAGAGGAATAAATACCCTTACATTTTTTATTGTTCATTTGTGTGTTGAGATCAATGCAATCTTTACTAAATTCCTTCAGAAAAAAATGTGTTTATATTTAGGAATTTTTTACCTATTCATTCAGCAAACATGTATGTAGGGTCTTCTACAGCCAAAGAAATGTTCAGAGACACACTCATATTTTATGGCTGTGACTAATACACATAAAATCCATCATTTTGGAATTAAGAGTTTTATCTTTGTCTGAAAAAACACTGTTTTTTTCAAGAAGATGTTTCAATATTATGAATTCCTGCTAATTCTAAATAAATAAATAAATAAATAAAATCTAAAGGCAGGAGATAATTAACATTTAAGTCATTACTTTTATAACCTCCATTTTGTAAAATACAAAGTAGGGAAACCCATCCTTATTTACCAATAAACAAGATTACCTTTAGCTAAAATATCAGAGAAAAAAAGGGCCTGGCAGAAACATGGATTATAAGTTAGTTCCATGTAATTAAATAAAATAACAGTCTCAAAGACTATACATCATTAATGGAGATGAATAAGATCATGTATATGTAGTTTGTATCATTATGTCACACACATGTTAGAGAAAGAAGTGGATAACATTTCCAAAAATTAGTGTTTACAAGTCTTCCAACCTTTGCAGTCATGCAACATGGCTGCTATATTGGAGGCTTCCAGTAGGTGGCAATACGATTCATAAAGACATTTATGGAGACAAAACCATGTGGAAGAAGGAAAAACAAAGAACAAACAAATAAGAAAGCTTCCTCTTGTTCATTCTCTGTAACATAAAAATCCAATATTGCTGCATTTCTGTAGCTTTGAGGGTACCTGCCAAATGTGCAATATTCTGTGTTATTTAGTTTGATTTCTCACCTTATAATCAATTACTGGACTTCTGGGTATATTTTACATAGTAGTTCTCCTAATCTACTTCTAAACATGGTTTGTAATTTTGTTTAGTTTAGCAAGTTACATAATCAGTTTAGCTAGCAGCTAAGTTATGATCTTTTAAATTCTTCTTTTTAAAAGAAATTAGAGAGCTACAACGGTTCAAAAGCAGGCTTGAGAAAGAACTATCAGGAAACAATATCTTAAATTCAAATTTTAACTCTAGCTTTCAGTGACTATTGTCAAATTCCTTGACTTATCTACATCTCAAGGTTTCTGATTTGGAACAAATAAAGGGCATTGAAGTGGTCACTAGTAAGACTACCAGTAGTTTTACAATTCCCACTGTGTCTATAGGATTCCCAAGAGGTCAACAACATCAAAGTGTCTGGATATTTCTTTCAATTTAATCTAAAAATAGAACTGGTGGTATACTTTTTCACTAAAACTGAGTTTGTTTAATGAATTATATAGATTATTTTTAAAGTATATAAACCATATATTTATAATAAATATTAAGTTATTAATTATAAATAGAGAGTTACCTTCTTCTTTTTACTGTTAATAGTATTAGTCTGCCAGTATTGATAGCTTTATAATGTGAAGGTGGCTAAGATACCTGTGGCCTAGGAACACTATATTGCATTTCTTCTATGCATTCTTTTATTCTCTAAATTTTTCCTTTTACTCTCCACATTACACCTAAGCCAGTATGAAGAGTGTTTATTTACTTAGACCTGCAAAACATACTTTTGATATATAAGACTATGAAATCATAAAAATATAATTTCTGTCTTTACAAAAGCAGTTTACATAAGAAGGATATGTCTTTAGGAGTAGGAGCCAGCATTCTGCGAGAGTGCATGAAGTTCTTGTTCAACTAAAGAAACAGGAAAATAATATTAATGATGCTTCATTATTTAAATCTCATAATTGAATGTGTATATTGCTTTAACAAAATGTACCTCATACTTAGTATTTTTGGAAATTCTGAGTCATGTTAATCCAGATGGCTTGAGGGTTTTTCCTGCTCAGTGTGCCTGGGATCCACAGGATATAAGAATTTTTGACTCTGTATAAAATGAAGAAGTAAATGTTGCATAAGTGTTTTGCCTCTTCCTATTTCTACCTATCCTACAAATCACATACTACCAAAGAAGATAGAAAAATAACAGTTTTCTTAACGATTTTTCATGCCCTATGAATCAGCCCATTAAGGGTAATTTTTTTATACATTTACTTTTCTCATATTAAAAAACATGTCTAAATATCAATCAAGACAACTACACTGTGAATTAAGGAAAAACGAAGAGCAAAACTGATGTACATGACTGTTGTATCCCCCTGTAAGTGTTGCCATTTGCAAATACAGACAGAGCCTATTCTGATATTTCCTCATACATAGCAGCATTTCTATGGTATTCAAATATATACAGAAGTGCAAATAATGATGGTTAGAAAGGAAACACTCCTTGTCATATTCCCAAAGCATTTGTGTTGAATTTCATATGACAGTGAGTGTTTCATATTAAACCCCAGTGTGTTTCAGCCACAGTTCAGAGGTGACATAAAAGAGCACAATAGAAAATGATCTTGATGGAAAACAAGTAAGTAAAAAGAAATGTGTTCACAGTGCTCAGACGCGTTCCTTATTGACTCACCTAACAAGAGAGCTACAGTGATTTTTAAGAGGAAGAATAAAATCATATTGAACATCTGGATATGCAGTGGGGTTGCTAAGATGAGACAGACAGACAGACAGACAGACACACACACACACACAGACAGAGAGAGAGACAGAGAGAGATTTAAAGAAAACAAGAGATTATGAGAGAGCAAAGGGGGAGGAAATAAGACAGAGGATGAATGATTAGCTACAGAAAATGTTGACCTTAGATCAATGAGTAACTATTTTAGTCAAAGTCCTATAAGTAATGTGAAAATATACATATGTGGATGATAGTGAAGGCTTGTGATGACTTGGAACAACAACAGTGAATTTCTGTGAATGTCAAATTGGCAACTTATGTTGAAGTTTTGAGCTTCACCTAACATGAGAGTGCCATCTGATTTTTGTTTGTCTTGGATGCTTAACAATTTCAAATTGAAATTAAATCAGAAATTGAAAGACTGGAAATAATTAGTATGCTAAAGGGATAATATTTTTTATAATGCGAAAGTAGAGAACATTTAGCTATTAGTCATTTAAGAAGATAATTTCTATTATCTGATCTTCACTCCCCCATTTAATCCAGGCTGACATACATCACAGACTTAGAGCAAAGTACTGTTAGAATAGTGCTATGGAATGACAGTAAAAGAGAGAGCACTGTGAAAGCATACAGTAGCAATATTACCAGAATATCCTAATGATGAGGGACCTGAGATTATGTGTAAGAATGCTGTAATTTGGGATAGCTTTATAGTTCAGTGGAAAATACCAAAGTTCTTCAAGAGCTGAATAACTCTGTTTTCTCCATATCCAGGGTATAAAATCTTAGAAATAATGAGATCACAAAATGACTACTTGACTTTTCCTGCCATCCTTCACGCAAGAGCTCTAAGAACTTTCCAGACTCTCCTGAAACATTAGAGGGCTCCCAAGTGTTGCCTATCTGTCTACCACAGTGACTCCCAAACTTTCTAGTTCTGGGACCCTTTAGTAGAGGTTCTCATGTTATGATGATCTCCAACCATACAATTTTTTCATTGCTACTTCAAACTTATAATCAACAGTTATTAATAGAAATTTAAGTATCCAATGTGCAGAATATCTAATACAGGACACCTGTGGGTATTCGATCTCTATGAGTTTACTTCTGCCTGCTGTCAGGACTTGTCTCAGTTACCATTAGAGAAATCTCACCATCAGTATGCATGCAGGATAGCTTAATCAGATTCACCCAGAGAAGTTAACTTGAACTAATTAAAGTCATAAGAATTGGGTAAACTTTGAAAAAAGAAAAAAAATCAAAGAAATAGGAAATAAAATGTATGGACTGTCGGTAAAAGAGACTATATTAACACTTTTTATTCAGTAATAAAATATCATAGATATATTATGGAAATTAGTATTTTAAGGACTTATGAATATACAAAAGATATAAAACTGTCCAAGTATGAATATAAATAAATAATTCACATTAATTGACACAAGAAAACTGTTATTCCCCTGACTGAAATATTCATACTAATACATAGAACAAATAGCCAAGAAGATATCAGAAAAAAACATAATTGATTAAGAATATATATGATAGGATAAAATGAATGGTTAAAGTCAATCTACTATTGAAGAATTGTGCATTGAAATTCAAAACTTTATCCAAAATCTATTATAAGGGCATAATAATCTTAAAAATAAAATATGTAAGTACTTGTGCATGCATGTGGAATAAATCAAGGAAAATGTAGCATGCATGTAATCAGAATACCATGTAGAAACTAGATTGATCGGAAAAGAAAATATTTATATTAAACTAATAATATAGCAAAGCCAGTGAAAGATACAGATTCACAAATATTAAGGCAAATAAATACCAAAGCTAACAATCATATAAAATATAAAAAAATAAGACATGGAGTAAATATGCTAATGAATATATATAAAACTACAAAGTAACTTATTCTAAATATTAGTTAAAGGTTAATATGTAGCAAAGGAAAGAACACTTTTTTGTTTTTCAAAACATTTTATGAAGTTAGAAGAATATAGTTCCAAATATAAATGTAAAAGCATTATTTGTTTTAATTTATAATATAATATTATCTAATTTAGGAAATCTATTAATTTCTATGGAAAATAAATATAGATGCACACTTACATTGAAATGCTTTTTATGTTTATCATTAGTGTTCATGCAAAAATAAATTTTGACAAAATAAGTCATTAGTATATGTATCTGAAAAAGATAAATATGAAAATATTACTACAGATGTTGACAGAAGGGGAATATTGGTGTTAGAATTTTGATCAACTGCAATCATTTCATGAAAGGATTTTGCATTATTTGATAATATGATTGTTTCTAAAACTAATAATTAAAATGAAAAATTATAATACTTGCAAGTACAGAAGATTAAAAAATTATACAATATTTACTTATTTTCAGTGAAAATGAATGAATTAAAAGATTAAGCTGTAAAACATTGGAAGATACTTAAATATGAATATAATAAGCAGAAAGTTCAAAATAGGGATTTTTTCTTAAAACTTAATATAAATTTACTGGTACTTTTGGTTCATATATTCAGTAATAGATTTTAGTATTTGTTTTATAATTATATTTAACTACTTTTAACTCATTTTCAATATTTTCATTACTCTATATACTTTCATTTTGGAAATTATTATGTTTCTTAATATAAGTTTCTCAAATTTTTCTGTGTATCTTTTAAGCTTTCAGTCTTGGTATTTACACTCATGAATGTACATATGTATCTATGTATCTATGTGTGTATGTATGTATATATGTATTTATGTATTTGTATATGTGTATTATACCTATTTGTGTGCACACACATGATTTCTGGTTCCAAATTGTGGATCTCAATATTCTGTCTTACAGAATACACTTACCAAACAAGCTACCTGTTGTTTTGCAACATTATTTCTGAAGGAAAGGAAATTATACATACTATCACAATGGAGAACACTGAGGAAAGCTCAAGGCCTAAAGACTTAGGACAACTGTAAGAAAGTATGCCGGCCTAGTGAATGCTCAGTTCTTTCTAACTCCCACTCAAGTTTGAAAAGGTCAAATATCCCTGAAGGGTCTGATTCCTACTAACAAGCCAAAATTGATTATATGTCTAAAGTTTCCAAGTAGAATGAAAGTTTCTTAGTTAAATTTGAAATTCAAAGAAATAATTATTTAAGTATTAATATATTCTTAGTATCATAGGTGACTTAATTTACAGTATGTTTGCATACAAACATAAATACACATAAACACACACATGCATACACATCACCATTATTATCTGTTATTACTGGAAAAAGGAGATTTCTTGAATCCCAATGTCTTTTATATTTATGATTTCTAAACATTCAGTAACCACTCTATTTTTAATATATGTTTATTAAAACTTAATTCTAGTACAAAATTAGAGGAATTAAGAATATCTGAGATGATGCTTTAACCATTGTTCTCACAGTTACTGAAACAATGTCATGTTCTATTCTATTATTCTTATTCTGAATTAATGTCAGAGGAACACTCAAAAATTTTCATGAGAATCAAATCATATAAGAACTTTCCCTAGCTTTCTTCCTGACATATCCACACATGCCTGCATAGCTTAGTAAGTTAAGACAGTCTAGGATTCCCATGGAATGTAAGGAAAATTGAATTTTTGGTTAATAATGACTAAAATCATTACTAGTAGAATTTCACTGAATATCTTACTTTCTATAAGTTATAGACTCCCAGGAAGATGTTCAAATTGTGGTACTGTTTATTTCTTTTCCTTGGTGTATGTAGCAGATTGATAGAAGAGTGTATTTTCCTATTTTAAATACATATGCTCCCAATATTATAAGAGCTAAGAATCTATGTTTATTTTCTTTATATAGGCAAAATTTACTATATTGTATAAAATTTTAATGTTTTTTCAAAATATTCTACATTTTCTAAATAAAACATGAAAACGTATGTATGTCAACTGAAGAAAATTAGGACCTAGAGTGAGGGCTCAGCATTTAAGAGCACTGACTTCTCTTACAGAGGACTCCCCTTAAATTCCCAGCACCCACATGGCAGTTCACAACTGTCTAACTCCAGTTCCAGAGGAACCGACACCCTCATTCAGACATACATGTAAGCCAAACACCAAATGTCCAATAAAATAAAAAAACTAAATAAATTACCTTTAAAAAACTGAAGAGGAGTAATAAAAGTAAACATAGTGTAAGCAGGGAGTAGTCAACATATTTTCTTGAATTTCCCCTAAGCTATATAGTTTTTATTTTGTGAATACATAGAACAAATACTAGTTCCTATAAATATATAAATTTCTTAAGTCTTTCCCTTTTTATATATGTACTGTTCTGACAATTGTTTCACTTTATCCCATTTCTGTGCATATTAGCATAAATAGGCCAAATTTAATAAGGCAGAATAGACTAACCAAGGGCTAAGGTCAGTGTATTATTTGGTGGTTCTATATTTAATGATTTCATAAACCTCAATTCTGCTTTCCACAGTGGCTTCACTAATTTACATTCTCATTAACTCTGTGCAAGTGTTGCTTTTCTCTCTATCCTCAGAATGGCATGTTATCTTCCTATGATAGCCTACCTATGGTATGGTAATAGCATTTTATAGGTTTATTTTACATTTTTTTCTGATAATAAGAGATGTTGAGTATATGAATGTATCTATTTGTAACCATTCTATTTTTGTATCTTATATATGAATTTTTTATAACACTTGATTATTAATAAACCTTTTTAAGATAATTTCATTGGATTATTTACCTTATTTTTATTTTGTTATTTATATTGTTTGTATGCTATGTATATATTACCTTTTTAATAGAATTGTAGTTTTCCATTCATTTCTTATACTTTCCAGAACATCTTTTTACTCTCTGGATCATATATGATATTAAGGAAATATATATTTATTTATAATATTAAGTATATATGGTATTGAAATATATATGCTATTAAAGAAATATATAAGAATATATATATTCCATTCCTTTCTTTTATTTGTAGAAATTATTTTATATATAATGCATACACAGCCACAAAAAGTTGTTATTTGTCATTTTTAAGAATTTGAATAAATTCAAACATTACTTTTAAGTGAAAAATATCACTGTTTAGTAAAACAATTGACAGAAGATTTGACCCATGTAGGATCCTGAAAAATTTGGTTCATATAAGCAGCCAGGAAAATGGTTAGTACCAGGATTTCATGTTGAGATTTCAGGCCACTCATGCTAATGAATAATCTAATGGTTGCATTGGATAAAGTGGATATTATTAAGAACCAAGAATCAAAAAAAACAAGAGATAAATCTGAAGAATTCAAGAGTTGCTTGACATCAAAACAAAACAAGATACCATAGAAACTTAAAGAAGCCTTAGATAACCTTTCTGGTGGAATAGCTGTGGCTCAAGAAACGTTCTACAAACATGAGGCAGTCACAGAAGAACCTCCAAAACCAAAGATACACATAAAACAGTAAGTATTGGCAAAAACTCAGAATGTCTCAAACATGGAAGTTAACTACAGAAACTCTAAAATATGTGTACTAGCGATTTTAGATGCAGAAAATCAAAGAAAGGGACAGAGAATATAATTAGTATATAGATAAACCAACTTAATGCCAGGACATAACCAAAAAACCCAACAATGTAGAATTGTCTGAGAATATCAAACACTGAAATATGAAAAAAACAAAACAAACAAAAAACCAACAAACAAACAAACAAAAAGTGACCTAGATATTGAAAAACTTGTTAGTATCAGAAGGAAAATCAAGATCATGGCTTGGTTCTGATGTCTAGCATTGGATGAGAGACCATACATGCACCTAAGTACCTCTCCCATAAACTAATGGAAGGTGTATTGAATCAGTGGTCACAGGCCAATGACAGACAAGGAACATGCTGGGACTTGAACTTTATTCAGTGCTGAAATATAGAAGTGAGTAGTTAGAAAAACAAGCTGCCTACATAGAATTTCTGAGAAGGTATTATAAATATAACATAACAGGTCATTGATGTCAAAAAACAAAACAAAACAAAAAAACAGAAATCTATAGACAATAAAGTGCCACAAGCTCACTAGATAAGTCTTACTGTGGAGGACATCACAGCTGTGATTTAAAGTAACTTGTTTTTAAAAACTGAAAGAAAGTACAAAATCTATTTTAATATTCTATTCAAGAAACATTAACAAAAAGATAAAAGTAACTGAAAAGTAAATGAATATACTTCAGGTAAAAAAAATAAAAATAATAAAAAAGATGCCACTTGCTCAGCCAAATGAAAAATGTTGTAGGAGGCATGTGGTAGGAGTACTAATCAGACATGAGACAGAAGGCATAACATCATAAAAAGTTTAAATAACAGAATAGGAGGCAGAGGGAGGGAAGTGAGTGGGAGAAGAATAGGGGGCTGGATCATCATGTGTGTAGAGAGACAAGGGAGACACTCAAAGGCCAGAATGATGAATGGAAATCTTTAGCTGCCATGAAGTGGGGGGAATCTTTAGGAAGTTCTAAAGACTTAAGTTTGGGGAGGATATCAGGAGTCAATGTAGGTGACTTTAGCAAAGATGCCTACCAGCAAGGGGACATGAAATCTGAAGAGGCCACCTGCTGTAGCCAGCAGGACCACCAGTGGAGGAATAAGGACCCCAATCAACCCACAAACCCAATTTGTGCTAAAAGAATTTATGGCACAAAGATGGAGAAGAGATTAAAGGAATGGCTAACCAATAACCAGCTCAACTTGAAACTCATCAATGGGCAAACACCAATCCCTGACCAATCCCTGAAGACAGGAGCCTAGCATAACTTCCTCTGAGAGGCTCTACTCAGAAGCTGACTGTAACAGACACAAATACCCACAGCCAAATATGGAAGAGTTGGGGGAAGAATTGGAGGCATTAAAGGAAATTGAAACCCCACAGGAGGATCAACAGAGGCAGCTAACCTATACCTCTGGGAGCTATCAGAGACTAAGCCACCAAATAAAGAACACACATGGGTTTGAACGAGTCCCCATGCAAATATGTAGCAGATGTTGGGCTCAGTCTCCAGGTGGGTCCCCTAACAATTAGAGCAGAGGTAGGCCATAAAGCTGTTGCCTGAGTGTGGTATCTCCTCCCCAAAAGAGCTGCCTTGTCTGGCAGACAGGAGAGAAGATATGCATACTCTGTCAGTGACTTGACACTCCACGGTCCGGACATATCCAGAGAGGGGCCCACGCTTTCAGAAGACAAGGGGACTGGGGCGGGAATGTGGGAAGGATCTCTATAAGAGGATAAGTGAGAGAGGACAGCATTTGGTGTAAATAAATAAAATAAAATAAAATCATATATGCATTCTTAGACCAAAAAAAAAAAAAAAAAAAAAAAGAAAGAAAGAAAAGAAAAAGGAAAAAAGAAAGGAAAGATAGAAATAAGTTACAAAGATAAGTAGAAAAGTCCTAAAATACATAAACAGTTTAAAATACTCTTCTAAATAATATAGTTAAAGAAGAAATTTCAGGATTAAGTAAAGTATTTTAAATTAAATGAAAAGAAAAATGAACTTTAAGAAACTTAGAGATTGGGGCTAAAGAGGAAGTTCAGCATTTAAGAGCACTGACCTCTCTTCCACAGGTCCTGAGTTCAATTCCTAGCAACCACATGGTGGCTCACAACCATGTATAGTGATATCAATGCCCTCTTCTGGTGTGTCTGAAGACAGATTCAGTATACTCATTAATATATACATTATTTGCTTATTTACTGTATATTTTATTTATATATATAAATGTATATTAGTATACACTTTAAATAAATAAATCTTTAAAGAATTAGATACTTGAAAAACAACATTGAAGGAAAATTGATTGAAACATACATATGCATATATTAATATTAATACAATATTCTTAATATGAAAAAATTATAATGGGAATGTAGTAACTAGCAATAAAGATGTAAGATTAATAAACTAAAAAAGTAAAATCTGAAAATTTTAGAAGATTAAATATAATGTGATACATAATAATTATACATTGTGAACAACTGAGATTTAATCCAGCTATTGAAGACATGTTGAATATTTGAAAAACAATTAATGAGGAAGTTTGATTCATTGCTAATGGAAGTGAAAAATGTTATATCACTAGAATAAATGCTTGGTGGCTTTTCACACAAATATATGAATTCTTACCATAAAATTTAGTGGTCATGGTCAAAGAAATTTGATCCTTCTCTCTACACAAATGCCTGCACAAAATTATATGCATACCAACTTCAATGTCTGTCAGCAGTCAAATGGACAATGACTCCTAATACATCAAGACATGGAATAGCATTCTGTGACAATGAACAATGAAAAAAAATGGTGGAAACTGAAATGCCAATTATTAAGTGATTATAGGTCAATTATTAAAAGAGACAAACTGTATGATCCTAACCACATGATAACATGTGAGAATGAAGCCTAGTTTAATGTTTGATGCTTGTCACCACTTGAGGGAAACAGTAGGAGGAAAATGTGGAACACATGACTTCTGTAAAAGTGAATCTATGGTATATGATACTAGAATGTAGAATATATATAATTTCGAATTTGCCAGTCTCCATACAAATGTCCATCAATAGTGACCCCTGATATAAGTGGCACACCATGGGTGATAATGATATGTGACTCACCAGTAATGAGAAGCACATCACCATAACAGTAGACAGTGACTATGGAGATAGCAATGTAAGGATTTGAGCTGGAAGCACATAAGAAGTCTCTACATTTTGTGCTGAAGTTTGTTGTAAGTCCAAATTTAATTTTAAACAAAAGGTCTATTTTTAAAAAGGATGATGTCAGTAAATACAACTAGGGCCAAAATGCAAATGGGAAATAAGACAGATTTTCACCCTGTATAAGGAAATGATGAAAACTAAATTGGCTAATAGGTGTTTGCTACCCTTCTTAATTAATGACACTTTAAATGATTACTTCTTTGGGATGATGTAAATAATTCAGAGGCTAGATGCTTAAATAGACTGAAAAATATAAAAAAAAAAAAAATCATTCTGAGGCCTGTCTGGGTAATGTTAGAATTATTTTTTAACAAAGTTTCATTTTTTTATTTATATTAATCTCTCAGCACTAATATATATATATATATATATATATATATATATATATATATATATATATTAGCATTCACTTTGGATAGTAGACATTACAAGAGATTTCCAATGCTTCTGATGCTTGACAGTTTCTTCGTTTTACATTTTACCTTAACATATACATTGATGATGTAATCACACATTTTGACTTATATGATATTTTATTGCACATTATATATAATATATAACCATAAAGTATGACAAATTATCTTAGAAATCAATAGACTAATAACATGCATCCAATAAAAAATGACCATGAAAGTCATTTAAGTGTTGACCATCCAGTAAAAGTGACCATGAAAGCTTAAAAGTGTTGAATATGAAAGAAGGATAAGAAGGGAAAATATTACCAAAAGTTAGCAAAGATAAAAGAGTGACATTACAAAAAGAAAAAGCTATCAAATAAGGAGATGGTGTTTACGGGATGGGGTGAGAGATGAATTCTTCAAAAGTGTGAGAATAGGAGCATGAAAGTTAAGTGCAGCTCCCATCAAGTGGTGGGTACAAATCCATAACCACTGAGGGACAGACAAGGATGAGAGTAAATATATTGGATTTGGATTTGAATTAGCACAAAAATGAAGCCGTTCTGCACTAAAGGAAAGAATTTTAACACAGAAGTTGCCGTGGCTTGATAAAAAGAGGGAATCTTCAGTGCACGTTGACAACACGAACTGCAAGAACCAGAGAATGTGTTTCATTAATGGTGGCAAAATTGAATCCACACAAACATGAAAAGGAAAGAGGAAAGGCCACCCCCAGGCAGAAGGCAGCGAAGTGCATTGGAAAGAGCTTGAGGAAAACTGGAAATACTGAATGTGCTTATCAACCATACAAAGAAAAGTATCTGAACTAATCTCATTATATACCACTTGCCCCTTACGCTATCTACTTTTCCAGAGGAACCATTTACTATCCTATTTAACCTACTTTTTACATTTTGAATCACTATTGGCTATCTAGCTCATGCATATAAATATAACTTTTTTTTTTTTCTACAAAATCAAGTCAAATTCCATTGTTGAATCTTAAAGGGGGTTAGCAGGAAAAATTGAAGAGAGGGAGTGCAACTCTGAAAGCAACTTTAAGGTCATCAGTGAGCACAGTATACCCATCAAGGATTAGCACAAGGCAAAATGTCACTAGTCTCTTTCTGTTATGGGGTTTCTATGTAAACCCAGAAACAAACAAACAAACAAAAGTGATTGTTCAAGAAATCATGCAAATGTACAAAGGAAACTTTGTTCTTTTTATATTTGAGCCTCTTCAATATAAAACTAATGTTATCTTCTATTTATAATTATTTTCCAATGATATATATATATATATATATATATCATTAGAAAATCTGCTTAACAAATACATCTCAAAACACTTTAGCATGTAAAATAATATAAACAAGTAAAAGTTCATTGTGATCATATTTCTAAATGTATAGAAATAACCAAAACAATATATACTATTGCTAATGATTTTTGTTGTTTGTAAGAGATTGAAGGCAAGTATCTATTGTTGAAGACATAATTAGGACATTTAACACACACAATGAAAGCTGTATCTAACCTGAAAATATGATTTCTATGGTATTGCTTTCATGGTAGCAGAAAACTCTATGTAAATTGCCAAGAGAGGGAAGCAGTTAATATTACTGCTTAGCTGCATGTATAAGCCAGGAAAATGACCAGCATGGAATGACAACTGTAAAAATGTAACAAGTGTCATTCCTCTGTAGTAAACACAACTGTTTAATTGAATTTAAGGCCCATTCAAGGTAGGGAAATTATGTTCAATAATAGAAACCTGACTAACTTTTTCTGTAAAGTGAGATCATGGAACTTAAAGGAAAATATATTACTTCCACTTTGCTAAGCTAGTATAATCTCTAACTACATTCTCAGTTGTAACCTTTAGCAACATATATGGATAGCCACAACACCACATCAACGAAGTGTCTCTTTATATCAAATGGAGAGTATCATAGAAATCCAAAAAAGGAAAAATTCAGAGATCAGCAGACAACGGGAAGCACGGCCTCAGTAGATGGATCCATACCACAGCTCCTGCATCTACAGCTCAGAAACCATCACTGAAGATGAGAATTATTGTAAAGGCTAGAATACCAGAGTCTGCTGTGAAAGAATCTGTCTTTAAAATGGCTGATAAAACAATACCAGAGCAATAATAACATCAATATATAATGTGCAATGAAGAAAATTTTCTATGGGACCTTACCATTAGACATAGAAGTATAGGCAACTAAAAACTTCTGCAAGATAATTAGCCACCCCATGGGATGAACATTCTTATTGATTATCTAGTTCAAATTGGTCAGATCTGAAACCACTTCATATTTTATAGTGCTGTGTTTGTGGAGAGAGAGAGAGAGAGAGAGAGAGAGAGAGAGAGAGAAACAGTAGCCACCAAAGAAAAGGAAACCATTAGCTTAAGAGTGAGCAGGTATGAGGTGAAAGGGGTACAGAGAGGAAAGATAGGAACAATTTGATGTAATAGTAGCTTAATTTAAAAATCTTCTTTTTGAAATACGATCTAATTATAATTTTCCCCTTTTCCTTATAAACTCTCCAATGTAGACTCTTGCTCTCTACAAAACTTAACTACATTTTTATATCTACATTATTTTTAATTTAAAGACAAAAATAGTTCTTTTTTTGAATGGCTCATGAGAAGGAAAGATCTCATTTATTATAATATAAACAAGTAAATAGCAAATGTATGCATCATTAAAATTAGGTTTAAACAGAAAGTATCTCAAAAAATTGCAAATTTTTCTTCTTTATTTTATTTTTGTTGCTAATTTTTCTTCTTTATTTCATTTTTATTGCTAATTTTTCTTCTTTATTTCATTTTACATAGATGCCAAATGTCATTAATTATATGATTCATTGAAGTGCTGGTTTAATAAATCAATAAATATAAAAAATGAACAAACATTCAAATAATTGATACAGAACAAAAAGTAAAGGTAATTATATTTATTTATAAGCTATGAAAATAAAAATAACACTGTGATATTTAATATTGACTGTCACCTTATTTATAGTTATGCCTGGGAGATTACTGAAACTCACTGATGTAGTCCCATAAATGATTAGAATA
Organism: Arvicanthis niloticus; assembly: GCF_011762505.2. NCBI lineage: Eukaryota > Metazoa > Chordata > Mammalia > Rodentia > Muridae > Arvicanthis > Arvicanthis niloticus. Next base: position 38,248,490 of record NC_047669.1, on the reverse strand, counting down.
TAAGGGAAATGACTGAAGCAGTGATTTAGTCCATTGGATTAAATATTAATAGACTATTGGGCTGTCATGGAAGTGTGAAGGTGAAGTCATGTTTTGAAGAGAATCATGATTATATGCTGATGAATGTTCCATCTTAGCCTTAGCTCCTTCTTGCTATTTTTGTGTGCTTCCTGGATGTCATGTAGGGAACATCTCTGTGCTATTAAGTCCTCATACTGTCTCGCACTAAAAACCATGAAACTAGCTTATCATGAATCAAAATAAACGTTTATTCTTTGAAGCTATTTGATCTATCCATCATTGCACTGAAGAGTCTATCTAGTGCAGCTGTCATTGCTTTATTTGCTTAGATAGAAATAATTTGTAGGATGAGACAGGATAGCCTAGATCAATAGTTCTCATCCTGTGAGTTGCAACCACTCTGAGGTCACACAGCAGATATTCTGCATAACATATATTTACATTATGATTCATAAAACTTGGAAAATTTTATTTATGAGGAAACAAAAAGATAATATTATTTTCTGGGGCTCACCCCAACCTTAAAGGGTTATAGTATTAGAAAAGTTGAGAACTATTGCCCTAAATTATTCCTATATTAGATATGAAGGACTGATAAATTTTGAATTGATAATAAAGAATTAAGGCTTTATTTAAGTGAAACACATTCTGAACTGAACAATGAGATTGTCTTCTTGGTGGCTTCTACAAATCCTGGTTTATAAAATATTGCAAAGATGAACAGGGTGCAAATGAATTCTATTTAGCTGGGTCTCCATAACTGCTTAGAAATAAAACCAGCAAAGCTGTCAGACTCTATTAGTGGCTTCACTAACATAAAAGATAAAATCCTATTCCAGATGTGAGTATGGTTTGAATATATTACCACATTTACTTAATGAAGTTGGGAAATGCTTTATAGATTTCATTATTCATCATCCTACACTGCCACCTGTTTAACAGCTTCTATCATTATTAATTTTAGATAATATTTTAAACTTAAATTTTTGTTATATAAAATTATTGTAATATAAGTTCTATGTATCAGGACATAAATGTATGTGTGTGTATTGGAATATTATTTTCATTCATTTATCTAGACCTTAGTTTATGAGTCATTCTGAAATTTGTGACCATCATATTCTTCATGATCCTCCCTCACGTGGGATCATCAGCAAAGCAAAAAATAAAATCCCTTAAATATTTAACAAATATATAATAAAATATATCCCAATACATTATAAAATTATTTATTTAAGTCTTGAGAATTTTTTATTTATTTTATTTCACTTTTTAAAACTGAAGAATATTACCTCCGTTACACAGAACAGCATGTTATTGTTTTTAATGCTTGGGTGTGAAGAGGCAACAGATAGACTCATTCATGGCTTTCCTTCTTTAAAAAAATCATGTCTTGCTTTTCTTATGTCTGTAGTTGGGAAAACATTGTGACTTTTCATATCAGTGGATGAAAACAAATATTGAATATGCATTATTAAAATAATTTATGAATGATGTCTTCTCAAAATGAAGTCTACATGAAATTAAGTTATTTAAAATGGTATGTTATAGTAAGATTGAATACATTTTAAGTAAAGTAAGGAAAGTCAAATTATTTTGAACAAAGTATTCGATTCACCCGTGGGATGAAGAAGATAGTGTGATGGTTTACATTACTGATGGAACCCAACTAAACAAACATTTGTTTACTCTATGGGCCAGGATGAAGGAAGAGAACAGATCTGTGAGTTACTATTTTCCTCCCTTACCTATCAAACAAAACTAACCAGTATGATCTAGTTATTTTATTATCTTTGATGAATAGGCAGTCAGATCTCTTTTCATATACACTAAATATCCTTGTACCTCAGGTCTTCATTTAATAATGGATAAAGTAGCTGGGGAACTAAGGTAGGGTAAGTAGCAGTACTTACAATGTCTGTGCATGAAGTTATATCTGACACTGGACTCAGTGTTCATGTGAAAAAACATCTAGAACTGAGAGCCCCAGACTGATGAAGCAAAGTAGTAGAAGTCGACTCAAAACCAGAACTGAAGCGGGATGAGGCTTTTCCCTTTCATGTTCCCTGAGTGCCAATGGTGCTGTAATTGTTTTGTGATTTGTGATACCATGATAAGAAAACAGTTCACTGAGTTTGCTTTTCTTGTTTATGAATTTTCTCTCCAGCAGAAATTGTTCCTTTTAATGTGACTTGCAGTTGTTAGAAAGAAAACTGTTTCTATATTGCTGATATTCATTAATCTTCTCATTCAGAGAAATGTGAGCCCTTCCTTCTTAAACCAGAGACACAACTTTAATCGATCACCAAAAAGGAGGTTTTGGTAATGCTAATTAGGATGCACTTCTCTGAGAGTAAGGGAAATTATTTCCTCTTATCTGTAAGAAAATACAGACTAAAATGTTCAAATTGATGCCTGAAGCAAAGTGGCCTAGCAGAACCTGGAAGCATAGAAATATTGGGGACAGTTTTTTTAATATGTTCATCATGAATTAAAAAACAAGCACATTCTAGTTAATATGACTAGAGCCTGTGGTTTAGACTTCCTAATTTAAATCGAACTAGCATGATCAGGAATATAAAACACAGAGTAAACTAAGTTCATGAGTTCATACTTCATTTGTTCTTTTAAGCTTTATGAAGCTTCAGCCCTAAGATATTAAATCTTTCTTTTAATGTTATTATGCCATCAGGAAAGGGCCAAAGCTTCAAGCCTAAGTCAGAGCCTCACAGCCTTAGTTTCTTTGTCTATTTGGTGATGTCAGCTTGCCGTTTTATGTCAAACAATACAATTTCAGTTATCCAGCAGGTGGAGTTAGGTCACCTAATATCCACCAAGTCACAAAGAGACTGCTAGCATGTTACTGGCCAAGCAGAACAGCATGGCCCATTCAGTATTCCATGTAGATATTTCTTTTTTATTTTTTTCTGATACTGAATGAAAATTTATTGATAATTATTTTTTGTAGCAGAACATCAGTTTTGTATACTCTAAGTTAGTTTTAATCTGTCTTTTCTGTCAGTGTACAGAACAAGAAAATGTGTGGAGAGATCTCTTTATTGTATTAAATTGGATTCTCTCTTATGGACCAACTTAGAAAATAATAATTTATTTGTAACGATATATGATTATAAATGTATTTATAATAGCTCATGACATAAAAACAAATATAAATATCACTTCTCTGATGCTCTGCCTCTCTCTCTCTCACTCTCTCTCTCTCTCTCTCTCTCTCTCTCTCCTTCTCTCTCTCTCACTGTGTGTGTGTGTATGCATGCACACACATATATGTTTACTCACAGACACGCGTAATTGTGGAGGCCAAAAAATAAATGTCAGATCTTCCTCAATTGTACTCAGTCATATTCTTATTCTGGTACAGATTCTCTTGCTGAACCAGGAAATGTCTAATTCAAATAGACTGGTTGATTCAGCAAGGTTGGAGATCTCCTCTTATGTCTGCTTCTATATTTCTGGGATTACAGAGCTGTGCCACCATGCCTTTTTTTTTTTAATGTGGGTGTTGGAGAATTGAACCTCTTTCTCATGCTGATCACAAATCACTTTACCAATTACTCCATCTCCCTAGCTCTAGCACCCATCCTTGATACTAATCTACATATATCTTCCACATGCAGACAAAGAGATTTCAGAATTTCTGTGATAAAATAGTCGAAATATCATTATGTAAGCATAGTGTGTAAGAAGAGGTGGAGTGGTAATACTGGTTGTACAAGAGTGGAAGACAAAAATGTGTAGAAAGTGTGTACCTCACAGAGAAAATATGCCATGGATACCTGGTAGAGTTCATAGGTCAGTTTCTGGATACAAATTGTATTTCTAAATTTTTTTTTCTGTTAAGCAGCAAATAAAAATATCCCATGTGATATAAGTTTCTAATTAATTGCCTATATTTTTCCTGCAGTTACTATAAACGGTGATGTATAACGCATGCTCTCAGGTCCTAACAAATCATTTGGTGAAGGTCCAGGGGAAAAAAGAAAAAAAGAAGCATTTAATTATAGAAGATAGATAATCTTATTTTTAATGCCTGTGGCTGCTTTTTCACAGAACTATGTACAGAATAATGGTTTGCACTGTTTATTTTTTTTCCACTGGGGCAGAGAGAAAAAGAGTTAATGGATCATCTTTCTATCAGGCAAAATTGGACACATAAATTTTATTTTCTGAACTCTGTTGTTATTATTATTACTTTTATTTTTACAGCCCAGTCACTGACCCCCTCCTAATGTTCTTCATCCCATTACCCCAGCTCCAAGAGGATGCCTGCCCCAACCCCGCTGCCTGGCTTCCCCACTCCCTGGGTCCTCAAGTCTCTCCAGGGTTAGGTACATCTTCTTCCACTGAGGACAGACCAGGAAGTCCTCTGCTGTATATGGGTCAGTGGTCTTGGACCAGCTAGTGTATGCTGCCTGGTTAGTGTTTTTCTGAACTCTTACCTTGCAGCTGTATGAACATTGGGGGAATGAAGGAAATTTTGGGACACAATGGGAATGAAGCGGGAGAAGAAATTTTCATATAAACGTATTTCTGTACAAAGATTATATGGAGAATGTGACAAAGAATCATCACTCTAAAGCAGTTCTTTCTTTAGTGTAGGATTATTATCTGTGTGTTGAACAAACCAATATTTGCCTGTTGCTGATATTCATTACAAAAAGATCTGCCATGTTGTGCACTTACTAATGCGGATTCATACAAAAAGCAGTGGTATAAATAAGCATGATGAAAGCTCTTACTATATGACAGGAAGAGCAATCAAAAGGATACACACAATTTTGAAGTTTCAAGTAGAAAAGTCATTTAGTAAGATTTAAAACTTAATCTTTTGCATGATTGAAGACATATATGACGTTCACATACTAGTATTGAAGATGTGACAGATATTTTGATGCTGTCCTCTTACATTTTCATTCTGATCAGAAGGACTTTTATATTTACTCGTCAAATAGGTGTATCAGAAGCCTCTGCCCTAGGTAAATTCATGATGTGTTTAGCTATAAGAAGTCATTGACTCAGACAAATAATACATTTCTTAGAATCAAATAGACTAGAAGGCATGTCTTGCAAAGAACACTAAGTCATTTTTCCATCCAGTAGAAAGAAGAAAAGGAACAATGTTTTATAAAATATAGTTTAAAGTTAAATATGGTATTTTCCATATCTACATTAGGAGGAATGTGTACAACAGTTTTGTCTCAATTTCACACAGATATTGTAGATTAGCCTAGTCAGGATCTCAATGCACTCGATTAATAGTTTGGGATATCAAAAAGTACAAGATCATCTAACAAATTCTATGTGATGTTCTGGATTTCATTATTGAAGATGTGGGAATAAAGAGGAGGAAAGGAAGAGAAAGACACAGGAGGATGGAGCAAAGAAGAGGAAAAGTAAGAAACTAAAAAAGGAGAAGAGAGAGAGAGAGAGAGAGAGAGAGAGAGAGAGAGAGAGAGAGAGAGAGAGAGAGGACGATCATCAGTGTTACATTTTCATAAACATATTCCTGCTATGATGGCATAAATTTATTTGTAAGGGCAAAGATAAGCATTTTATAAAGACATGCCTCTCAGTACTGTTGCACTGAGAACAAATTTTTGACATAGGAATGTCAGGAAAACGTTAAAACTTTAGCTCATGAACTTAGTATTGCCTGTGTTTTTAAAGAAAATCACCTAATGTAGAAAATAGACAAATGGAGATGTATTCTGCAAAGTTTCACTTGTGTGAAAGGGCAGTGTTCTTTCAGTGAGCAGGTGTGGTCTTCCTGGTGTATTCTTACAAGAATTTCTGGCTTCTATCCATGTTACTCATAAAAGGCACCTGTCAGAGACCAAAGCTTGCCATCCCCCCTTGGGAGGGGATAAGAATGTTTTGACTCTTTTATTCTTTTATGAGTTTCAATTTTAAATGTTTGTTTTATCCACACAGAGAACCAGACTTCTTTTTTAGAACAAACTCATTACCTGTGTTGGAACTTGCAAAACCTGCTGCTGGGTCTAGAACAAACACAAGCTTACCTATCAGCTTCTGCCCTCTCCCTCTCCCTCCCACTCTCTACTTGTTTCTAATATACACCCAACTTTCTCAAGGAGATTTGGCAAGGATTGTTTGGTACACTGCTGTAGTTCAAATAGAGCAGAACAACAAACAATGAATCTATTTTCTACACATAACTGCCAGTGAGAAAATCCATTCCTCTGATGGGCACACCCCAAAGCCATATGTAAAGGGAGAATGGGAGCAGAGTTCCACTCAAAAGCCCACACTGAAACAGCTCCCTCTTGAGTTCCCTCTTCTTGTCTTTTTTTTTTTTTTTTTTTCCGGGGATATTTTCCCATGGTACTCTGAAGATGAACAGGAATAGAGATGGGGAAAGAGATGCATGAGATCTAAAGGATAAGTGATAATAAAAAATACATTTATATAAGTAAAACTTTTTAATTTTGCAGTTAATATTATCTCAAAGATGTCAAGTTTTTTTTTTCCACAGAGAACAGATCTCCAAAGATAATGTAACTCATCCTTCAATCTCAAATATATCAATATTAGAGGAGTTCAGTCTTATAGCTTCTGGGTAAAGTTGATCAGTCCATTTTTTTCCACACATTTATTTCTTTTGCTGCTCTCCTTATAAAAATTCTCTGGTGTAGACAAATGTTCAGAATTTAACTAGATAGCAGCTTCAGGCAAATTCACCTGTCATAAATGCTAAAAGACATTTCTGAGTCTTATCCTGATTGAAATATTATGCTAAAGTGGCGTCACCGTGTCAAATTTCTGACTTTCACATTTATGTTCTTATCTTTGCTCATACTCTCATTTGAGTAGTTGAGTGACTAGGAAGATTCCAGTCTGTTGTTCCTTGTTGTGAGTGTGTCAGGCAATAAGGAATGCAATTATCTCCCCACAATCAGCAAGGTAATTATAACCAGACGTTCTGAAAGAGTACAACAATTACTTTCTTCCAGAGCAGCCCAATGCCCAAGAACTTATCAGGTTATATTAGGCTTCATAAATAAACACATACACACACACACACACACTCACATCATTTCAAATGAAGAGCGAGTTTTAATTGTTGTTGTTTATTGTGAAATTGATCTCCACCAAGAATTATGACACCCAGATACCTTTGTTTTTTAAAAATGAAAATATACCCTTTAATTAAAGACTGCTATTAATTTTGACATGTGTACCCTGACTAAATTTTATAATAAATAAGAAATAATGAAAAAGAGGAAAGTAGGTAGAGATGTATAAAGAGAAGGCTGGGGTTAGTAGAAATGAAAGACATCATTTATCAGAAAGCTTACTGTTTTGTTTTATAAATAGTTAATGGAAGAAGAAATATGTTTGGTGGAGGTGCAGTAAGGTGTGGGGGAACAGGGTGCCTCTGTGGGCCCATGCTGAGGCCTCCCTTTCCCCTTCCATACTCAGTGTAAAATAGAGTTTATTCAGGGCATGAGAAGGGGAATTGAGATGGTTTTAGAGACAGAGAAAGGCAGAGAGGGAAAGTTGAGAAGTAGAGACTGGCCATGAGCATGTGGAGAAAGGGTGAAAAAGGAGGAACTCATGTATTTGCTTTGTTCTTGATAACAGTTAGAACCTATTAGCCCAGGAGTATGTTGGTTAGATTACATTGATGCAGATAGCTTCATTCCTGCTACTAAGTACTTATGGTTATGAGTATCTAGAATTGAAAATTTATAGCAGTACCATTTTTATTAATGATAATTTAAATTAAAAATCTCTTGAATAAGAATAGCTCACAACAGGGTGCTAGATATCAATATTTTTAACTTTAGATAGTTCATCTGTGAGTTTTTCTAAAATTTACAATATTTCAGAATATTTTTATAAGGAAAAAGGTATGGAGATCAAAATGAAAAAAAAATACCCTCTCAGACCAAATTTTAGTTCTGAATTTCTGTCATTTTGAAAAACATTTATTACCAAGTAAATATATGAAATACAAACATCTACCTTCATGTTGTTCTAACTGCTAATAGCCATTGCTTTTGACTTAAACTAAAAGTTTCTGATGAATTCATAAGTGAGGAATTCTGCTGGAACTTGCAACATGTTAGTACTATCCAGAAGGCCAATTATCATAAACTGGAGACTGATACTCATTTTTCTCCCCACTGAAAAGAAACGCAGACTAAAGACTAGACTTCTAAAACATCTCTGTGGACCAGAAGTATACTCACTAAGACATTTTCCCATTCCTTGTATGAATAATTACTTTAAAATGAAGATCACCTTTGCAAGAAGAAAGGAGAAAAATTACTCCACTGCCCTACACTTGCTTTCATTTATGAACTGAAATTACATCTGAGGACAATTGGAAACAGATTCTGATAACCAGAATGGCGATCCCAAAACCTAAGGAGGTTAAACACTATATAAAAGACAATGCAGTAAGTTCAGACCATTTCTTTCTGCTTTGTATTTATGTAAAATTTGATCAAAATACAGTAAGAGAATTCAAGAGTTTTTAAGTTATTTTAGTAAATTCAAAATCAATATCTGTGGAATTATAAATAATTTTATATAATACAAATATTATATATAATTATTAAATGATAAATATATATTATATTATTTACAAATATTATATAATATATATTAATTTTGTAAGCTTCCGTTAATCCTGATCTAACTCTTCTGTATGCTATATGTAAGATATATGTAACTTAAGATTTCATTTTTTAAAAATGTCTAGTCAACTCAAGGATTCATATGTTTATACTCCTCTGGACATAGTTTATCTATAACAATTAAGGTATTTTCCAAAGCTTTTCTATTATAGTAGATAATAATTGAATACAGTTTTACATCAAATTTCTTCACATTTTACTTTCTTTGTAAATAATGTTCTTTGAATATGTTTTATTTTGAAAACATCCTGGGATCTGGGATCTTTGAGGGAGCCGTTCTCTAAAGTAAACTTTGGGTCATGTACCTGAGGCCTTAGCTGTGTCTTTATCTCATCTTTTCTTCTTTGATTTGTTCATATATCTATCTCACAAAGGCAAGCTCTTTTTGCTTTCAAATTTTGTACATCCTTTATTATGATCATGTGAAACACAATAAGAGGAAAACTGTATTTTGATCTATATGAAAATAATTTGGTAAAACCTCAATATATTTTTATTTGAAACAAATATAAAGCTATACTCAACTCACTATTCTCTCACATGCAGTTATAGTTATAATGAATAAAATATTTTGGAAAACTTAAACTTTGTTCCATTTAATACATGATTTATGAATTTAAAAAGTAAAGAAAATAAATGAATAAACTGAAAATACAAAATAAATACGAATGTTAAACACTCAAAAGTATTTTGCATTTGTGTGTGTGTGTGTGTGTGTGTGTGTGTGTGTGTGTGTGTGTTCTGGCATTGCAGAATGTAGTGGGTGTATGTTTGATTGCTGAACAGGACACAGATCAAAGGCTTATCAGAAAATATCCATTAACTTGATGCTTTTCCAGACTCAGGCTACCTATTTCTCTGTACAAGCACCCAGGCTATTTGCTTGAAATAAGAGGAAAAAAAACAAGTTCTAGAAAATTCTGGATTTATTTTGAAATCTAATGCTGAATTCTTAGAGCAAGGAGGTAGTCTTAAACAGCAGGGGTAAATTTGGTTTTTAGCTAGGAAAAACTAAGAAATAAAAGAGTTATGAAATTTACTGCTGACAAAATAGAACAGAGCAGCCACTGATTTCAGTGAAAAACCATTAAGCCAAATACAGGAACAGAATTTAGAAAGGAGAAGCTAATATATTCAAAAGAATCTCGACCAGCTTGTTTTGATTTTCACCTCTCTACTAGTATAAGCTTTACCTTCCATCACTCCTGGCTTAGTCAGAGAGATACAGATTCGTACTGTGTGAGTCCCTGCTGCTTGTACTAATTTCGTAATGTTTCTTCAATCAAATGTCTGAGATTTGAATTTTGTAAAAACATGCTTTTATATGTGATACTCAATTTAGAACTTACAGAAAAAATTTTCTCACACTGTGTGCTTCTGGGCAATTCAGTTAACTTTGAAATCTTGTTTTCATCATTCGTGATACAGGAATAAAACAATGCCACCTTTTTGCATAATTACAATGAGGAGGACATCTCAGTGCAAGTTTCAATTAATATTGATGAGTGTTAATGGTGTTAACAGCATTTTACTATTCTCTGTCAATACAGAAAGCCAACAAGATCCTTATCTTCCCAACATTCAGATTATTATGGGTTAAGTCAAAAACAATCAGGTAATTAAAACATAAATAAGATAGCAGAATGTCAAGTCTGGTAGTCAAAACAGAGAAAAATGTGTTCAATTAGTACATCTATGGAGGGGAGGATATCAAGAAAATCCTTAGGTGTGTAGAGAAATCAAATTACAATGAGAAATGTACAATACAGCATGTATTGTCAAGTACGTTGTTACATAGTGCTGACATGAATTTCTATAATCACTTCTAATTATCGATTAGAATTTAAAGTGTATTAAAAATAAGCCCATATTAGCCTCATATCTTAAGGTATTCCTATATACATTTCCATCAGTCACTTGCTGAAGAATACGGTTTAGGCGTGATTAATTATTTAGAACTAAATATCTATTCTATTTGATCAGAAGAATAGAAAAAGTGATAGAGAGATAAGCATGCTACAGAGATGGATGTGAGTTTGAATAGAATATTCATTTATTTTTATTTTTATTTTTAATTTTTAAAGATGAATTTATTTCTATTTTATGTGTTTGCCTGCATGCAGTGTGTGTGTGTGTGTGTGTGTGTGTGTGTGTGTGTGTGTGTGTATAGGCTGGAATAAGGCATAGTATCTCTCAGTACTGCCATTACAGATGGTTGTGAGCCACCATGTGGGTTCTGGAAATTGAACCCAGGACCTCCAGAAGAGCAGCAAGTGCTCCTAACCACTGAGCCATCTCTCCAGCCCCGAATAGAATATTCATAAGGAAGACATGTTTGGGTAGTAGCTTGAATAAAGTAAGGGGTTGATCCAGAAAAATATCTTTCATGGAACTAAAAAGCAAAAACAGAAAATCCTGTGAGAAAAAAATTGGCGTGAGTATGACACAGACACGCATTTGTTGTGGGAGCATCACTATCATTAGAAATGGAGTGGAAGAATACAAGGTTAACCTCATGACCTCATGAAGGGTTAGCAGGTCAGGATGAGGGATATAAGACTGTTACCTAATAGCTCCTGATAAATTTCATAATACAAAACAGATAAATCTCACATAGCTTTAAAGCTCCCTATTTAATGGTACATATGCACTATTAGGATAAGAATATTATAAATTAGAAATTTCTTTACAATATTAAAGCAGGAAATATTAAATTGCTAAAAATTCTATTCTTGATAATTATGAAGATTTTTAAAAGAGCCTTTACATGAGTGAATTATGTTCACCATAAATCAAGACAACATATTCTAAAATGATTGTTAATATTTAACTTATATAGTATAAACTTAATTCATTTATGGTATATAGTTATTCTAGTTTAAAAAAAAATTAGGTTTCCGTAATGCTTACACCAAAATTTAAAATATTTTGGTTATCATATTCAGAAATTCTTGAGATGTGACATATTTTAAATTTCAAATAATTCCATCACATACTGTATATTTGCACCTATAGAATGAAATTTCTTTTGTGGGTGGAATGCAAATATAATTAAGAAATTTGTTATTTTCATAGCAACATTCCACATAGCTATTGAAGGTGATACCTCAAAATATCTCCTGAACCTACATCTGGAATATAACTCACCATATCAAGCAGAGTTGATAGTTTCTAGTTTCTATCAAATACTTCTGAACTTTGGAACACACTAGCCTTCATATTGTGAATAAAGAGCTGTTAAACACTTAGTAAAATAGCTCAAAATTTCATAAGTTTCCATCATCAATTTTTCCCTAAGACTCTCACCTAACATTAGGCAAATCTCTAATCTACCAATTTCTCTACAGATCAGCCTGTTATTGACACCTAAATATTATGTTAGGCTTTTGTGATTTATTTCAAGGTTCATGATAATCTCACAGTTATTTATTTTATTGTAGAATATTAGCCTACTGTATGGACATATACTTTTTTAGTCTTAAATTGACAAACATTAGGGTTTGTCTCTGTGACGGACAACATTTCTATAAACATGACTGCATTCAGTACATGAGAAAATCAAATATATATTTGAATATATATAATATACATATATACATATACATATATATACATATATATATACATATATATGTATATATATATATATATATATATATATATACATATAACTTAGCTACAGACTTGCTTCTGTCCTTTAGTAAATCCATATGTAACTTTTGTTTGTTTTTGTTTTTTGGTTTTTAGAGACAAGGTTTTTCTGTGTAGCCCTGGCTGTCCTGGAACTCACTCTGTAGACCAGGCTGGACTCGAACTCAGAAATCCTCCTGCCTCTGCCTCCCAAGTGCTGGGATTAAAGGCGTGCACCACCACCACCCGGCCATATGTAACTTTTGAGACAATTTCAAACTTTTTTGTATCTTCCATCTGAGGTCAGACATTTTAAAATTACAATATCCAAGGGAAAGTTCTATTAACTAAAAGACAATGCTCTTTATTTTTATCATAAATACTCTGGAATATTTTACTAAACAGCTGTGAGAGCTAAAGATCTGTTGATGAGGATGACACGTAAGAAAGAGGAAAAATTCTCAACACATGGAAGGAAATTTATTATGCATGTAAACCTTGGGGAAGTGTTAGATTTGAAGTCAATTTAGAGGTAGAAATATTCTGTGGTCCCTGAAAGTAGTAATAATGACGCTGAAATGTTTGAGAGAACATTTGTAAGATTTTAAGATGGGGGCTCCACGGATACATTTGTAATCCATTAGATTAAAACATCATTTCAAGTACAGGTTAAAGGTAATAGGGAATATATACAGACTGAGATAGGGGATCAAAAACAAGTGTTAGGGCAGCTCAGGAGTTTGGAAAAGGATAAGACTTCAAAGTTAAGAGCAGTAACTAATAATGCTTGAAGGGAAAATATATAAAGACGTTCTAAATGGTAAGTGAATGAAAGACTTAGAAGCAAAAGTTGCGACTGGTTATTAAATGTAACAGAATGTGGGAATAAAAGCATTGATCATTGTTATTGTTCACATGACCAAGGGATCATTAATGATTTACAATCAGTATCTGGTGATTTCCAAGTAGTGCTGATAAAAGGTTGATAGGTGTAGTTTGAACAGCAAATGATATTTTAGAGAGTGGAGAAGTTTTCCTTAATTTTTTTTCTAGGGTAGAGAGTAGACATGTAGTCTATAAGGAGATATGTGCTCGTGGGAATTTTGTGTTATGGTTGCCTCTCTGTTTACTTGAAGACTTTTTTTTTTTGTTGTTGGATTTATGATGAAGGGGATATTAGAAGATGAAAACAGTAGGGGATACCGAACTAAAACACCGCATAACTACTGGAGAAAATTCTTGTAAATTAAACACAAAACAAAAAAACACACAAACCAAAAAGAAGCCAAAAAGAAGGCAATCAATAGCACAAAGTAGAAAGTTAGCTTGGGGTGAGAATGTGAACAAGATTGCTCAAAGAACCTAGCAGAGCTGATGGTGAAAGTAAAAGGGATTTCTGATTCCTTCTATTTTCTTACTAATCTAAGAAAGAGTTCTGAGAAAGGAAGGATGTGTTAAGAAGGATGGTACTCTAAAAGAGTTATAAAATACACAGGGAATGAGAAAATGAATGTACTCAGGAAACCAGTGGGTTTGCAATCAATCAAAGTAAGTGGTCAAGCCCAGGGCCTGGTACATCACAAACAGTCAATATTTGTGAGTAGTTTTATTACTACCTAAACCCAAGTTGGTTTTCTTTTCCAGGCACTTCTGGGATGTACCTCCCACTCGCACCAGATATCTTGGCAACCACATGCTTCCTGGTTTTGCTTTCATATTTTTTTTTAAAGTTAAAAGCATCTTTTACCCTTTAATTCAATGATAGAACCCCTATCGAAAAAAGATTACTCCTCAGAGAAACTTCTTTGTTACCTCTGAATGATATTTAGTTTTTATTTTCTTTTTTGGTTTCATTGTACTCAAACTCATTAACAAACATACAAACATTATTTGATGCAATTACTTGCTTAAAAGACTTGGGAAGCTATGAGTGGCAAACAATAAGTTCCAATTGTCAGTTGGAGAGCTAATATGTGGCCTTGTCAGCTGTAGATCATTCCATGACCTTCAGTGGTTACTTTCATGTTCTGAAAACAAGCAGAACTTGTTTCTGAGTCTGTAACTGTGTGCTTGAATGTCTCTCTACCTAGCATACACTCTCCCAAGTCTTTGCAGATTTCAGGGTTCACTGACTAGAGTCTAAGCTCAGCATCCTTTTTTACATTATTTTTTCTTCTCTTGTTATTCTGCTTGTCAATTGTATCGAAATTTTACATAGTAGGTCAGTTGTGAAGGTATTCTATGTTATAATTACCTAGCTAACATCTGTCTACCCTGCTAGTAAAATGTGATTCATGTCTGGTATAATTACGCACAATTAAGACATATAATTGTGGTGCAAGGTAAAATAAATTCACAACAAATGTTTGGTTGAAAATTAAGACTGCACACATATGTAATGCAATGATTTCCTTTAGGTCAATGAGTAAGAAATCACAGTACAGTAGGCAGTCATTAAGACAGAGAGACCTATAAATGAATTTCCTCAGGTCATTACAATTAAGTCACAATTTCAGGATGGGCAGGAATCTACTGTAGGCTTTCAAAAGACAACTTGTTTTCAACCTTGGTAGCCAGCACAATAGTTGTGTCAGGAAAAAGCCATAAATATCTCAGGAACTCAAGTGCTTCTAAATAAACACACCCTCTGGTGGAGGGACAGCCTACAGTGTTGCTGGTCCCCAGCAAAGTCTCCATTGTTCTGAATCAATAATATTGAAGCATCTACTAGCCCTTGACATCCATCTTTTTCCAGGATTAATGCCCCCAGTTTTCTCTGAGGTATTTCTGACACCAAATTTGGAACTTGCTCTTGGTTCAGCTATCTCTCTTGGGGGCTCTCAATGCAATGATCATAATAAGAATAAATGCACTTGGAGACCAGAACTATTCCTTGCAATTCCCTTGGTATTTACTAGCTGTAAGCCTGAAGGGCTCACCATGATGGCCTCAGCTTCTGTGTCACTTCCATTGTACTTTCTCATTGTACTTTCTTCCATTGATTATCTAATGAACTTATTGCTACACATCATTGATTCTCCTACCCTAAGCCCTACCTGGGCACCTTAATATCTGCTGCAGAAACTGTAACATTAGTTTACAAAATGGCATTTGGATTTCAGTGAAGTCCTTTTCGTTTGTGCGGCTTCATTTCCTTGCCCTTGTGTTCTCATGTGTGCATTCAGGACCTACTATTTACTGGGTGGGATAACAAGACATTTGGGAAGAGACAGATTGCAGGAAAATCCTGCCTTTGCATCCATGGTTTTAAGGGGATATGAATAAATAATATCAAACATCATAGTTACTGTGATTGTGATATCAAAGTTTATAATCAGATCTGGACAAGATAGGATTTTTTTTTCTACAACATAAAACTGAGTTAACATCTGCTCCTTAGAAATAAAGTGGCATATTTTTTCTTCCCTGCCTTATGATGAGAACTTATACAAACCTTGAAGGAATGACTTCCAAGTAGAAATAACAAAGCAATAAACTTTGCTTGGTTCTTTCATATGATTCAGGACATGTGACTTAGTTGTAAATATCCTCATATGCCATGTTAAGCAACTTGAAATTTGTTCTTCCAAAGCATAAAAGTTCCAAACATTTTTACTTCTAGCTTTTCACTGTTCCTTTAGCAATAGACTGCAAGTGTCAACACTGGTTAGCATACCGGGTATATACTAGACACACATGTGTAAGTACTTTTTGAATTCATATATAATAACCTCATAGTTAATAAAACCAATTATTAGAATGTGTACTCACCACCTTTACTTTATTTTAAATTTGCTTTGCACATATTGCTAAATAAAAGAATCTAAACCTTTCTTAGAATCCTAACAAATATTTAGAAATTAATATTTTAGCATACTAAGGACAACTTCAAGTGATTATATTTTATATCTTAGAATATTTTTCTTTTCAAAATAGTTTAATCATTTTATTTTGCCTTACATATGTAGTATATGAAATGTATAGAGCCTCCATCAGAAACAAAGAATTATAGTTAACTAAGTTGGAATGCAGAGAGTGGTCTATTTAGTTTTCCATAGGGAAGAAAGATCACAGGTTATCAAATAGCAGCCCTGAAAAACCTGCATACAGACAGCATTACACATATAGAGATAGTAATCATAAATATATTTGTATATACATATATGCATGTAAAGACACTTAGTAAAAAAGGAAAATAGATTATGGATTTGAAAATGGTAGGAAATAGTGTGAAGGAACATTGGAGGGAGGAAAATGAAAGATGAAATGATGTACTTACTTTATAATCTAAAAAAAGAGAATTTCAAAAAGTAAAATGGAGGTAAATTAATAAAATATGAAATTTTAAATGTAAGCAAAATATTTAACTTTTATTTTCTAAGCCATGTTAATATTAAATAGCTCTTTTAACTTTTCTATTTTATTTTTCTTTGAGAATATTATGTATGATATTTTGTACATATTTTGATCATATTACCTCTTTACCAACTCCTTCAGAATCCCCCATTTCTTTCCCACTAACCCAATTACCTGTCTATTTAAAAAAGCAGAGTGGAAAGAAAAGAAACCGATACAATACATGATCAAATACAATTGTTATCTGAACCTTTCTGTGAATCTACTCTTATCCTCTATGTAATATCATATTCCACAGACAAATGTGAAGTTTCATCATTTTTCCCGGTCTAATCCTGTGATATGTACATCAAAAGCAAGCAGATATAAGATAGTATAAACTGGAAAATACTCATTTAATGAGTATCTGTGACCACAGCAATCTAATCTGGTGTTATATGAGCAAATATTATTTCAGTGTTTTGATTAGATAATACTGAAACATGAGCTTTAAAGAGACTTTAGGGAGAAACAAGTTATTGGTGCTGAACAAACCTGAGTCAACTTCTTTTGTGACTTGGCTCACCTTGGCCTGACAAACAGCCAAACACCCTCTATCACCCCACAGGAGAGCAAGAATTTGCAACACCAAGAGTACAGCTGGATCAGCAGACTGTTCAAATATTTCACAGGTGGTCAGCATATCTGGCAAATGTTGGAAGCTCCCCTGAAGCCAAGCACAAAAGCTAGCTCTGAGGCAGGTGTATTTTCTGCAGCCCCAATTTGGATCCTTATTTTTTTGCTGTTAAGGGAATAGAAGTTAAATCCATTCATATTCCAAATCAAGCATATGTGTTAGTGGGAAATAAACAGAAAAACTGGAAAGTTGATTTCGACCCCAAATCATTTCATACCCATGAGTCTAAACATGATGTTGGTTATCAGGATTGCCGAAATTGGACATTTATTTCATGTTGTTTTGGAAGAACCAATCCCATCACTCATAAGCAGATGCATTCCACAAGGAATGGGTAGGAGCTTTGTTCACACTGGTGTCTTAAGGGGACTTTCATGCTCAATATCAATTGGGAACTAACTAAACTGCAAACCAAATTCCCAACTCTTCATAGTTATGTCCAAATATTTACATATTTTAAGGTCACTTAGTGCGTTTAATTACAGCACAAAATGCATGCATTATCTCCAGGTTTTTCACCGTTTAATTGTGGGCAGAGGACTAGTAATCTGCGTTTGTGAAAAGCTCAGTGAAAACTATGCACTGCAAAATATTGTAAAGAGAAGCACTTTCCTACATGATGTTTACTTCAGTTTTCATAATTCTTTGTGGCACAGTGCATCCCAAACCATGTGATTTAAGCCCAAGAATGAATAATACCTAAATTCCAAAGTTATCTTAATAGTGGGGAATCCTAGAATCAATTCAGGATACAAGACATAATAGTAGGGAAACGTAAGTGAAGAATATCATATCTGAAGAGAAAAAATTAGTTTTTACTAAGTTAGATGTTAACTAAATCTAAAGCCAGTATTTCTTTTTTCCTTTTTTCTTTCTTTTTCTTTTTCTTTTTCTTTTTCTTTTTTTTTTTTTTTTTTTTTTTTTTTTGAGCCTGCATTTCATTCTGTAGCCCATGCTTCACTAGATTTTACTTTGTATTTTTAGCTGGACTCAAAGTTTTAAGAACAATTCTTCTTCAGCCTCCAAAGTATATTATAACATTTAGTCTCTAGTTATAGATGCAAGTGCAGGTTCTACTAAATGGAAATCCCTGTATCACTCTATTAAGACATACTTTTGGTTCATTCGTATAATCTTTTTGTCTATTTCTAATGTTATCAAATGGTTCCATTTTGAAGATGATTATGAAGTTGTGCATAAAGGATGCAAAGAGATGTTTTTCACATGGACCATGTTTTCTATATTTACTTATTAACATGTACATCACTATAGGACATGATACCTGGTGATCTTTCATTGATATTTGCTGCATGCTGAATAAATAAATAAATGTAAGATCCACTAGATCCTGGGTAGATATTTACAGACTGTTGTATGATGATAATGCCTTCATAAGTTTGGCAGCAATGTACTCTCCTACTTTCAAGTTAGTATGTCTTCAGTGCATGAGATGGCATCTTTATTATTTCATTACTTTTCAGAAATATCAGTGCCTATGTAAAAAAAAAAAAAAAAAAAAAATGCCCGAAGTGCTCATGTTTTCTTTCCCTCCTTTTTCATCCTAGGAAGCCATTCTTTGATTTGCTTTTTAGGCCACTATCTGTGAAAACAAATCAAACATTCATCATCTGCCATCTAAGTCAGAGACACAGAACTAAAATTACTGAAAGGGCTTTTATGTTACTTTTCTCCCCTTTTACAGCAGAATCTACCCCACTTCAAGCCGCAAACATAATGCTCACCTAGGATGGCTATTTGAAAACTAAATGGATGGACTACAATAGAAGAACAAACTGTTCCCATCAAGTTCTCCCTTGAATTACCAATACGCAATTACAAACATAATTTTCCACGAGTGGCTACCAGCTTTCTTTCCATATTTTCTAGACCTGAGCTTTTATTGTGGCATATGCTGCCTGTTTGCTAATTTCAGCAGTGCCTCCCGTTGACACTCATGTAAAAGGTTTGTCAGATTTTTCCAATGTGGGCTTCATTTGTGCTGAGTGTTTCAACATTTACAACTCTATCAGCCTAACTCCTTCCTCACGTTTCTACCTGGAATGCATTTTTTTCAAAATATTAAGATGGTCAACAAAACAGCTTAGCATATTTCTTTCTGGTGTCAAGCAACAATAAACAGAAATCCAAATGGGGCAATTTATGATTGCCTTGTCCATCGGGGTAAACAAGCTTATTCATGCATGCACATTCACAAATATATACAGCCCACCTAAATTAAATAGAAAGAAAATGAGATAATTTTTCCTGGTAAAACAAAAAGGCTTTGTTTAAATCTTTCAACGATTCTTGCCATCCCATGGATTCTGAGATGTATATACATACTTTCCTGCGGACAAGACTTGTTTTCACTGAAAATAGAAGTAATGGAAAAAGAACAACAAAGTCTTCTGATGCAAATATAGGTTAATACACTGTTTATTCATTTACTATCTTTTAATTCTTGTTCCATTAATGATCCTCTTAGAATGCAGCCTGAGTTCAGTTATTTTTTTCCTTAAGAACAAACACAATATATCCTTCAAAAGGTACAAATTTGCCGGGCATTTGTGGCACTTGACTTTAATCCCAGTACTTGGGAGGCAGAAGTGTATAGATCTTTAAGTACAAGGGCAGCCTGATCTAAAGAGTAAGTTTCAGGACAGCCAGGGCAACACAGAAAAAAAAGAAAAACCTGTCACAAAAAATGTACATGATTCCAGACATCCATATTCTAATCTCTTTGTAGCCACTCTTCAATTAGTGAGAGGAGATATTGTCCTCCAAATACAATGATCCTCCAAAATAAGATAAAATTGATGTAACATGGCATTGGGGTGTTTGTAATATATTATGAAATCATGTAAAAACAGATTTTTCTATAATGTAACTACAGAGATTTACTTTTTTAATGTATTATTTTGGCTTTTATACAATATATTTTGATCATATTCTGTCTTCTTACCCAACTCCTCCCAGATCCTCCACACACTCTCTCAATACAACATTATGTTGTTTTTCTCTGTTATAACCAGTAAGTAAATATTAAGGAAACACACAAAAAATGAAGTCCAAGATGTGTTGGCCAACTAGTCTTATGCACAAGGCTGGTCATGGCTTGATTTTCTTCACAGAATATAATTGATTTTCCCTTTCATAGCATCTATGAGTTATGGAGCAAGCTCTGTGCTAGGGGTGGAGCTTTATGCTCTATTCCTTTCATTCAGTTTAGAATTTTGTCTGGCTTTAAATTGTATAGGTTTTATGCAAGCTGTCAGATTCTCTGTGACTTTACATGTGTACCTGTTGTACCGGACAAATGCTGTTTTCCTGGAGTTTCTTGGAGTCTTACTGTTCAGCAACATCGGCTTTAAAATTTTCTACCTTCCATTCCACGTTGATATATCCTTGAGCCTTGAGTGGAGGAATGTAATAACATCTTTTTTAGAGCTTAGTGGACATAGGTCTCTCATACTCTGAACACTGCCCAGTTGTGGGACTCTGTATAAATTACTACCTGCTGCAAGAAGCTGCTCTTATTAGAGTTGAACAAGGCACTGATTTATGGGTATAGCACTAGGTAATCAGTGGTCACTTTTTTATTATCTTCATTTAGAAAGATAAGAGTAATGGGCATCAACATTTGAAAGTGTCAAAATACAGTCAATGGGAATATCAGTCTATGATTTCTGTATATCCTTGAGTATGTTAATATGATTTTTTAAATACTTGCGTTCAGCACTGATGCATTTCTTTTGACATGACATAGTATGTATCACCTATTTGGCTATTGGTTATCTGGGTCCTTAATGATTCTGGAGAGACTTCCTATACAGAGAATCCCTAGTCAACATAATTGGAGCATAATGTAAGAGAAATATCTGTGGTCAAATCCAATGCTGTACTTTCTACTATGGCATGGATAAAAGCCTCTATACTTAATCTTGGTTTTCTTGCCTGGTCAGTAAAGCCTGACCAAAGTGGGGAAAAACAGCTCATATTGTATGTTGCAGGCCTTGAGCTGACAGGCCCATCAGTTCATATCTCGATGGCCAGAGGTTACCTCTTATGTCTTTCTTAGACTAGCACTCCTTCTTTGTGCTTTCCAGAGGCTACAATATCCTGTAAGCTTTTGTGGTTCATAGCCAGGACTTAGTTATTGTCTTCTACAATTACTGTCTTCTCTAGAGTGAATGCACCTGTTATTTTGAACTCTGAATATTTTAGCGTTGTAATTTCTTTGGAAATGACCCAATTTGCCACAATTAAAACACTGAACATTTTGATTCCTGATTTTTAAGCTATGATTTGCCCTATGATATTGGCATTATACTTCTGAGAACTAATAACAAGTGTTCCTATTATCCATACATATATAGGTACGCCATGGTCCTTCAATGGCCTGATTGCTCTCTTACATTCATTGTTTACATTGTCAAAGACCAAGATTCCTATCGATCCAATTTCAGGGTCTGTTGTGGCTCTATTAACTATGAACCCAGCCTCTATAAGAATTTTGTAAAGTCTTCTTCAGAACTTTGTATTATCTTAGTAAAGGCAGTAGGTTTTTCCCAGGCTCCTCAATCAGATTCCTATCTCTTAAAGCTGAAACATGACATTGTTCAATTACACCATCATCAGATCTGATTTGTAAGTCAGCATAATGCCCTTGACCAAGCAGCTCATCTCCAGTAAAATTTATCTCCTTTTCTACATTGCATCGTTCTATTTTTGTGGCTTCATGCCTCCACCATGACAACCATTGTAACTGTTGACTGGTTACTAGTACAGCCGATACCAATCTCTTCCAATCTTGTGGGATCACCCTATGTTGTTTCTCCCAGTTATTTAGCATTTTTAAAATAAGAAAAATGTAACCCATATAATACAATAGCCTTTTTAAAATGCTTTAAACCTAACATTTCTATCAGTCACCAGGTCAATTTATTATAGTCAGAAATAACATTGTAAACAGGCATATGCTACACAAAGCCTGGAAAAGCAGAAGCCACCTAAGTAGAACCAAGCCAATCCTCTAGTGGTGTAGTTGTTTGCACATTAACTAATTGTCCCTGTGTTACCACTTGCTCTCCCAAGGTCTTTATCTCTCTGAAGTGCTTTGGGTTTCTGGTAGTGAAAGTACATGGAACAGGGCAGGAAGGCACTCTACCTTCCAGCCTATTTTGTTTCCCTTTTTCATCATGCTGTATATTCCCAGTCTCATTCAACATGCCTGAACATTTTTGTTCTTTCTGTTTGTTTTTCCCCAAGTATTTTTATCTCCATTTGCAAACACTCTAAATGCATAGCCAACCTAATCCTTCCTAAAGGAAAATAATTGAGGGGACCTTCTGAATTTTTCTCCTCTTGCCCACCACCCACCAGAGTTAGTAGAAGAAAAAAGTTATTAGGATTTGGGGGAAGTAGACCTGTTTAGCAATAGTTCTTTGGGGGTGAGCTAAATCTTCTTCTTTGGCCGTTCAGTCCAGTAGCAAACACCAAATACAAATCACCAGCAACAATCCAGTCCTCTTGACAGAAAGACACCACATATGAACTAACAGCTGTAGTTTAATCCTGAAGAAAACTCAAGGCTCACCAACCAGCCTGAGGCTACTGAAGTGACAAGAAGTCACAGAAACCTCACAAGTTTGTGGCAAGTTTCTCTCAATGGCAGTGGGTGTTACTACAAGTAGAGCTCAACAACTCTGTATAAAGCAAACCAATACATGCTTGGTGTTAGCAAAGAATATTGAGCCAGGGAAAAGCAAACCAATGTTCTCCCTCCCACTCTCTGTGCGGTCATAGACCTCTCTGCTGTAACAAAACATCCTTTCGCCTGTGTCTGTTTCCGGAACACATTTTTCCACGTGTCTGCTTTTGCAAGACATGCTTTCATCTGTGTACCTCGGCAAAATATCATTTCACATAACTGACTTTCCAAGCAAACCAAAATTTTCCACTTCATTAATGATTCTCCAGAGCCTGCCCACACAGAGATAATTCCTGGTCAAAATAATTGCTTCTGATCATATATCTGCTCTATACAAGCCAGAAAATTTATAGTCCATTTTCCCAAACAGCATCATAATAGGACACTCAAGACAAGACCACACAAATTCCCCATTTCCTGCCTTGTTGCCCTATACCCAGATGTCAGACTACTATAGAAAGCGATCTCTAAGTGACATGTTCTGTCTTGAGTTTTTAAAACATTTCGCTATAAGCCTGCTTTGCATTTATAAAAAATCCACTTCAGAGTTTCTTCCCACAGTTTTCTCTCATCTCTTCTATCTCTTGACTGATAACCATTGTATCTAGTGACTCCCCATTGTATCTAGTTAACTGAAACTGCAAGCAATGCATTGTTTTAATGGGCAATCTTCTATTGTTCTGTCAGCTAGAGACAACTGAGTAATTTATGAAATTTGTACATTTAAGTACATTTATGAAATTTAAGCAAGAAAAAAATGTGGTTTAGGGCTTGAACATATGGCTATTTCAACCAAATTCTTTCAAGTCATGTGATTTTGGACATAAACTCACAAGTTTAGTCACCTTTAGGACAAGCAGTAGGTAGGAAATAGGGAGCAGGGCAGTTGTCACCTTAGTTTAAAAAAACTCATTTAGCTGAGATTCATGATGCATAATAAAATAATGGCAATACAATAAAATGGAGAAAAATTAGATATAGTGAATATCCCATAGTACATGACTTACTACAAGCATCAGGCAATAAAAAAATTGTATTAGAAAAATTGAACACTAAAAATAACATGCAGGAATTGGCTATCATCAATATTATTTTAATATCATGCTTCTAGCAATATCCAATGACTATTAGTGTTCATTATGAACATCAGGTTTCTCATTTGTACCATTAATATAAAAATAGTACCTCTCCATGAGGCGTAGAGGAAGCCCTGAGAGAATATTTAAGTACTGAACAAGTCTTGAGTAAATGTGTACTGTTGACAGAGCACAGCAATATCAAGTACCCCAGTGCCTCAGATCCATGTGAATGTCAATGGCCTCCCTAGGTCAGTGAAGTGACAAAATCTTTCTGTCATCTCTGTTCAGATATTGGCAGTAGATACAGGAAATGTCAGCTACAGCTTTATCCTCCATGCTGTTTACAGCCTCTGAGGACTCTCTTACAGAGAACCACCCTGGTCACTGAACTTGACTAGGTAGCCTCCTTGTTCATCTGTATATAAAAGTCCCACCTTCTCATTCAGCTGTACAGAAGAGACCTGTTCCTCAATTCAGATGTATGAAACAAGCATACTGCTGATGCACCTACCTCCATTGGAAAGCATGGCCAAGCAAATATCAGCGTCTCTGTACTTAAGCTGATGCAAAGTTGAGCCACCACTGTAGCTATTTCAAATCAATAGAAGCTATTTTCATGAAATATTCTTGGCATCTCTATCTAGAATGTTTTTTTTTCTTTTCACTCACTTTTCTCACTTCATACCTTTTGATAATTCTTGCATTCTATAAGAAGTCACTTGATATAAAACCAACTTTCTCTGGGCTCTTTATTGAGAATTCAAGTTGGCTGATGATGTGACTTCAGAATGGACATCTGAAGTTATTAAAAGCAAGTGTGATAATCATTCATTTTGTAGTCTGCCTAATCAGTATAATTGCATATCTTTAAGATACTAAGCATGTATTTACCTTAGGTAAAATAGATCAGCAAAGTATCTTGAATCAACCTAATAACATGGAATAAGATCAGAAACAAAGTTAGATGACCAAAATGACAACAGATACTTATAATCAAACAGTACTCTCAATAAATTTAGTAGCTAAAATATTTAGCATGAGCATCATATTTCTGAATTCAAACACAAATACATTTTGAAGCCCAGAGCTATTAGGTATAAACGTTTTTTAATGTTAAATAATTACCCAATAACAATATTTGGGGAAAATTTTACTAATGTAGTAACTCGCAAGTCTTTTAATAATACTACTTTTATAGAGAGAAATTATCAGTACAAGTACCATGAAAATATTATCTGCTTATTCACAAATGTGGACCAAGTGTTGGGTACAAGGCACTATTGACTCAAACATGAGAAAGTTCTAACTGTCCTTCATGTCGCAAAACTTTCTATAAAGCAGACACTGAGGAAATATGTGAAACTGTCATTGTTCTGAGGAAAGTGAATGGTATATCATATGAGAAGTCTGGAAAGTTTCCACAGATACTACAATTAAATGGAAATAGTAACAATAAAATAAAAATCTGGTGTGGTTGCACATGCCCTTATTCTCAGCACTCACAAGGCAGAAGTTGGAATTAAAGGCATGCTCACTCACTAGCATTTGGGGTTACAATTTTAGTGACTTTTTTGTCATCATTAGAGTATTTCTTTTTTTTTTTTTTGTGCACTCCAGATTTAATGTCTCCTATCTGTCACCAATTTTGGAGAGCTCCAGGTTTCTTTATTTCTTACTCTCCCACTAAATGGTGATTTGAATACTTCTATTTCTGTTGTTTTTCAGGAACATATGTCACACACAGTTTTATCTTCAAAACAAATGTCTTCTCTGAGTGACAGACTTAAATGGCCACTAGGTTTCTGCACTACAATGACTCAAAGATGTACTGAATCTAACAATTTGAACTGGATCACTAATGTTCCCGCTTCAAATCTTCTCATGTACAAAAGTGAGAGTTGCAAATGACATGCTTTCATCTTTCAGTAACTTGTCATAAAATACTGGAATCATGTGGGCATCCTTGAATGTCTCTATTCTCACCATTGTTATCAAAACCAAAATAAAATTTACCAACACCTCTTCTTAAAAATATCTTCAATATTTCAGGAAACCAAGATGGCTCAACTGGTTAAAAATACTTGCCTCTGGGAGCTTTGAGGGGTCTGGTTTAGTGGATACTCTTGATTGTCCTATGGAGTTGCAATCCTCTTTGGCTCATTCAATCCTTCCCCTAACTTTCCCATAGAGGTCCCTGACCACACTTCAATGCTTGGCTGTATCTGCATCTGTCTCATTCAGCTGCTAGACTGCCTTGTATGGCTGGTCTCAGTGAGAGAGGATGGGCCTAATCCTGTAGAAACTTGATGCCCTAGGGAAGAGGCATGGGAGGATCACACTTTCAGCAAAGAAGATGGGGAATGGGTGAAGAAGAGGAGGGGGTGTGAAGGAGGGGCAACAGTAGGAATATAAATAAATGAATAAATAAATAAATAAATAAATAAATAAATAAATAAAACAATTTAAAACAAAAAAGAACACTTGCTTCAAATCTCTGAAATTCACATGATGGTAGGTAAGTACCATTTCCCATAAGTTGTCCTCTGACCTCCATAGTACATGTGGGCCACATACATAAGCCCAGATCAATATTAAATAAATCAATTTCATTATAAAAGTCTCTTCAATATTTCCACTTCTCCACAACCCTCTCATCAATATTTTACTACAGGCTGCTGATATGTAGAGTCTTTCCTGCCACAATAGCCTTCAATTGGTCTGCCTTCATTTAATCTTTTTCTGTTCTTATTAAACTTATAAAGATAAAATGGCATATTAACAATGACAACCTGGGTGATGGAGAGATGAGTTGAAGTTTAAGGGCACTGGTTGCTATTCAAGGGACCTGGATTAGATTACCAACATCCATCTGATGACTCACAACTGTATTTAACTCCAAATAAGTGACCTGACACCTTCTCTTTGCTACTGTTGGCACTGCTTAGATATGGTACACATGTGGGCAAAATGCCTTTACTCATAAAATAAAAGCAACCTTTTAAGGAATCACTACAAATCTGCTAGAATCACATCTTTAGTCTTGATCAATGTTTTCCCTTTACCTGTTAGATAAAAGTAAGCTATTGACTAAATTTTGGATAGCTGTAGCTGATCTTATCCCAAGAAGCATATCTTATCTAACTATGCACTCTTCCTTGCTTAGTCTACATAATGTTTATCTATCTACTTAACTTTGTTCTCCTTTGTAAGTACAAGAGTACATTTTGTTCTATTCTCAAATTATGTTTTGTCATTTGGTTTTTATTTAAATTTTTGTTTTGTTTAATTTTATTTTGAGATAATGTTTCTCTGTATAATCGGCTTGGCTGTCCTGCAACTCTATATGCCATTGTGGCCTCGAACTCACAATGTGAGAGTAAGAATAAGGAATGAACTCACATCAGGCCCAAGTCTGATGTACTCCAAAGTTGGTTACAGATAGGAGATATGAAATGTACAATGCATGAAAGAAAAAGAGCCCAGAGATGTAGGAAAAATAACTACAATAATAACCCCAGATGCTAGTAGGTGGGCTATAATCTCAGTCCAGAAGAAAGTGCTCATCCTGCTGAATGCTGATGAGTGGGTTAGTCTCACTAGTTTTAAATATAAATACCACAAAGCATTTAGAGTCTAACCTGTGGGTTTCTCCACAGATGTATTGGAGCTTAGTGAACCTGGAGAAATGTAGCAAAATAAAGTCATCTTGTTGGCAAGAATACCCAGGCAAAAAACAGGAAACATATTTTAATACAACTTATTTTTAGAGAAGTTTTAAGTGCACAGCAAAATTGAGTGTAGAGTATAGAGATTTCTCATATAACACTGACCTCAACATTTTTTTCCCTTATATAAGACACTTGTAAAGTTACTTTAAAATTCTTCAGGTGATGGGAAAGGATCTGATTCACTAGGGGGTGAGTGAGTTTACATTTCTTTTCTCACCTAGTGCCAACTCTTTTTGGCTCTTTCTGAGTGTTGACTCATTGGAGGGCGATGATTGGCAATGAAATATTATAAACTAAATCTTGAGTAGAAAAGAGGCCCACTAAACAATGTTAACCATTGAATAATATATTAATAATATAATTAATAATAATATAGGAAATGTATAATATTCTTGAATACAAAGTTGATAACTTGTAGTTTACTGGATATATATATATATATATGTGTGTGTGTATATATATATATATACATATATATATATATTTCTTATTTAGAGGGATTCTATAGAAAAATATAGAAAAGAGTTAAATCATAAAAAACCCTTCTACATTCTTATTATGGGCAACATAATTCATGGCTAAACTAAGGGTTCTTAAACAAGCAAACAATTGGAATACTGACAAAAATAAAAGTCACTGATTCATCCTACCAAGATTGCCTATCATTCTTTGTAGTTTATCATGTAGGTTCCTGCATGGAGATGTTGCCTCAAAAAGTATCAGTTCCATATAAAAGACTTAATTTTGCTTGCTGTCATTGGATAGCTATAACATATTCATAGCAATCTCAGTGTTGCTTACTTCATTTTTACTGGTCAGTTGTTTGAAGCATGAAATCTTACTTCTGCCTACAATATGAGAAACTATATTTGAGATATAAAGATCATCTGCACAGGCAGTCTTGACAAAACCTCTATAAAGCTTGCTTTCAGCGTGATCTTATAGATTCATCTAAATGAACAGTCTGAAAAGTATTCTTAATTTAGAGACTACTTCTTTTAATCTCTTAGTTGAACTTCAGAAGGTAAATTATTTCCTTGAATCTGGTATCATCTTCTTTAATAAATTAACACTACAGTCCTCTCTCTGTCAGAAAAATCCTAAATATTTCCTCTTTAACACACAAGGTGACCAAATCAAACCCACTTCCTTATACTTTCTACTCCTGAAGATATGAGAGTGTTTCCAATACTCTCTACATCTATTTTTATGTGTTGAACTCACTAGTTTCTATTCTGTCTTCCTACAAACAATCAGAGGACAAATGAGTAATCTTTCATCTTGGTAACTGAATTCTTTTTTAGGTAATGCTGTTTATTTCACCGCTTTATCCCAGACTTATATAAATAAAATTCATATATTATAGAATATCATGAAACTTTTGTTTATAGTAGAATTAGAATCACGGAGGCAAATTTCAAATTTTTGTCTTCTTCATTTTAATATAACCTCTCTTGGGAGATTGTCTTCTAAACAAGAAAAATAGGTTCCATCAACAGTTATGTGTGTGTGTGTGTGTGTGTGTGTGTGTGTGTATGTATGTTGGTAAAGTAAGTACACATTATATATATAATATATAATTAAAATATTGTAATATAATATTGGAGATTACATATATTATATGTTATATGTCATATGTTATATGATGTTATACGCATGTTATATGTTATGTGCTATGTGTTATATGTTATATGTATGTTATATGTTATGTGTTATATGTAGTTATATGTTATATATTATTATATATTATATAAATATTTATATATAAATTTATATAATATACATTTTATAATTATATATTTATATAAGATATAATTATATATATATATAATTATATATATATAATATCCAAGCCCAGGTGTGATAGAGAGCAAGAAATAATTTAGATTTGTTAAGAAATTATAAGAACTACAATCCAGTAGAACAAAATGTAAAATTAACGAGTTGGTACTTTGACAACATCAATAAGATTTTCCACCCTACTATCCAAACTAAACAACAACAACAAAAAAAGCTAACAGAAAAAAATAAAGAAAATAAAAAAAGACATTAAATGTTTGAAAGACCTTTTATACCCCTAGGAGCAGATAATTAATATTGTGAAAAGAGTAATAATGCCAAGAGTAATCAAAATTTTAAATATAATCATAATCAGGATTGAAACATCAAATTTGAAATGTATAAAATTTCGACATATGTATATACATATATATATATATATGTGTGTGTGTGTGTGTGTGTGTGTGTGTGTGTGTGTGTATTTGGTCATATATATAAAATATATGCTTACATATCTATATATATCTAATAGATATGTAATATCTATTAGGTTATATATACATGTGTGTATATATATGATCATTAATAGTTGGAGCAATCAAAGCAAAAGATAAAAAGAAAATACACTGTTGGATGTAGTACAATATACTCCAAATTATACTACAGAGCCATATTGACAGTAACAACCTGCAACTGGCATAATAAACAGATATTTAGACTAGTGACACATATTAGAGGATCAAGAGATAATATTATACATTATGGACACTCACTTTTTGACAAAGTGTCAACAGATACACTGAAAGAAAAACAGTCCATTTAATATATTGTGTTGGCAAACTTGAATATCTAGTCTCATAAGGTTTAAAGCAGATCCATGTTTTTCATACTACTCAAAAAAATCAATTCAAAATAGATTAAACTTTTTCATTTAAATTTAGAAATGCTGAAACTGCTAGCAGCAAGCATAGAGAAAGCAATTAAAGACATAAGCCTAAGGAAAATTTTTCTGAATCAGACTTTAGTAAAAAATGAAATAAGCTCCAAGATGGCAAAAAAGAATTTAGGAAACTTAAACACACGTTCACAGAAAAGCAAGCTGTTGGTGAAGTAAGTACACAGACTAGAGAATATAATAAAATGTTTCTCAAAAGTGTTTCAGACAGAGTATTGATGTCTACACTATATAAGGAAGTCAAAAAATAAATACGAGAAGAAAATGTTTTCATCAATAACTGTGCTGATGAAATGAACAAAGTGTTTTCCAAAGAATACATTCTGTAAACAGATCAACAGCCTTAGCCATTGCAGAACTCCAAATTAAAATAATTTGTCCATGTCATTCCAGGGAGGGTGGTTATCATCAAGATAACATATGATAACAAATGATAGCAAGAACATTAGGTAAGAGGTACAAATATTCACTGCTGGTGAACATAACAAATGCTACAACCATGAACATCATTGGTGTGGGTGTTTCTCAAAACACTAAGAACAGAACTATTATATAATACAATTACAATTGGGCATTTACTCGGTGACTCTACATGCTACCACACATATTATCTGTTCTATGTTACTTATCGCTGCTTACTTCACAAAACCAAATGGATATAATCAGCCCAGAGATCCCTAAACATATGAATGAATAATGAAAATATGGCATACACAACTGAATATTCTTAGGTCATAAAGAAAATTGAAACAATGAAATTTGCAGGAAAAGTGAATAGTTTGAGAAATTACTATATTAAGAAAACTAACAGACTCAGGTTAAACCAACACTAAGAACAAACATTCAGAAATTTCTGTTTTATGTGCAGATTCTAGCTCCTAAGTTTTACATATGTGTGATTATGTAGAACTGAATTAGGGTGTATATTATAAAAGTATAAACGGGCCTGTCATGGACACAAAAGTGAAATTTCAAGGAAAGCATACAAAACAACAAGACAGATAATACGAGATATATAGTATAAAATGAACGGTAGATTTTTGGACCTTTACAGAAGGGTTCAAGAAATAGAGATTAGTGAGAGGAATAGAGAATGAAATCTACCAAAGTATAAGTCTTAGTTACTGTTACTGACAAAGACCAAGACAGAGACAGAGAAAGAGACAGAGACAGAGACAGAGACAGAGACAGAGAGAAAGCAAAACAGAGAAATAGGCAGAAACATAGACAAAGTAAGAAAGACTTGTGTGGCATAGGCTTTTGAACCTTCAAAGCCCTCCCCTGTAACGCACCTCCTCTCTCATAAAATTCCACCAACAAGGAACCAAACATTCACATATATTAGCTGTAGGACAACACTATTCTCATTCAAACAAGCACAGAATGTATAAGTATATCATCAGAAATCCTGGTACTTTATATGCTAATTAAAACTTGTCAATCAATTAATTCAAAAAAAAAAGATCAGAGTACATCTGATAGATGTTTAACTTCAGTAAGGCAGGTGATAAGCAACAATTCTGAGATGCATGAAAAGGCCATTTAACCAAAACAGGCTGATGCTTAATCCAGTATCAAATAGAAACTAGAACTTCAAAGAAAATCAACCCAGGAGTACAGTCAAGGCTGAAGAAAATAGTTCTGAAACATTCTAGTGTTCTGTTCTAGAAATGAATGCTGCTTTCTATTGATTATCATGTTGTCCTCTGTTCTCTCCACAAAGAGAACAAAGAGAAATTAGAGAAGAAGCATGGTGGAAAAGAAAGAAATCTGACTCACTGTCATGTCTTAGGTCACTTTCCAAAGAAAGAAAACCTGGGGCTGTTTCTTAAATGATTTTTTTTCCTTTTTAGGAAATAATTTCAAGACATAGGAAGATAAGTCAAGAGCTAAGTGAATTAGAAGCTAAGTAAGAGAAATGTGGGTCCAGCACTAGACAATACTTGAAGGACTAAGAGCCCTAAAGAAGCAGTGTGAGCTTGAAGCACTTCTGGAATCCCATGTCAGGCTGTCTTGAACAGAGGAATATTCTTAGCTTGAGAGCAGAGAGCAGAGTCAACTGAGCTAATAGCTCCTATCATAGACAGAGATATCTGGGTAGCATCCAGTCAGTAAATGACTTGTCCTGACGAAGGGAATGCATATCATTACAAGACAGTTTTGAATCTATCCCACCTCACAAATACAATTCATCATCACATTTTATGGTCCCCAGTCCCCTATCCAGGCACAGGATTCTTTGTTTTACTATTTGAACCTTTGTCTTTTACTTCTTCCATCTATGGTTTTAAAAATTAATTTTATTATAGCAGAAACATAAGTCCTTTCTAGAATGCCATTTTAATAGTCATACTGTTGCTAGAATATTATACCAAAATTCAAGGGTATTATGATTCCAGTATCTTCAAGTATCTCTCATATATTGCATTAAGGTATTTTGTATAAAGCAATATGTATGTTCATATGTAAATGAATATATGTATATATGTGTAAAGTGTATATGTAAATATATGTATAGGTGTGTATATTACATGATAGATAATAAGTTTAACTACATCATGATCAAGTATCATTTAGATCTATGTTCATGGCCCTCTTAACATGTATATCACTTTCTCCCTCAGCAGTATTAACTGGCTGTTCAAACATCACTCAGCTGATGCCTTAGACTTTGATCTGGATTCCTCTCTGCCCACTATGCTTCTGGCAAGATTTTTTTTCTAAGTCTTTTTTTGTATAAGATTTCCAATACTCTACATCATTCTCTTTGACAGTTTTAGAAAAAAGCACAATATAATTTTTATAGTTTCCTTCTACTTCAGAATAGATTACAGCATTTAGCAAACCTCTCATAAGTTTATTAGCACTAAGAAACTGCCTCTTGCCTTTGGACCAATAGTTAGACCAGGGCCTTGTCACATAGTAGACTTTCCATAAATTCCTGGATCTAAAGAGTGAAACAATGAATAAAACAGCATTTTATTCAGAATTTTTCTCCTTGTTTCTCATTATTCTGATTCCATCTGTCAATGTTGATAGTTCTTAAAAAGATCATTTTTCCAAACTTACATATTCTTATAAAGCTGACAGGTTTTATTTCTAGCAAAGAAAGAAAGGACCTACTAACTACTCATATGTGAAAATATCTCATGAGTAAATGCTTTCTCAAGTCAGCCTTAAAAAAAGTCTTTTCTGTTCCCTTTCCTCGTGTATTTTTTAAGGGGACATGGCAAATTGTTTTATGAGTTCATGACAGACAGAACACTTTGATTTTCTTGGACTGTTGTAGCTCACTGGCTAGTGGATGCTAACATTTGGCGACTAGGGGGCTACAAATATTGAGTCATGCCTCAGGTGTGCATTTTGGAAATTTTTCATAGGATTACATTAGAGGAAGTAGCTAAAATATGTGGAAGTAATTATGATAAAATAATGCTGATTCTCGGTAACCTTATAAATAACCCATTGCCGCTTGGAATTACAAATGAACAATTTCACCTTCAATTTTAAATTGAAAATAAATACCAAAGGTTTGAGATAATTTTAGAACAATCTGTGTAATACCTGATGTACATGTCCATCATAAATGTACTATTGTCTTGGAAACATAACTTCACATTTGTAAATCCAGACTCTTTTCAAAATAAATGACAAAATAAAGTGTCAAATGAATGTAATATGCAACAGACGTTTAATCAGTGTTAATGACTATGATTACCATGAAATCCATACTGAATAATTTAGAATATGGTCCAGAAATTAAAATGAGCAGTATATGCTAAGATTTTGAAATAGTTGCATCCTGTAATTATGTTGCTTTTATTCCCTCATCAATAATTTTATCAAAGCATTAATATGATAAAGAGTTGTCTGTGCATGCATAGACAGCAAGGGAGCAAAAGGGAAAAGACACTATACTATGTCACAGTCATCCACCATAGTGGAGACGGAAATCATATGGGTTAGATAGGTAGACATTAGCATGTTCTAGAGGGAAATTTTTGAATCTTGGAGTGTAATAGGAAGAAAGGAAAGATATCAATGGGCAATTTTTCATTTCTCCTATGTATGGAATTTAATGGAGAATTTATTGGAAAAAGAATTACAATATGATTCATGTTTTAATTTTCATTTATGTTAGCTCTCAAAGAAACTCAGGACAAATGGCCAACTGAGGTGCCTACTAACACCACAGCAGACACTGCTCAGCAGACTCTCAGCATCTCAAGTATCTGTGACAGAGTTTTCCTAGCTGGCATTCCCCACCCACTACCCGTCTCTAGCCCATGAGCTTTCCTTCCCTTCTCTCATATTTTTAATTTTTATTTTTCCATTAATGTATTTATTTATTTGTTTTACATTCGTATTTTAGCCCCCCCTTTCCCCAGTCACCATATCACATGGCCCCGCCCCATTCCACCCTTCCCTTCATCTCTGAGAAGGGTAAGGCCCCCACATTGACACCTTGAGTACTGCAAAACTAGGTACACCCTCTTCCATTAAGAACAGCCAAGATAGCCAGTGAGGAAGATAACGTCCTCAGGCAGGCAATAATATCAGAGTAAGCCCCTCCTCCAGTTGTTGTGGGGCCTGCATGAAGACCAAGCTTCATGTCTGATGCATTTGTGTGGTGGGCCCAAGTTCAGCCTGTGTATATTCTTTGATTTGTGGTTCAGTATCTAGGATCCCCTAAGGATCCAGGTTAGTTGACTCTGTTGGTCTTTTTGTGGAGTTTCTATCCTTACCTGGTTCCTCAAGTTTCCCCCATCACTTCCACAAGACTTCTGGAGCTCCATTTAATGTTTGGCTGTGAGTGTGTGCATCTGCTTCATTCAGCTGCTGGATGGAGTCTGACATTTATGCTATACTCCTGTCTGAAAGCATAACAGGGCATCACTATTACTGGCAGGAATTTGTTCATGCCCATGGGATGGATCTTAAGTTGGGCCAGTTATTGATCTCAGTCGTTACAACATCTTTGTCCTTGCATTTCTTGTAGGCAGGACAAGTTTGGGTAGAAGGTTTTGGGAGTAGATTTCCTTTTCTCCCTACTGGGAGTCCTGTATGGCCCCAGAGATCTCCACTTCAGGCTCCATATCCCCCACTATTAGGAACCTCAGCTACAGTCATCCTCAGAGACTGCCTGGAGGCTCCAGCATCCCAGCTCTCTGACATGTCCAGAATTTTCTTCCCCAGCTGCCCTTTCTAATTTCACTTATCCTTCCCCTACTCTTCCTACACCTGATCTCCTCTGGTTCCATTCACCTTTTCATGTCGTATCTCACCCAGTTCTGCCCCTCCATCCAACTCTAAAGATAATTTTATTTTTTCTTCTGAGTGAGATTTAAGCATTATTCCTTGGGCCCTCCTTGTTGTTTACCATCTATGGGACTAACTATCCTGTACATTATGGCTAATATTCCAAATTTTTTGACTCGTAAATAAATGAGCCATTTTGGTTATGTGTCCTCTTGCCCTGCTGGTTTCCTGGTTCTCTTGGTTCTTACCTGCTATCTTGCATATTTGGCTTATGCTTCATTGTAGGATGAGCTAAGGTGGAAGGAGTAAGGAGAGGAAGAGGAAAAGGAAGAGGAGGAGTGAGGAGAGAGAGAAAGAGAGTGAGAGAGGTAGGAGGCAGCATAGATGACAACACATGTACTGGGAGCAGTACTGGATAACAACATATATCTAGGTTAGTTAATTGGGAAACACCTCTAATTGTATGGGCATATTGCTATTGAGAATTACCAAACATATAAAGCCTTTGATTAGTATTTAAGCATTAGAGTCTCATTTTCGACTGGGCCTGCTTGGATGGTATGATAGTTTGGGCTCAGCCAGCTTTGTGGAGGCAGTGTGGAAGATTGTCAGAGCCATCTCCCATGTGTCTCATGGGTGGCAGGGCCGGTGTCTCTGACTGCCTAAGTTGGTGATCTGAGCTGCATCGTGGAAAAAAAAAATATGCATCTGCTGCTTGTGGGCACTGGCCTTGCCTAGTCGGGAACATGGTGGCCCCATATCGCAAGACAGATTGGGTGCTGCTGTTTTAAAATATCTCCCGCAACAGTTCCTCTTGGCCTCATCCCCCCTTCTTTCTTTCCTTTATCACTTTCCCCTCACCCTCTCTTTTGATGGTTTATTTCAATTTGCTGGCCCAGTTCATTCTGTACCCTTCTAGATGCCTCTGGATGTACTCTTTCTCATATCTACAATAAACATTTCTTCAACCATTTCTTGCATCTGTCATCCCTAATTTTTTAATTCACTTAGCATACTCACATATTTTATTCATTCAAGCCATGGTCACTGAACATTTTTTTCTCAGTTAATGCTTCAAAAAATATGTTTTTATTTAGTATGTTTCAGAAAGGATTTTGCATGTCCCTAGCTAACCTTCAATTAGTTAAGAAGCTAAGTATGATCTTGAATTCCTGATGTTCCTGCCTCTTCCTCACAAGTGCTAGGATTATAGGTAGTCAACATTCCTAGCTAATGTCATGTAATAATACCTCAAACACTTACTCAATAAATTTAAAAAAGACTCCATAAGCAAATGCTATGTTACAGCCTAGCAATATGCTAGAGGCAAATAAATATGAGACTTATATAAAAGTTCTAACATATCAATGGATATCCTCCCTCAGTTAAGAAAACATCTCAACTGAGCTGAGCAACAATGGTTATTGATAACTATGACATTTTGTAAACATTAGTACCAACTATTTATGTCATGGCTATTACTAGAGCATTTTGTATGTTCAGAAATAACACTTTGTATTAGTTTAGAAATATAATAGCTTACCCTTTTGGGTGGTAGGAAAGGTAACTAGGTCAATTGCAAGAATTAACACAATGGTATTGTATATGACAAACTAAAACTTCTAAAATAGGCTAAGCACTTTAACTGTTATTATTTGTTCTTCCCCAAAATAAGTTGATAAAATATACCATGGGTAAAATAATGCCAAATGGCACATGCTGACCTCCTTCAGCATTCTAGCTGTGTTCATAACATTTCACATTTTATAAATTACTTTTATATATAAAAATATTATAGGTGCATAATTGCCATGGATTTTCATTTGATCCTATGAAATGAGTAGTCAAAATATTAATGTTCTTGTTTTTCAGATCAGGAGCTTGGCTTCTGATAACTTCCCTGTAGTTAATGAAATCAGTGAGTTGCTTCATGCCATGGAAACTCAGACTCAGTGCTACTTCCCACTTTTCTTTGTCTGGTATATCTTCTCATTACACATAGTTCTTATCTTTGTTCCTATGGTTATGAAGCAGTATACATAATTTTTTTAGTATTTCTAAGGAAAAAAACAAACACTAGATAATGGAGAAGAAAAATGCATTTTAATTCATATCAGGATGACCATGGTGTTGTTCAATGTTGATTAGTAATAACTTCAGTTCTAAGTTATGTAAAGAATAAAACATATTCTGAACTAGTAAGTGTCTTTCATTTTGATCAATGCTTGGTAATATGTTATATTTCATTCAAATGTTTTTTCCTTCTTGTATGTTTGGAAATTTATGTATTTTTAGCCCATAGAATAAAATATAATACTATTTTCTGGTGTTTAATGAAGTTATGAATTTTGATCAAAGTTCAGTTATTCTATCTTCATGATAAATTTCACTTATTTTATATAAGGAAATCACAGGTTGAAATTAGTTAGAAACTAGCTTCATTATGCCCTGTATTTATTGATCCCCACTTAATGAGCCCATATGCACAAGAAACAGTTGACAGATAATAGCCCATCTAAGGTGATCTCTGGGGATGGATGCTTCATGATTTCATATGGATTCTAACACAAAGGACATGTAAACAAATATAACACCACTGTGACTAGATTGTGGATAGGAAGAGAGAGATAGGTTCAGTTGCCTCATGAAGTTTCAATGGAGTTTTCCAATAGAAAAGCTAACGGAAGGACTGAAGGAGCTAAAGGGGATTGCAGCCCCATACAAACAACAATATCAACTAACTAGACCATCCATAACTCCCAGGGACTAAACCACCAAACAAAGAGTATACATGGAGGGAGCCAGGACTCCAGATACCTATGTAGCAGAGGATAGCCTTAACTGATATCAATGGGAGTGGAAGGAGACTTGATGCCCCAGCATAGAGGTATGCTAGAGAGGTGAGGCAGGAGTGGGTGAGTGGACAGAAGAGAACCTTCATAGAGGCAAGAGTAGATGGGAAAATGAGAATGAGAAGGAAAGTTGTGGAGGGGTAATTGGGAAGGGGAATATTATTTGAAATATAAATGAATACAATGGTTAATAAAAGAGAAACAAGAAAGAATTTAAATGTAGCTGTTATCTTTCAATTATCATGTTTCTTCTATTTTTTAAATGACTACCTTGCTATCTTCCCACCAACCCACAGTACTATGCTTCATCCAACTTCTCTCATATTTTGTAATTTTCTGTATAATTTCAAAATTCTCAAAGGGCTATTTCTCTGCTCTTATTCAAACAAACTGCCTCCTAGGATATGAATAAAGACCACCCAGGGCATTTCAGCAGATCTCTCCCACTGTGAGCTGATGCTGATAACTGCCAATCCTAATTTGCTTGGCTTCAGGGATCCTTTGTATTAAAAAGTGCTGTCACACAGTTTTAATACCCCCAGTGAGCCACACCCCCTGTGTTTCCTTATCTAAAAACTGACTATAAGGATGTGAAAGAACACATGCTGTTCCAGGATTTATGTTTTCCTTTCTTCTTGAGTCAAGAGCAAATTTGTGAACATGGGCTATTGTGTCACATGAGAAAAATGAGTTAGATTAGCAAAGAATCCAGAACATAATATTATATTCACAGTTAGACTTCTTTCATGTAGACTGAATTGTACATAGCTAGTCTGATTTGATTGTACTAGGAAGATTCAAACATCAAGGCTAAATTTGTCTGATCTTTTTGTTCTTGTTGAAGCAGTTGCTTTATATATTTGAACATTGTCTTTTTTTTCCTTTCTTTCTTTTCTTTTTTTTCTTTTCTTTTTTTTTTTTTTTTTGGTTTATTTCACTCAGATTTACTAAAAGTCAATGAGATTTTTGTACCCCAATTAAGATATTGTGATACATTAATACCAAAGCTCACATCACAGTAAACAAATTAAAAGTCAACTTAGCCACAGGTAAGAAAAAGTTTAAATAAAAACACAATAAATATAGTGTTTTCAATATTTTTAGGATGAAATTAGATCAACTTCATATCTAATCCATTAAGTTGATGAACCAATAATATAAAAAATATCAATTGAATGGTAAAAAGTTTTTAAAAAAACAAAAAAAAGAATTATTGTTCGAGTGCAACCCCGGCTGGATTTTCTACCTGACTTTTGTAGGCAGCATTTGTCAAATGTGCTATAAGTGAACCTATTTTTATTAAAATAATATAATTGGTCCCAACATTAAAGGAAAGCTAGTGTTAAAATAAAAATTATTATAATTCATTTGTATTAACTCTAATTTTATTTTTTCAGACACTGAAAGTCTCATGGTGCAACTGGATAGGCTTAAAAACAGTTTGATAAATTAGCACTTGGTTGAAATGACGTATTTGCATATACTTTTTTAACACTTTGTTGATTTCTCATTGTTGATAATGATGGTGATGGTGATGATGGTGATGATGATAACATTGTACAGTTCCAAATCTACAGCTAATAGATAGTAATTTATCATGTAGGTTTTGGACCCTTTGTGAATTCTCCAATCTAAGGTAGCTTTCAACTAGTGTTGTTAATTTGTAGGTCTCATATACATGACTATTTTTTTGAAACATCAGGGGTAAAAAGATTATCTTGCATACACAGGACAATATCTAGTAACAATTTCCCTAGTCTTCTCTCTTTTACAATATTTGTTTCCTATTGC
The DNA here is from genome assembly GCF_011762505.2 of Arvicanthis niloticus. Taxonomy (NCBI): domain Eukaryota; kingdom Metazoa; phylum Chordata; class Mammalia; order Rodentia; family Muridae; genus Arvicanthis; species Arvicanthis niloticus. The sequence goes on along the minus strand of NC_047669.1, from coordinate 38,207,970 downwards.
ATAAGGTTAGCAAAATATTAGGTGGAGGAATTACATTGTGGGTGCTTCAACTGGATTTGGGCAATCAATGCTCTATTATTTGCATTTGATCAGTTGTGGATTTCTGTAGTACTCTGAGGCTACTTTACACAGTATTTTGAAGAAGTTCAGGAACTACACTTATTGACAGATTTGGAAATTATATTGGCTTGGAAAAGTGACAGTAGTAGATTTTCATTTAGGGTTCATGAACACACCAACCATGGGTAGTTGGTTAAGTTTGTAGTACTAGACAAGAGTTTTCTCCTATTGAGTAAGTCTTAAGTTTAATATCTGTATGTTATTCTAAAGATATGAGTTACTATTTCAGCCTTGAGTTGATCTTGCTGTTATGATTATTATTGTGGTTCATGGAGTTTATAGTTAGGAAATACTATTTGCTGATTTTCTCCACTGACATCTTACGTAACACTTTTGAGTCTACATGTTTTAATTAGAAATTTATTACTGTAAAGAAACACCATGACCATAGTAACTCTTATAAAGGATAATTGGAGCTGGCTTATAATTTCAGAGGTTTAGTCTATTATCATCATGCCAGGAAACATGATGGCATGCAGGGTGAGATGCTGCTGAAGGAGGAGACTGCCACACAATCCCTTCCTTGAGCATATAATGAAAGTCAGCTTCCACAGCGACATACATCCTCTAACAATCACATACTTCCCAATAGTACTATGGGCCAAGCATTTAAACACATGAGTCTATGAGGGCTATTCCTGTTGAAACGACCACATTCCATTTCCTGGCATCATAGACTTTTAGCCAAAACATAGTGCAGAAATGCATTCAGTACAATATTAAAAGTTCTCATAGTTTATAACAGTAAATGTACTTTGCACTTTTTAAAAGTACAAAGTTCAAAGTCTCTTCTGAGACACATGCAATCACTTAACTATAATCTCCTATAAAATCAAACTAAAAAAAAAAAAAAAAAAAAGATCACATGCTTCCAACATAAAATGTCACAGTGTATTAGCATGCCAAAAGGTAGGGAAGGGATCATAGTGAGGAAATACTGGACCAAAGCAAGACCACAAACCAACTGGGTAAGTCATGAACTCAGCATCCCCATGTCTGATGTCAAGGCACTCTTCAGATGTCCAACGTCAGAGTGTCAGCTTTGTTGATTATAACATACTTCTTTCTCTTGGGCTGTTTTTACTTTCTGTTAGCAATTTTTTTTCAACAAGTATTTCATGACTCCAGCATCTATAACATTTTGAGATTTCCAAGGCAATCCAGAGTTCACCTTCATAGCTTCATATAACCTCTCTGGGCCTCCATGCAAGGACATCCTGACCCCATTGATTTTCCATAGTTTCAGAAGGAAAGTACATTTCTTCTATCTTTGACTCTGAACTCAAAATTTGTTGGCTGAAGCTGACAGATTCTGCTGCTTGCTGGGCCTGGAGCATGACATTTTTTAATTACATCTTCACCAACTTCATTTTTAATTTTTTTTTTCTCAGCCTATGCTTGGCTTTACTAGCTCTAGCTCTGTAGACCAGGTTGGTCTTGAACTTTGAAATTTGACAGCTTATGTGTTCTGAATGTTGGAATTAAAGGTGTGGATCACTATACCTGGATCTTTGGTGTTATCTAATTCCTATTTACAAGTTGGATGCTTAGCTAAATGGGTTTTTGTGCTGAGATCACTACTCTGTATTCCATTCTTAATCTGTTTATTACCTTGAATAGAGGGCATAGTCCTATCTCAAATCCTGGTGACCATTTTCTCCACAAATTGTAAATTTTGTATTTTTCCTTGCTCAGCTTACTCCTTTTTATTATAGATGTGCATAAGATTGAACACAAATAACCATAAGACCAAGTTGATACTAGGCTATTTTGAGATTGCCTCTGCCATACACTGTTAACCAAAATATTACAGGTATAGTCTCTAGTTGACATACCGACATTCTTTTTTGAAAGCTCTTCAGTCAGACCCTCACAGATCTAACACTATCAGCACTACTGTCTTGAATGTTCCCACTATAATGACCCAGTAAACCTTACGTTCAAACTTTCAACTGCATTTCAAATATAAAACAAACAAACAAACAAACAAACAAAAACAAAACATGGTCAGGCCTGTCAGTCCCTTGTAGCATTTACTGTCTTAGTGTTTAATTGCTCTGAAGAGACAACAACAATGACAACTCTTATAAAAGAAACATTCCTTGGGATTGGCTTATCATGTCAGATGTATAGTCCATTATCATCAGTGGCAGGAAGCATGGTAACATGCAGGCAGCTATGGTAATTTTTACTTTGTTTCCAAATTGTTAGATCCAGTAAGTGTATGTAAAGTCTTCAAATAATGAGAGAAAAAAAAAGAATACTACACAAGCAAAATAAATATGAACAGGCTTCGAATTTAAAACCTTCCTATAAATAGTTGGGTCAAGGATTTAATAATGGAATTATTAAAACATATTTCCTGGAGTCAACATTATATCTTATCAAAAATGGGTAAAGTGAAATTTAACACATTGAAAACATAGCGAAATTGTACTTTAAAAATAAGATTGAGTACTACATCTAGAAAGCCCAGAAAACCATATACTGATTCAACAGCATTTGGAGTGAACCTACTCAGGGTCTCTCCATCTTCAGCATTCCACTGACTTTCCATTATCTTTTCAGCCACAGCTTCCAGTGTACTCTTTCTGGTTTCTAACTTCTGTTCCATATACCATCTAACAGCAATTATATCGTTAGTTACTTCTTTTTAAAGCAGCTAACCATGTCTTTTTAGATTTAACAAAATTATTCAACCCAGTTCACTGATTACTGGCAGATTGATTTTCTTTGAAGGATATCATAAGCCTAGTTCTCTATTGGGCTTATGTCCCAAAGGAAACCTCTTAGCTCTGTAGTGTATAGAATGTGTCTACTTTTACAATTTATATGCATCTGTCTCTTTATGATGTAAAAGCTCTCAATAGAAACATACCTTATTGAATATGTTGAAGACATTGTTCCTTGGATAATATCAAGCTGTCATGACCTGAAAAAGGAACAACAAACTATCTCATTCATCTCATCCTTTAAAAACTCATCTAGCACTCATCATGCCTTGGTTTCCAATCAAACAAACTCATCTTTGATAAATTCTTGGTTATCCACTTTCTAGAGGAAGAAACAATGCTCATCAGAAAGATCTGCATCTGCTTGCCTGACCTGAGGAGATTACTGTCATAACCCAGAAAGACTAAAAGAGAATCTCAGCAGGAGGATGAGTTAAGCTCCAGCCATTTAATAATAATATATGGACAGTTGAAGCAAAGGGCTCTTTACTTCCAATCCAGCCTAGACACCATAGTAAATTCCAAACCAGATTAGATTACAAATTAACATGCTGGTAAAGAAAAAATAGATTAGAAAAGAAACTAGATATGGTGGCATATGGTTTTAATACCAATACTCAGGAGGCAAAGACAAGCAGAACTTGTTGAGTTATAGTCTATCCTTTTGTACATAGTGACTTTCAAGACAGTCAGGGATACATAGAAAGATTATGTCTCAAAAGAAAAAAAAAGAGTAGAAAGCAAACATATTGCCAAGCATGATGAGAGCCTCCAGAAACCAGTGGCGACTGAGAGTCCTGATATTAGAGTTTCTGCTTGAACTTCTCTTTCCAGGAATTGGCAGCCTTTTACCCACTGTGAAACTTATGACAAGACATAGACCTACTGAAATCAGAGAATTTTGTAAGGAATGCAAGAAAGAGGAAAGCATCCAATGGATGCTCAAATAAAAGAATAAACAATTCAAAGAATAGACCTACATGTATGTGGAAAGTCTCAAAATGTCAAAATGATTTTTCAAGGCTGTTAGTAAAGACTGAGGTAGTCTAACATCAGAAATGGTTCTAAAGATGTTTTTAAACTCACTATGGTTCAATTGAGGTTAGTTATTTCTTCTACAACATTAGGGATTGTAAAAGAATGGAAGTATAGGATAAAAAAAAATATCCTCATCAGACATTAAAACATTGGGGATGCTGGAACTGATTTCAAGCTAACAGCCTTGTCTGCTGGAAGGAGAACTTTTATATTCTGGAAAACCTGATGGTGTCATTAAACAATTTGTCTTTAAAGCAATATACTTCCCAGAAAAGTGGCCATGTCATCTTCACATTAAACTATCTTATGTGAATGTGCTTACAGTATTGCTTTATATTGTCCCCTTTAGTAATTAAAGAATACATTCTTATTCTTCATATATTGTATTACAGATCCTGAATAATTTAGTTTTAATTTTTAATTATCAGAAAACACCTATATGTACCTTTATTTGGAGAGATGGCTCAGCTACTGGAGCTTTTGTAACTGCAGGATAAGTATTTAGGTTTGGATCCTTAGCACGCAATTTGTAAGAGTTAAGTGCAACACTGAATGCCTTCAATCCATGTACTGGGAACCAGAGACAAGAGAATGACTTGGGCCAACTTTCATGTAATCTATCCAAGAATGTGAGCTCCAAGTAAAATGAGAAAGCAATTCTGCCTCAAAACAATACACGGGTGCTATAGTAGAAGATAATTGATGTTGAGGTATGGTCCTCATACACATATATACATATAGACAGCAGGCAGACAGAAAGATAAACACACACACACACACACACACACACACACACACACACACATATATTTCATACAGTTCCTTGCAAAAACATATTTAATTAATTGATCTAAATATTTTATGTAGAATGTATTAAATTCCTCTCTTAAACATGCTGGCTATTCTTTGAACATCATATTTGTATTTCTGGATTTGTATGAGCTTATGATATAAATATCTATCAATTTTGCACATTGTTATTTTTTCTAATTGAAATTCAAAATTTGAGTTTTGGAATATATAGATGTAAATTTGTCTTGTTGATTTGCTATTGTTATTTTACCCTCAGGCTATTGAATTTTATTTAGAAATATATATATATATATATATATATATATATATATATATATATATGAATATACACATAAACATACACTCATATGTATGGGTTTTTTTAATAATATTTTTATTAGATATTTTATTTACACTTCAGATGGCATCCCCTTTCCCCATTCCCCTCCCCTTAGAAAACCCCTATCCCATGCCCCCTTTTCCTTTTTGCATTTATACATTTTTTTTAAAAATAATGTTAATCATAGGCTTTATAAGTTTGGAATTGTTCAATCTGAGGTGTAACCCACTGACCAACCTAGATATAACAACTATCTTTGACTGGTGGAGATACATGAATATCTGCCTCCCTGTCTCCCCCCTCTTTCTCTCTTTCATCACCTAGCTTCTCCTCTCCTTCTTCTTCTCCTCTTCTTACTCCTCCTACCTTAGCTCTTCCTACATATCACCCTTCCTATTAAAATGAAACTTTTCTCTCAAAATACAATTAGAGCATAATTATACCAATTTGTACCAGTGAGGTACAAGATAGTCCTAATACCCAGTCCATCCTTTTGTTGACTAAGCAGCTCCTCTGTCATCTATCCTAACTAAAACATTTAGTTCTGAACCTGGCTTTAGGATGAATGTCAGCTGACGACCATCCACTCAAATCTTTTCTCTTAAGGTCAATAGCTATGAGTTTTCAACCCTTCAGAAATCCAGAATGACTGAGTTAACTATAATTGTGGGAAGGACAAAGCATAGCTTCTAAAACTTAGCCAATTTATAGAGACCTCTGAATACCTGGATACTCGCTCTACTTCAAAACATTGGAGCATCTGTTCTTCTGCCTTCTGGCCCAGGATCATCTGACAAACCTTAGTGCTGCAGAATTATTAAGGGCTGATTACTCTGTCTAGGCAGATATAATCAGTTGACTATTCTGCAAGTGTATCCTTTTCTGGACAGTAATTTGTCTGTAAAAGGAAAGTGGCAATTCTTGCCTGGTGGCTTACCCTAATACTTGCATGTAATTAAAATGGCATAAAAACTGATTGTGAAAAAAAATTTAAAAAAATAAAAATTTAAAAAAAGTCTTAATATTCACCACAAGCCAGTAAAAATAAAAAATAAAAGAAATAAAAAAAAATGAGAGTTTCCTTGGTCATAGTGTCTCTTCATAGCAATAGAACAAGGAATAGGAAAATGGCAATTTGTTTGGAAGGGGTTTCTATTGTTCTTTGAATTATTGGGTTGAAACATTCATTTTCTGGTGGGGTCATTTGAATTAGGGGAATTAAGAGATTCACACAAAGCATGTCGCTATTTGTCTGAGAAAAATTGAAGAAATACATTTAGGGCAGAACACAAATGAACTGATTTGATTTTCTCTTTTAGGTATCTAATTTTGCAACAAAATAAGAGTTTGGGGTTTTTAATTATGAAATAAAATCTGTATTTTAAAAACATAGGAACTTTCAGAATCAACTTTATCTTCAAACACCAAATGACTCTTGTTCTGTTTTTCCATTTTGGATTTGCCATACACTGGTAGCAGCATTACCATTGCGTATGTCAATCAACATCCACTCAGCTTGTACTTTTGACCCTTTGGCTTCTTCCCTTTTGATTTCTTTATAATTTCTGTCCAGGTCACAGGACTTGTCCTTTTTCCTTGCTAGTACTTAATTGACACTTTAAACTAGATTATATTTAAATATTACACATACTGCTTACCATTAAGTTATAATTGCAGTGAAATTTAAGACAGAATCAATATTAAGTGTTCACTGAAACCATTGCTTTCAACTTGATTAATGATTGCAGTTGATTGATGTGAATTAAGAATGGTACAGCATTTAAAAGCACTACAAAGATCAGCTCTATTTAATTTTCATGGTAATATCCTTTTAGAATGCTTACAAAGTAATTGATCCTAGATTTCCAATTTTAATAGGAGGACATAGAAAGTGCAATCAGAGATTTAGGGCAGCCATATGCTCCCTGTGGTTTAAAATATCCACATATGAGAAACCTAACTGCTGTAATTTATAATAAACATTATGAATTTATTAACTGAATTATCAAAATATTTTAAATATCTCTGTAATCTTCCTTAAGTAATGAAATAATAAATGATTCCTGAGAATATACAGACAAAGAGGGTTAGGAAGAATTTGATAAAAGCATATTATTTCACATTTTTTCAATAGAAAAGCTCTCATGTTTGCGGAATTTGTTCAAAAAAAATCTCAAAGGAAAAAAAATTGGACCTAATCTTTTAAATTTGTGTTGCATTTAACTTTGTCTGATGAATACAGATCACATATGAGAGTGGTCATATTGGAACTCCTCAAAGAGGAATCATAGACGGGGGCATAAAACCCTGCATGTATAAAAAAATTGGAAGTATATTTGGCCTTGTTTTCTTAGATATGAGTACAAAAAATGCCTCATCAACAAGAAAATTAAATTGAATTTTATGTTCACAACAAATCCAACAGCTTTTTAAGGTCATACTATAATTTAAATTCTCTATCAAATATAAATTATAATGAAATATGAGCAAAAAGTCTTCCCTTGAAAGTATTCTTTTATCTCTCTTCTTCTGTAGAGGTAAAAAAAAAAAAAAAAAAAAAAAAAAAAAAAAAAAAAAAAAAAAAAAAAAACCAACCTGGTGACTTCATTAACTCTTGGTTGACTTTTATCATTATAGAAATGGAAAACAGCCAGTTGTGGAGAAACTGTTGATAGTTTTGTAAGTGAGAGGGTGTAGTTTAAAACTCGGCTATGCATGAAGTCAGCTTTTTTAACCTGCCAAAATGAATAAACTTCTCAGTGAACCTCGAGGTTCACCTGGAAGTCATGGTGGAGTCAACAGAACATTTAACTCAAAGGGTGAGCAGAGGAGACAGAAACAGACTTCTGCCAATTAAAAAATATAGGGGAACATTATTAATTCTAACCCCAATAATCTGAGACCTCTTTATGTCAGCTCAAATGTATTCTCCTGAGTGAACTATCTTTGCCAGCTGTAAATAGTGCCTGGATATTTGAAAATATTTATATAGGACATTTTTGGCATGGATTATTGAACAAATGGAAATGTTTTCTTCAAATGTTTAAAATGAAAGCAACATGCATTAGGGGGAAAAAAGGAGCTACATGTGTGTTATTGCGACAAAAGAAAACAGGCAAGAATACTTTACTATGAAGGGTAGCACCAATATTGTACATACCCAATGCTTTAAAAGTCTAAAGATTCTTTATTTATACAATTGGATTCTCAAACACAATTATCAAAATATACAGACATTAAGACTATGTGACCAGAACTGGAGAGAGGTCTCAGTCATTATGAGCACTTCCTAAACTTGCAGAAGACCAAGGTTTAGGTTTTTGACTTATTACCTCTACTTCCAAAGGGTTGGTCACCAATCTCTTGCCTCCAAATTCAGCAAGCTTACATTTGGTAACTTAGGGAACAAGCAGCCAAAACACTCACATGAAGGAAAAGTAATCAGTCTTTAAAAATATCTACCTATTATCAACATTTCTGAAGTTTCACACTCTTAAAATACTTCAGTATTTCTTATTAAAAGATCTTTTAAATATATGCTTGTTTCTGCCTACATAGTTATCTCAAAACAAATAATGATTTGACAATGATACAGTACATTAAATATATACCCTCTTTCTGTAAAGGCAACAATGAAAGACTGTAGTGGGAGGTATTAGAATGAAGTGTCCAGCTGGCTTCTGCCATGTTTCAGCACTACTGGTCATTATGTTCCCAGATCCAGTTCACTTGTCCCTGGAGCCACTAGTTACTTCATATCCATAATCCCTCAGTTGTCTATGGTCCAATATTTGAGAAACCCAGTAAATCAAATTCTAGATCATTAAAGTTAAAGTTAACCAAATATAACCAAATATATATATATATATATATATATATATATATATATATATATATATGTGTGTGTGTGTGTGTGTGTGTGTGTGTGTGTGTATACATAGATATTCAATACACAAGATGCTCACACAACTTAGAATGTGTTATCTCAATATTCCTAACCTTTAGATTTCATATCTACCTATTATACCTGAATCCACATGGGTCCATGTCTGCTGCCATTTTGCATTCCTTGCTCTCTGCATTTCTCCCTTCTTTCCCTGTCTGCCACCCTTAGCTCTACCTTCCTTTTCTCTGCCCAATTATAGGCCTCCCCCTGCAAATATATTGGACAGGGAATTTTCTGCCATACAATCCCACTTTTAAAGGTGAAATAAAACTAGAAATCAGAGTTTACAACTTATATTTCATTAGTTATAAAAGTTAATAAAAGAATGTAATTTGAGAAAATTCTCTATAACCCTCCTAAAAGAAGCAGTAATTTTTAAAGTGGAGTTTGGTTCTTTGACATCTATTCACTTAGTTGAGGGGTTTGGAAAATTGTTTATTCATTGAAGTGGTTTCCATATCATAATTAAGACACTGAGTTTGATTCTTAGAACTGATATGAAAAAAGCTAGATATCCAGATGGGCACAAATGGATGATTGTAATTTTAGTGCTAGGGAAAGAGAGGCATGAGAAACTTTGTGTCTTTATAGTCATCCAGTCCAGCCTGAATAGTCAAGCTCACATCAAAACCAAATAGACCAAAACTCTAATAACAAGACATTTACTTGCTGAAGAATTAGTGCAATGTTTTCTTTTCCTCCCCATGTAAAAGATGTATGCATCTGTGCCATAATTATGCTTCAATGGTTTGTTTTGAAGTATGTATATTGAAAGATGTAGTTATAAAATAGTATTTAATATAATGTGATAAATGTAGTAAAATATACAAAAGCTATAGTTACTATGTCACACCTTAATAGATACTGGCAAATTAAAAACTTAAATTTAATAAGTCACATCTTAATATACATGAGGAGATTAAATAATTTAATAGATTAACACTTCAAATTAAGTTTATTTGTATTTCATGATTTTTTGTTAGCCACATATTTAATGTCAATCATTAGCTGCAGTCTGAAATCTATACAATGAGATATATTGTCTGCCTGAATCATTTTCTTTGTCATAAAGGCACACACACACACACACACACACACACACACACACGTTTATTGCAGAAGACAAGGGAAATTTTTATTATGTAATAATTAGGCAGTACCTCCTAATGTGATATCCTCCAGAGTTTGGAAGTTGCACTGCACTGAGGAAAAAGTGCACAAATTCCAGCCTGAGTCTTCAGAACACAGTGGGGCAGTGCTGTGTTTTGCTACAAGATAGACCAGGAAACATTAGTAGAACTAAGAAATATTTTATCACAGGGTACCACATACTGCTTGTTTCAAATTTATAATTTCCATATGTAAATTTCAGATTCATTTCTCAAAAAGTCATTTGCAATTCTCATAACATGTACAAGCTTAATTTATTAAAATTTGTTTTATGCCATAGCCTTTTTAATGCATTGAGATATTATTACGTTTAAACTATATGACAAATAATGCTGTTTCTATTTAATAAAAATAAACATATTTATTTTAAAACTAATTTGATTAATAGTATGTATACTAATTCATGACTTCCTTTTCTAACTTACTGTAGATAAATATTATAAGTTTGTGGGGGGTGTTTCCTGTCATTGATCATACTTCTGTTCTCACAGACATGGGTCTGTGAAAATCATAATGGCATAGTGCTTTGTTTATAAGCACGATGAAAAATTTCTTACAGATTCAAACATTAAATATCAGTGGACGAATATGCTAAGCATTGAAATATTTACCCAGATAATTATTAAAAGCATCCTTGCCAATTGTCTTTATGCATAATAAATTATGCTTCTTCACAGAAAAGAAATTTGCTTTCTAAGAGAGCATAATATTTTAATGTCACAACAGTGAGATAGAGAACATACTTATGAGGAACAACATGAGATCTTTTCTAACAATAGAATAGTAACTAACAAAACCTTCTGTACTGCAATGTGGTTCCTAACTTCTCCTATTTAACCATGTTTTCTTGAAGTCAATAGGTTATAATTGTGCTTTGATGATTCAATCAATGCTTATAAATTAGTATTTAAATTCCAAATATTACAAGGGGCTAAAGTAATTTATCATATATGCTATCAGAGTTAAGAAAATATACTCTTTGGAAAAAGACAGTTTCATAGTCTCCTTAAAAATGTGGGAATTATGGCCCAGAAAATCAACTAAGCCGGGCTCATAGGTGCTCAGAGCCTTAAGTGGCAGTCATAAAACATGCATGGGTTGCCGGGCAGTGGTGGTGCACGCCTTTAATCCCAGCACTTGGGAGGCAGAGGCAGGCGGATTTATGAGTTCGAGGCCAGCCTGGTCTACAGAGTGAGTTCCAGGACAGCCAGGACTACACAGAAAAACCCTGTCTCAAAAAACCAAAAAACAAAAAAACAAAAAAACATGCATGGGTCTGTGCTAGGTCATCTGCACATATGTTACAGTTTTTTACTTTGGAGTCATTGTAGATTTCTAGGCAGTGGGAAGGGTGTTGTCTCAGACTCTTTTGACTACTCTTGGGACCCTTTTCCACCTACTACATTCTCTTGCTCAATCTTGTTATGAGTGTCCGTACCTAGTCTTATTGTATCTTTTTATGCTATATTTGGTTGATATCCCTGTGAGTCTTGCTTTTTTTTCTGAAAGAAACTGAAAATTAGTAGGTCTGAAGGGTGGGAGTGGTGCAGAGGGATGTGGGAGTAGTGAAGGTGCATTCAGTATGTATTGTATGTGAAAAGAATACATAAAACAGAAGAAAGAAAAAATGTGGGAGACTTTCAAATACAAATAGGGTTTTGTTATGATAGTTGTTGTGCAAATTACTTGTGTAACCATGAGCAAACTTAAACACCAAGCCCAGAAAATGTATCCTGCACTGTCAAATAAAATCATGGGTATGATTTCAGAATACATGTCAGAAAGCCTAAGAGAATCATATTGAAAGGAAAACCTTAATGACAGATAATGACAGGTAAATGATTTCAAAATAAAGGGAAGTGTAGAAGCCTGAAATGATAGATTCTGGCAAAATTTTAATACGAATTATATACTTATACATGTTTGATTAGCATGACTTACAACATTACTTTCAGAAGTAGGAAAATTTCTAAGAATCATTGGTATTATTGAAATGAAACTAGAACTTTTACCTTGTGCATTAGTAAAACAGATCCAAGGAGATGTCAAGAAACTTTGTTAATCGGATTTATTGGAAATATTTTCACTTGTAGAGAATAGCTTAGACAACAGCATAGAAAGATGTGCAAATGAGTTGCTAGTGTCTATGGGAAGAGGCTGTTTAGAAAGTCTATTCATATCTGAAGGCATAAGTAAACTGTGAAGTGACCCTAGTTCTTCAGTCTAAACATTGTCTCTGATCTTGCATAAGTCATCTCATTATACTAGATAGATAGATTTCCCAATCACAAAAGAACAGACATTGTATGCACCCACTGATAATTCAATATTAGCCCAAAAGCTTGCAATACCCACGATACAACTTGATACCACATGAAGCTCATAAAGATGGAAGACCAAAGTGTGGGTGCTTCAGTCCTTCTTAGAAGGAGTAACAAAATACTCATGGGAACAAAATGTGGGACAAAAACTGAAAGAGGGGCCTTCTGGAGACTGTTTCACCTAGGTATCCATCCCATGTGCAGTCACTAAAGGCAGATGCTGATGTGGACACCAGGAAGTGCATGCTGCCAGGAGCCTGATATAGCTGTATCCACCACTTTTATAGAATCGGTTACTCTTCTGTACACTCTTATTCTGTTTACTTCTTCTATAACTATATAAATATTCCGTCTGGTTACAGATTAACTTTGTGAAAAACGATAACTTTTTATTTCTTTTTAAACTTAAACATATTATTCAATATGTATGTATTTCAAATTTTTTGAATACATAAAATAGATACTAATGATATAGTCTTTAAAAATACTACCTCTAATCTACTTACACAACTGCTAAATAGAAATGACATTTTAGCAATACTCTTGATTTCTTTTATAAAATAGCAGGCAATCACCAATATTGGTGTAATTCACCATACTGGTTTGAAGGCATTTCAGAAAAATATGGGAGCCATGGTCTTCTTTGCTAATGGATTTATCCAAGCACTTGATAGTCCATTATGTAAAATGATTCACGAAAACAAGAAGACCAGTATCTACAACATACTTTAAACAGAACCAACTGAAGAAGCAACAAGACCATTTCTGAAAATCTCCCTGAGAATACAAAAATAATAACTCGGATTCCCACTTCTAACAAGATCATATGCACCACTTTCTAAATTGCTTTGTTTCCCTGTATCAATGGATATCCCTGTTGTGTTATGAAAAAGCATCAGAGAAACAATTGAGATGAATAAAATATTTGTGGATGGTTTTCAATAATAACCTGGATCAAAATGGTAATTTTTGATCTAAGAAATGAAGAGTATTTGCAAAGACATAGGTGAAATTAACTATTTTTATTATTTTGTTTAATTTTGAGTTTGAAATATAATTGTATCATGCCTTTGCCTTCCTTTTCCTCTAAATGCCATTATATAACCTCTTTTTCTCATTCAAATTCAAGATTTCTCTTTCCAGATGATTATATTATAAACATATTATCAGAATCTATATGTGTATGGATACAACAGCTGGCCAGATGGCTTTTGCTTATTATTTTAAATTGTAAATTTATAATATACCATAATGAATCTCTAAATTCACATAATCTTGCCAACATATATCAAGATATATATTGCTTTATTTTTTAAGTGTTAAGGTATTTGTTTTCTGTATTTTTTTTTAAATTTCTCAATAGTGAATAAATCCTGACAAAATAGTGAAGGTCCTCTCAAACTTCATCTTTGGCTCTCAAATTGTATTTTTTCAAAATATTGCACATTTATATCTTTTGTTGAAATCTTATTGGTCCCCTTTGCTTGCAAGATAAGAGTTACAAGCTCTGTATCATGTAAATGCAATGTTGTAAGTATGTAACGAATCATTTACAAAACTTCTTCCTCAAGTCAGTGTAAATAAAGACTGGGTAAAATGGCTCCATCAGTAAAATCCCTACTGTGGAAACCAGAAGACATGGGACTGAATGTATTTTGTCTACTTCTAGGAAACAACATTCTCTTTATATGACAGAAACTCTCAATGCTTAATTTTATGATTTCTACATCTAGGAAATCCAATGCATGACTTTCTCTTGTGGGATCAGGTCCAACTGCCTTACAGATTCATTCTTTTTCTAAATCAATCAATCTCTCTCTCTCTCTCTCTCTCTCTCTCTCTCTCTCTCTCTCTCTCTCTCTCTCTCTCCTTGCCTCCTATCCCTCCTTCTCATTCTCTAACTTTCTGTGGTGTGTGTGTCACTGTATCTCTGTTCTTTGTCTCTTTCTGTCTCTGCATGTCAGTCTCAGACTTTGTATGGAAATAAGATACAAATATTCCTTGACTTACAATGGGATTAAATCTCAGTAAACTCATTACAAATTGGAACTTCCATAATACTGATGATCCCCAGTGTACTTAACTATAAAATAGTGTGCTGTAACCAATTAGTAGAATGCACTGTATGGCTCACAATTAACCCAAGAAATCCTGAAATCTGAAACCAAATCATGTCTTTATTAAAAATGTTTGGCTTCAAGGTTGAAGAGTCATTAAATAACGTGTTCTAAATCAAGTGGCATCTTCACTTCAAGACAGGGATCAGGACATGCTATTCTTTGAGCAAGTACATCACACAGTAGAGCTAGAAAGGTTTTGGTGAACTTGCTTTCTATAAACAGTGTTCTTACAGGATACTTGCAAGTAATTTTTAAAAATATTAGCCTTTAAAGTTAAAGAGGTACATAAAAAGACATCTGGCTAAAATTCCATCTTTCTTCTCATTTGGTAAACTAACAATTTTTGATTCATGTTTTTCTTTCTTTATTTGTTTTTGATTCATATTTTTCTAAAATCACTATTTGCATACTATAAACTACAGAACTACCAGATTGGTACGCAGCTTCCTCAGACCAGTAACTTCTGACTCCCTATCCACTGCTTATATATTGATCACAACAACACAGAACTAAGCAGCAGACTTTGTTTCTCATGTTCTGTAATCTTCCCTAATCCTTGAATCGAGCCTTCCTCTTCTAATGCAAAGTAGAACATATATAGCAAATATTTAGAACACCACTTTGAAAGAAGAAAAAAATAACTTTTTATTAAATGCAAACATTATCACTTGCTTTACATATTTCTCTCTGAGTGGCTGAGTGTAAAACATGGAGCACCTACTTCCTTTCTACTCATAGAAAGTTTATCATGGTAATGAAAAACAGGGCAATCATGTGGCAGACCTTTTGTTTTTTGCTTATTTTCCCTGAAATAAATCACATAACACATAATGATTTAAAATCTCCTAGAAAACACAAATCCATAACTATAGCTTTTTGTCCTTTACAGATTAGATAATGAAGGAGATTTGGGTTGGAGGAGTAGATCAATGGGTTAACATTTTCCAAGCAACCCTTTTAACAAGAACTCCATTTCCAAGTACACCATATAGTAAAGCTAGAAATGTTTTGGTGAAATTGTTTTCTATAAACAGAGTGTTCTTACAGGATACTTGCAAGTAATTTTTAACAAGAAAGTTGGAAGGATAGCACCAATTCCAAAATGTCCTCAGCCTTCTACAAGTTCTCTTTCGTGTATGTACCCTTATAGGAGCATCATACTTTCACACACACAGAGAGAGAGAGAGAGAGAGAGAGAGAGAGAGAGAGAGAGAGAGAGAGAGAGAGAGAGAGAGAAATTAGAATGCATACTAAGAAATAAAATGATCTTTTAAATTTACAAGGAAATATAAAAGAAGAAATGGAAGAAAGGAATGAATGAAGAAAGAAACAAAAGAATGAAGGAAGGATGGAAAGAATACTGTACCTAGGTTTCTATAAGGTAATGTTTCAAAAATCTTATATACAAATAAATATGTTACAATAATGGAGAGACAGTGACTAGACAATGGTAACAATGTTTTAGTTAACAAATGTTTACAGATTTGTTTTGTATTAGGCTCTATTATATGTCATTAAGAATGAAATGGAAGAAAACAGACAATATACCTGTCCTCAGGGCACTTCTTGTCTAATACAAGAAAATATCAGTATGAAGAAACAGGTTGTTGCTTAATGATTAGATGCACATTACATGTGAAATTGTCCCTCCTAACCCTACCACTCCCAAATCATTCTAAACAGAAGTGACATTTTACCTCATTCTAAATAATTGACATCCAGTAATAGCCCAAATGGCCATGCTTTCTGGCTCAACAGCATTACATCTGGACAACCAGGTCCATCTGCACCGTAGTTTATAATGATAATGTGACAGCCTGGAGAGAAGGGCCAGTGGACCCTAGTAGATTAGTCCATTGTTCACATTCTGAACGTCAAATCTATCTGTTAGAAGCTAATCTGAAAGAGATCATTTCCTACATATCAAACATCTGGACACACAGATTTCTAGATGCTTGCAATTTTACAGTGCAAGCATGGGCTTTCTGTCAAATATTGCTGCTGCTGAATAATCAGCATCCTTTTCTGGCAGATACTTAACTCACACAGCAGAGCACAACCATGTAGATAGAACATGCCCATGTTAATCTGAAATTAGGTTCATTTCTTGTAATGCCAGATAACTTCTTGAGCAAGCTTAAAAAATGAATAACATTGGACTTCAGATTTAATGATACTAACACGAATATACCAATGTACAAAATCCAATTGAGGTATCAATTCACAGCTGTTTAGACAATCATAATGAAAATTCTTCAGGTTCTGTATCTGCATAGGTAAGACCAAAATAAGACAATTTGTTGTTAGGACACTAAATAGTAGCCATGTAACCTTTTCTGAGTGCATTGAACAATTTGCTTACATAAGTTAGAGCAAACACATGTGGGGTGCATAGTTAGTAGTGATGTAGCCTGTATTTCAAAAGAGTGAAAAGAGATGATTTTGAATGTTTATTTTACAAAGAAATGGCAGGTGTTGGTGTTGACAGATATGCTAATCAATGCATAGGCAATGTATGCATATGCAAAAATGTCATTTTGCAAATATATATATATATATATAACTATTATTTTATAAGTGTAATGATTTGGTTTTAAATTGTTGTTTGTTTCTCAAGTGACATAATGCTGAGTCATTTGTGAAGAAGGAACCTCAATTGAGAAAATGCTCCCATCAGATTGCACTAAAGGCAAGTCTGTGAGTAATTTTCAAACCTAATGAATGGTGTGAAAAGTCCTAGCCCCCTGTGGGCATTACATTTCTGAGTAAGTGGTTCTGGAAACAAGCAAAGCATGGAAAACCAAACAGTAAGGACACTTCTTTGTGATTCTGCTTCAGTTCTGCTCTCCAGGTTCCTGTTGTGCTTGAGTTCTGTCTTGGCTTTCCTAAATGATAAATATAGACTCTTTTATCTCTAACTTGCATTTGGTTATGCATTTTAACACAGCCACAGAAAAATAAATAAGATGCTAATAAAATAATACAATAAAATAAAAATAATAATAAAACATCAATAATTATAGAATAGATCTCAATATAATATATGCCAAAAAACCCATGCTATGTTTTACTCTCTTTATATCAGTTTTTAGACTATCTGCAGGAGTATAGATATAGTCATCTTTTTCACTAGAATATTTTTTCATTTATTTTCTTAGTCTCATAAAATAATATTGTATACTAGAAACATAACAAAACAAAGTAAAGATTTTTAGAGTTGTAGTAGTACACATAAAAAATAACAAAATGAGTCAAGAGAAGTAAATTTCAAAATTAATTTAAAAATCATTTATCTAACAAAGTTTATAGAAAATACTTCAGTGAGTACTCATTTTAGCCATCATTAGGGACATTTTACCTTGTATTTAATTTTTATGTGACAATTTCAAATTTAGACTAATTTTAGGCTACTATTCCATCTAAATTTAGATCAGCCACATGTTTTTTAAAGATGGAACAGCACCACTTTAAAAGTGTGATGGTACTTTAAGTGTTCCTGGTTGGCGCTACCCACAAAACACACAAAACTTTGTATAATCATACTCTGTTGGGTTATGATATCTTCTCACAGGATTGGATAATGCAAACTCCTAATTTAACATAAAACAATTAACCCTCAGCTTACTGGTTGGAGAAACCTAATTATTAAAACTAAATCTACATTCTTCTGGCCCACAACTCTGCCAGGAGTAAAGTCAGTGTCCCCGACTCCCTCCCACACACAGAGACAGCTTGACTACTAGAAGGTCCATCACAACCAGGCTCACCTTTTGAACCCACCCACATCCACTCCAATACCTGGATTAATTGGGGCCAGCAGACACAGGAGATATCTACCTTGCAAGAGATACATCATCTTTCCAGTTCACAAATAGTGCCCACAGGCAGATAAAGGGCTTCACCACCCCCACATACCCACACCTAGAGACTGACAGACTCCCAAGAGGTTCATCACAACCATGCTCACAGACCAGGCACTCCAGCATGCCCACACAGACACTCTCACCCAGAGACAGCTTGATTCCCAGAAGGTCCTTTATAAGCAAACTCACAGCAGGGGGAAGCTCCAGTCAGAGACAGCAAGGCCCTTTAACAACAGAGATAACCAGATGGTGAGAGGCAAGCATAAGAACATAAACAACTGAAAACAATGCCATGTGGAACCAACAGAATCCTGTTTTCCCACCACAGTAAACTGTGGATACCCTAAAAATTCTGTAAAGCTAAATTCTGACGTGAAATCCCACCTCATGAAGATGTTAGAGGACATAAATAACTCCTTTAATGAAACACATAACAAAGGTGAACAGATAGAAGCCCTTAAAGAAGAAACAGATAAATCTCTAAAAGTAAAACAGGAATGCAATCAAATAGGTAAAGCAATTGAACAAAACTGTCCAGGATCTAAAACTGGAAATAGAAACAATAAAGAAATTACAAAGGGAAGTAACCCTGGAGATGGAAAACCTAGAAAAGAAATCAGGAGTTACAGATGTAAGTACCATCAACAGAATATAAATTATAGAATAGAGAATATTAGGTATAGAAAATACTAAAGATGATATTGACACAACAGTTAAAGAAAGTACAAAGTGCAAAATCTAATAATCCAAATCATCCAGGAAATTTAGACACAATGAAAGGATTAAACCTAAGAATAATAGCAACATAACAGAGCTAAGATTCCCAATTCAAAGGCCAGAAAACATCTTCAACAACATCATAGAAGGAAACTTCTGTAACTGTAAGAAATAGATGGCCATAAATTTACAAAAAGTCCAGAGAAAACCAAATAGATTGAAACAGAAAAGAAATTCCTTCTATCATATAATAATCAAAACAAAAGTACATAGAAAAAAATAATATTAAAATCTGTAAGGAAGAAATACAAAGTAATGTATAAAGGCAGACCTATCAGAATTACATCAGACTTCTCAGCAGAGATTCTAAAAGCCAGACAATCTTGAACAAAGGTCATGCAGACCCAAAGAGAAACAAAAAGTGCCAGGCTAGATGACAATACCCAGCAAACTCTCAATCATCATAGAGGAGGAAACCAAGCTATTCCATGCTAAAACCAAATTTAAACAATATCTTTCCACTAATCCATCCCTTCAGACGATAATAGAAAGAACACTCCAACATAAGGAGGGAAATGACACCTAAGAAAGACCAAGAAATTAGGACCAGAAAAAAAAAAAAAAAGAAAAAAGAAAAAAATGAAATGAAAAGAAAAACAAGAGAGAGAGAGAGAGAGAGAGAGAGAGAGAGAGAGAGAGAGAGAGAATAACGCAAACATAATACCAACTCCAACAACAAAAGTACCAGGTCCAACAATCATTGGCTGTTAAAAATATCTCATGAATGGACTCATTTTCCAATAAAGTGTTATAGGCTAACAGAAAGAAAACCTAAATAGTACCCAGCATTTTGCTGCATACAGGAAATATACCTCAGCGACAAAGACAGGAACTACCTCATGTTAAAAGACAGCAAAAAGAGTTTTTCAAGCAAATAGTCCCAAGAAATAAGCTGGAATAGCCATTATTTTATCTAATAAAATAGATTTTTCAACTAAAATTATCAAAACAGATTAGGAGAGACATTTCATGCTCATCAAAGGAAAAATCCACCAAGAAGAACTCTCAATTCTGAAATCTATGCCCCAATTGAAAGGGTACATACCTTTGCAAAAGAAATGTCACTGAAGTTCATAACACACATTGAACCTCACACAATAATAGTGGGAGACTTCAACACCCCAATCTCACCAATGGATAGAACATAGAAACAGAAACTAATCAAAGACACAGTGATACTAACAGAAGTTATGAACCAAATGAATTTAACAGATATTTACAGAACATTTTACCCTCAAACAAAATAAAATATACCTTCTTCTCAGGACCTTATGGCACCTTCTGTAGAATTGACCATATAATTGAACACAAAAGAAGGCTCAACAGATTCAAGAAAATAGAAATAATCCTAGGCACTTTATCATTTCACAGTGGATTAAGGCTGGTCTTAAATAACAACAAAAACAACAGAAAGCTCACATACATATGGAAGCTGAACAACACTCTATTCTATGATAATTTGGTCAGACAATAAATAAAGATATTAAAGACTTTCTAGATTTTAACAAAAATAAAGGCACAGGATAGCCAAACTTATGGGACACAATGAAAGCAGTGCTAAGAAAAAAATTTCACAACACTGAGTGCCTTCAGAATGAAATTGGAGCGATCCTATACATAGTAGCACATCTGAAAGTCTAGAAAAAAAAGAAGTAAACACGCCTAAGATGGGGTGAACACAGTCAAATTCCTGCGTTTTTGCCTCCCTGAGCTGTGACAGATGTGGGACTCATAATTCAACACAACAGGACCATGCCCACGTGCATGCCACGGCCCTACATACACAGAGCCTCAAACAGATCTATACAGGGGAAATTTTCCTAAACAGAGCAGCAAGAACTCAAGCTCTAAGATCTACAATTGACAAATGGGACCTTATAAAACAGAAAAGCTTCTGTAAGACAAAGGAAATTGTCAATAGGATAAAACAACAGATTGGGAAAAGAGCTTTACTAATCCTACATCTGATAGAGGGCTAATATCCAATATATACAAAGAACTCAAGAAGTTCGATTCCAGACAACCATATAACCCTATTAAAAATGGGGTACAGAGCTAAACAAAGAATTCTCAACTGAGGAATCTCAAATGACATAGAAACCCCTAAAGAGATACATGTTCAGGTTCTTTAGTTATCAGGGAAATGTAAATCAAAACAACCATAAAATTCCACCTCACACCTACTAGAATAGCTAATATAAAAATCTCAGGTTATAGCAGATGCTGTCAAGAATGTGGAGAAAGAGGCAGAAGTGTGTGGGCAGGTCCGAAAGCACCCTCATAGAGGCGGGGTTGGGAGGAGAGGATAAAGGAATTGTGGAGGGGAGACTGGAAAGGGGTATTAACATTTGAAATGCAAATAAATAAAATAACAAAAATAATAATAATAATAAAAGAAGGAAAATCTCTTCATTGCTTGTGGGAATACAAGCTGGTACAACCACTCTGGAAATCAATTTGGTGGTTCTTCAGAAAATTGAAAATAGTTCTACCTGAAGATCTAGCTATAGGTTTTCTGGGTATATACCTAAAACATGCTCCAACATATAATAAGGACACATGCTACAATATGTTCATAGTAGCCTTATTTGTAAGAGCTAAAATCAGGAAAGAACCCAGATGTCCCTCAACTAAAGAACAGATACAAAATATTTTGTACATTTGCACAATGAAACAATACTCAGATACCAAAAACAACAACTTCATGAAATTCTTAGGCAAATGGATGGAACTAGAAAATATTATCCTGAATGAATTAACCCATTCACAAAAGAACACATATGATATGCATTTACCACGTGGATATTAGTCCCAAACCTAGTAAAACCCAAGAACCAATTCACAGACCATATAAAGCTCAAGAGGAAGGAAGACCAAAATGTGGATGCTTCAGTCTCTCTTAGAGGGGGAACAAAATACTCTCGGGAGGTAGAGGGTGGGAGTGACTTGGCAGGAAGAGAGGAGGGGGAGTGGGAAAAAAGAGAGAAAGAATCAGGTATGAGAGGTTAAGGGGATGATATACAGAGGGTCAGCAATTTGAACAGAGATGTAGCAATGGGGAGTGGGAAATTGGGGGTAGCCACCAGCAAGTCCCAAATGCCATGAAAGCAAGAGGCTTCCAGGATGCAAGAGATGAGAGTAGCTGAAATGCCCAGCGAAGAAGAGGGAGAACCTGAAGAGACTATATTCAGAGGTTAGGCAAGGCCCCTGGTTGGGGAATGGGACCACCCACTTATCTCCAAATTCTTAACCCAGAAGAGCTCCTGTCTAAAGGAAATACAGGGACCAAGTGTGGAGCAGAGGAAAGGCCGTCCAGAGGCTTCCACACCTGTGGATCCATCCCATATACAGACATCAAACCATGATAGTATTGCAGATGCCAAGAAGTACTTGTTGACAGGAGCCTGTTACAGCGGTATTCTGAGAGGCTCTGCCAGAGCTTGAAAAATACAAAGGTGGTTGCTTGCAACCAACCATTGGACTTAGCATGGGGTCCCCAATGGAGAAGTTAGAGAAAAGACTGAAGGAGCTGAAGGGGTTTGCAACCCTATAGGAAGAACAACAATATCAACCAACCAGACACCCTAAAGCTCCCAGGGACTAAACCACCAATCAAAGAGTACACATGGCTCCAGCTGCATATGTAGCAGAGAATGGCATTGTCTGGCATCAATAGGAGGAGATGCCCTTGTTCCTATGAAGGCTCAATTCCCTAGTGTAGGGGAATACCAAGGCAGTGAAGTGGCAGTGGGTGGGTCAGAGAGGGAACATTCTCATAGAGGCAGTGGGAGGGGGATGAGAGAGGGGCTATCCAGAGGGGAAACCAGGAAAGGGGGTAACATTTGAAATGTAAATACATAAAATATCCAATAAAAAATGAAATAGGAGTTGAAGATACAGCTGATATGCACGTATGAAATCCTCAAAAAACAAAAAGTATATGAATAGAAGGCAAAATAAATTGGAATAATTATCGACTAGGGAGCATATTAAGATAGAGTTTATCTTTTGCAAATTCTGCTTTTAATTTTTTATGAATCACAAGGTGTATGTCTCTGGTGCTCAAAGCCAGCATGCAGCCTCTTCCTTGTTCTTCCAAAGTGCAGCTTCTCTCTTGGGTGTCTTGCTTTCTCAATGGATTGAAGGTGACTTGGCCTTTTAAGCAAGTCTATATTTATATTTAGAAGCTTAATTTAGTGGTCCACTTAGCATAATTTTAATTTCCTCCCATTGAGCAAAGAAAACTTTCATTTACAACTGTCTTGGTACCTTATATTATAAAAATGCCTTTTTATCAATGCAAGGAAAATGGTCTTCTAGCTCACAGTATGGGCCTTAAGTGACTCTAAATGAGCCCCATGCCGCACATCTTATCAAAATCCACATTTCAGTTTCTGTTAGAATTCTTCTTCCTATGGGGTCAGTTCAGGTCCTTTAAGCCAAATGATAATCCTTAACGATCCACTCTATCATTTCAACATAACTGCTGTATATACTAAAGCACACTACGTTTTATATCCCTAGGGACAGCAAGGGGGAAAATTAATGGTAAAGTCTTTATATGTGTATTTATTTATTCTTTCTCCATGTGTCTGTGTGTGTGTATGTGTGTGTGTATATGGTATGTGTGTGTATGTGTGTGTGTGTGAAAGAGAGAGAGAGAGAGAGAGAGAGAGAGAGAGAGAGAGAATGCGTACATGCCACATGACACATACATGAATATCACAACATAATTTGTAGTAGTCACTTCTGTCCTTCTA
The DNA here is from genome assembly GCF_011762505.2 of Arvicanthis niloticus. NCBI lineage: Eukaryota > Metazoa > Chordata > Mammalia > Rodentia > Muridae > Arvicanthis > Arvicanthis niloticus. Next base: position 38,183,991 of record NC_047669.1, on the reverse strand, counting down.
ATGTGTGAGCTCCAGGGATCAAACTCAGGTTTCAGGTTATCAGGCTCTGTTATATGTGTCATTTCCTATAAACTGTCTCACTAGTCCAGGCCTTAACATTTTTTATGAATGAATTTTCATTTGTATAAGTTTCTTTTAAAAATTTTAGATGTATTACTGCTTTTTATATGTATGACTGTTTTTCCCAAAATGTATGTATATGCACCATGAGTATGCTCAGTGATTTGAGAGGTCAGAAGAGGCCATAAGGTCATATGATAACCTCGAACTGAAGTTACAGATGGTTATGAACCACCATGTAGGTACTGAGACCCGAATCCATGTCCTCTGAGACAACATTGAGTGCTCTTAAGTATCGAAATCTTCTGCAGCCTCAAACATTTTTAAGTTGAATTTTACTTTCTATATATTTATTTAAATATTTATAAGTATTTTAAAGAATTTTACATAGAATATTGCAAGGCAGGTTTATTTGATAACATAACATATACTCGTACGAAATAAAAGGTTTTATTATGATCATTTCATTCATGTATGTCATGTGCACTGGTCATATTTATCCTTAATTATGCTGTGTTGTTTGCCGCTTTTCACTCATCCTCTTCCCAGGTAGTCTCTTACTTTCATGTGTTATATTTTAATATAATATTGTTATTGTATCACTTAAATTGTATTGTTACTTAAATATTTTATTTATTTTCATCAATATATAAGAAATAGATTTTACTTACTTGATTCTTTCTTAAATTTGGAGACAAGAGCTTACAAAGTACAAGTATATGTGTCATTTGGGATCTCTCATCCTCTGCTCCTCTGATATTGTTATAGCTGTTCAGTATAAATACGCAAAGTTCTAGTCATACAGCCGGTAATCTACAACAGTGTCCCTGCTCCTTCAGAGGTACACGACTATAATTGAAATGATAATTATATCTGGCTGATTTTATATTTGCATTTTCTATTTTAGATAATCATATGAATAAAGTTAGTCACTAAACATTCTTTTGTTACTAGCCAAATCCAAGCAACATAGCAATAGGTTTATTTGGCAGCAATTTTAAACTTCATTGTTCTAGTATATTGCTTTAGGATATGGTAGAACGTTTTGTGGATGTGGCCTAGGTGGAGAATATATATAACAGGGGGCTGTGTCTTTGATAGTTGCATCCCACACCCATTGGCCTTTGCCTTCCATTAGGTGAATGGTCTCCTCTTCCAATTGTCTTCACTGCTGTAATACCAAGCATTGACTTAGGCTCAAACTACAGACCCAGCTATATATGAGCTGAAACTCCTGAAACACAGACCAAAATATATCCCCTCATTTAGGATATTAACTCATGGGAATTATTTTGTCCTAAAAGAATTAAGAGTACAAAGACTGGGTATTAGGTATGTGTAGTATAATATAGTTATTTGCAATCATACTATATGTATGTAATAGCACATAATGCATAACTTTCTTTAAAGAACAATACTCAATTCTGATAAGTAAGTGTTGATATTCTAGTCTTTAATGATTTATAGTTTATTCATTCTATTCAAGAAGAATGTTACCCTAGTCAAAGATACTATGTTTTTACTAAAGAATTGAAATTATTTCAAATAATTACTTAAAAAGATGTTTTGTATAAGAACTTATTAGAATTTAATGTATACAAACACACACACACATGCACACACAAATATAGTCATTAACACATTGCAAAAAAGAGTGTGATTTCAGAATTTTTCTTGAAATGAAATACTATTCTCTTATTTTTCCACAGCAACTGGAAGGATTTTTTTCTGTGCACTTTTGATTTGTGTAATTCAAGTATCATAACCATAATTCATAGTCAGGAATAATGGAGGTTAGTGGACAGGGGGTTGATAGTGTTAAAGCACTTCAGGGATGGGGAAGACACGCATCTTAGAGTTGAACATCCAGTATAAGTGCACAGCAGACTTGACAGTGATGTAAGTAGCATTTCACACTGAAGCCTGAAAGAGCATGTTATCAGCACAGACAGCACAGAAGGTGAGTGTGAAGGTTAAGTGGAAACTAGAGGAGAATTCTGCTACATAGTTGGATCTACAGAAACATTTAAGAAACTCTGTCTGTCTCCTACATGTATCATTCATCTTCTTTGGCAGATGTAGGGGAGGGAGCTTCTGATTTACTTTGTTTTCAATACTTTATTGTATACTTGTCTTGCTTTTCATGTCTGTTTTCTTTTGTTATGCTTACGTTCCATTTGCTTGATCCTATCTGGAAAATCATAGGAGAATTCTTATTTGTTCCAGCATTTATTATCTTATTTTTGTTTCTTAATGTTGAGACTAGGGGGCTGGCTGGCCTTGATCCTGTGGAAAATTTCTTGCTTCAATGATTTCACAGTGATTTTCTATCACTTATACATATAACAGACAGACTTCAACTCTCACTTGACTGTAGTTCTAGCCATACCAGAGAAGGAACTTTCTGTTCCGTTAGTGTAGTAAATGGTACTAACCACTGGGAATATGTATTCTGGCAATTGATAGCCTGAAACTCATAGCTCCTATGGAGTTAGTTTGCAATGTATACATGAGAAAAGCATCGTCAGAAAGAGTGTGGTTTTTAAAGGGAATGGCAAGAAACATTGCACTGAGTTCAGAAGATAGAATGTTTGAAATAATTAAGGTAAGGAAAACTGTTGATGTGAGATTCCTAAACAACGGGTTAAAGATTTCCCTACTCAAGAGTGGCTCAAAGCCATTCACACTGAAGCATAGGTAATTCCATCTTGGTAATTCTTAGAATTACATGGTAGGCTGAGAAAACAGAATTGCTCTTAGTGTGAGCCAGTCTTCGGCTACACAATCACTTCCTAGCTAGCTGTGTGGCAGAATGAAAGAGTGCCTGAAACAACAAAAATAAACAGAATACGAACAAACAAACATCAAAAAAATCATGCTCTTTTCTTTATCTGAGATCTTTCTCCAGTGACTCCTGCTACTTTGAAGCTGACAAGCTAATCTACCAAAGCTCGGAAGCTGCCTCAGGGCTGCTACTCACCTTAATACATAGTTTTTAATTTCTGAATATTTCCATAATATTGATGAAGTTTGGGTTTTGCCTTACTGCAACTGAAGCATGGGGCATTTTAGAACTGTTAGTAAAAATTTTTGATAATTTTTGGTTGAAATTATTTCAGAGTACTTTATCTGATATATTTCTGAGAATAAAAGCTTTGTCATGGCTTTGAAGATGATTTCTGTATTTTCAAATTGTTAGCTGTGCAATCTATGGCTTGGTTTCCCTTCTGTTACCCCATGAAGTTCCCCAGCTATCTGCTTGTCTAGGTCTATGAGGTCATTTTCTTTTGGTCTCTCATTGAAGAGAGGTTCGACAGACAAGGCAAGACAGAGAGCTCATAGCTGTTGAGGTGACCCTTCAGACACAGCAGTCCTGGCACTGGATAACCCAAAATCCAGACATAAAGTATTTGTCTTATAATTTACTCTAGTTTGAGAATCAAGTTTTTGAGAAAGAAGTTATTATATTGTGGACTGAAATACTTAAACTAGCAAGTCACCCTAGACCTCCCCAGGTTTACCTATTTCTCCCCATTCAGGCTCAGTAACTGTAAGAAAAAGCAGTGGTCTGTGTTTGGTTGCAATGGCTTAGAGTTGTCTTAAAGAATTATGCAAATTGAATGGTACAATGTTTTAATATATTATTTTATATTTTCAGTAATTGCTTGGTCTATTTCAATCCAAAGCAATGTTCTCTGATGTTTTAAAGAAGGTAAGCAATTTATGATCAATTATTTAATATTTTTATATGCTTTAGATAATAAAATTATTTTGGATATATGACTTAAATAATGTTGGCTAAAATTCCACAAGATAAGTTTATTTACCTAGTCTTTAACTGGAATAGCAGGAGAAAACAAAATCAAGACACCTAAACAATGGTGACAAGATCAATGTCAGTATCTTTTGTGTTAGAGATAGCCACAGAATCCAGACCTACTCCATTCTGAGAAATATTTGCTTCTGTTTCCTTCTTTGGCCAACACTGCAGATCAAAAACCAAATGCACAAGTATTTGCTACAGGAATTTCCTCAGAATATATTTAGTGTTTTCTACATCTATGAATCCATTGTATCTTTTTGTAGAAAATATTATTTGTAGTAGTAAAATAATTTTATTTACTGATTTTATTTAAAAATAGTAACATAGTTATAATACTTTATAAATGGGATTCTGATTGGTAGTACTTCAAGAAAAATACTTGTGTATAAAGTATTCTTCTGTGATATTCAAATAAAGTATTAGATGTCCACATCATTATTGGAATTAAAGATGTCTGTGATCTATCTTTCCTAAAATTAGCAAATCATTAAGTGAGAACAAATTATCTTAATTATCATATGTAATAAGAGTCTAATAAAAAGTCTACTAAATTCAATCCAATGATTACATTTAAGAACACTTATTATTTTTTCCCCCATCTTTGAAGCCATTGTAATTGTTTGACCTGCAATTAAATGTGCAGGATATTCAACAGTAACAAATCAATTGGCAGCCTCAGTGGGGAAGTTCTTGGTTTTAGCTAGTGGTAACTTTCTCATCTCTAAGCTACTTTTTCTTTGCTCTGGTCTATAGCCAGATACTAAATATTACTTAAAAGAAATGTGGCCAGGCAGAGTTCTAATTTGGTAAATTTCAAAGGATACAATTTATTCACCAAGCTAAAAATCTTGACAGATCATTTTAAAAAAATCATCCCACAAAAAGTATTCCAGAGGTCACCACACCCAAACTGCCAAACAAAGCATTTTTTTACAATGAGACCAATGTCTTCTATGACTTAGTACATGATAAGGGGAAATTGTATTCCACTGGCACCTGAAAGCTGCGACAAGATATGACTCCACAAACCTGAGTGATTCTTTGGCACAGGTTGGTAATTCCTTGATATCTGTAGTGAAATGCAATGCTATACAAATCTAATAACACAGATGTAAATGACTGTGGGCTCTGTAGATGAGATAGCCAAGGATAGGCAAATGGGGAACTCTATTATCTTTCAAAACACCAATCTTCATTTTAAGAGGTGTATATCATAATGTAAATAAACACTAAATGTAAAAACTAATGCCTCCAGGATTGTCAAACTTAGACATTCTTTAAGAAAAGCTGCTCAACTGAAATTTTACAAAAAGTATCTAATTTTGAAAAATGCCCTTCTTAATAGCTAAAAGTTTCCCTGAATTCATAGTAATTGTCTAGCTTACAACTAAATGTCTAATACAGCTAAAATATGCATGCTTATAAAATAGAAAAAAAAAAAAAAAAGAAGAAGACACACAGAACAGAGAAAAGACTTGTCTCCAGTGGAGACCATTCTCTCCAATGCCAAAGTTTATACTGAAAAATTATAAAAACATATGGAAGTTTAGTAGATATGGAGTTTTAGGGAACAAATACAGATGGAATTCTTTTGATTACATTTTGGGGGAATTTCGCATACATTTTTTTTTTGTCTTCTGCTGCATAATTTCATGCTAATTTGGGGGGGTTATTGTTTTAGGAAATCTCAATTTCTCTTCCAGTAATTTGGAAGTAATTACTACAATTTCAGAGGTCTTAAGATTTTATAAATAAAATGCTATTAATTCTCAAAGTAAATGACAGCTACTTAGGACAGACAAGAGGCGAGGAATGGAAAAACACCCTTATTTTCTTTTTCAGTGTTTAGTTGCTAGCACCCATATGACATCAAAAAATAACTCTAACTTTAGTTTGTTGAGATCCTCACCTTCTTCCAGCCTCTGTGGAGACCTAGTATTCACTTAATAAACATACATATATGCAGGTAAGACTCATACAAATTGATATATAAAAATATATGTTTACAAATACAGATGATATATCTATTAAGTCTATATTTCTCCTCTTCCCTCTCTTTCTTTCCTCCTCCTCTTCTTCTTTGTTGCTATCATAATCAATGTCTTCCTTGTCACTTTCTTCTTCCCTGACCCTTCTTTATTTCTTTCTCGCTGTCACTTGTGTGATTGGGGTTTAAGTTGAGGACTTGCTAGAGGAAATATGAAACACTAATCTATGCTTTGAAACCAAGGAACATCTATTCAGAAGAGAGATCAAGGTAATATTCACAAAAATCAGACAACTTTATTTTCTGGTAAGCTTTTCCGAGAATTCCTGATAAGACAACCCAAACTTTATTATCAAAATTTACAGGAGAGACCTTTTATCCAACTTTGCTTATAAACAAGTTTATCTGCATAACTCATTCAATGTCAGGTGTAAAAATAACTGTTTGATTTGTAGTAATTATTTAAAGTACTTTTCCATGATATAAGATTCAGATACTTGCAAGAGAGGAATCTGAAATGAAAAAAATGTCCTTATATTTTTGAAAGGGGTAAAAGCAGCCCCAAGGCTCAGGTTAGACCTGATTATCTTGATAAGAGACTCTGAGGCACTATTGGCAAATATTTACATAGGGGAAGACAAATTGTGCACTACAAAATCTCTTGTTTATACAATCCAGATTCTACAAAGCACCCTACATGTCCTAAAGACATTAATCTATCTCTATCTTAATTGTCAAGAACATATTATAAAATCATCCCAGGATTTTCCTTTTAATTGCAGTAGTAATGCAAATGAAGTAGGAAAGATTAATCAGGATACAATAATCTGGGTTTTTAACTTAGATACAATAAACAAACAACTTATTTCTAGTACATTTTAAGGTTATATATATATTTGTGTTTCAGATTATTTGAAGACAAAACATCAGTAACAAGTGATGCTTCTTCTTTAGTTTTCATACTACTTTGTTTATGTATAGGTTGCATATGTTCAGTTTGCATCACAATCTCTCTGCTTTGCTTTTGTGTCATAAACCATGAGTTTCTGTGTAACTGTACTATATATTCATTTGTATAGTATGGTAATTTCAACCAGTGTTCCAGCAATGGCATAGCAATTATATGCAATTATTTTATGTAGTTAATAGAAATAGGTATGTATATGTATCACTTAGTTGTCATTAAAAGGCAAGGAATTCTTTTCTGCTTATGAGATTTATGCTGCTCATTATGGTAATGTGTATTTTAAAACTGATTGTTATAAGCTCTCTCTCTCTCTCTCTCTCTCTCTCTCTCTCTCTCTCTCTCACTCTCACTCTCTCTCTCTCTCTCAATATTCTTTCTCCTGAAGAATGACTTTTTAACAAGTGTAAAACATGAAGAACTAAAGACATAAAGGCTGGCATTCTGGTAATCAGTCGTATGGAAAACAGCAGAACCAAATAGAGTGTATATATATTATAGACATTAAAGAGAACAAATGAAATATTGCTCAGGTTGTTGGAGCTACCTTCTCTTTAAGACCACAAAAGTATCTAAATTCCACACATTGATCTAAACTGGAACAGATAATTGCCTTCTATCCAATAAATGCAAATAGATATCTTAAATTTATATTAGTTTTTTGAGACATATAATACACTATACTTCTAGCATTAAAATATAAAATAAAGCACGAGATTAAATGCAGATATCCTAAAACATATCTAGGCAATTATACCCATCTTCATGGGCTACCACTGTTGATTGGCCTTAGAAGTCCCTCATAATGATCAGAGGGATTAAGGTAATTCTCTAAATAAGCATATTTTCCATAGCAGCCCATTCCCTCCACCTCCAGCCCAATTATCTAGCTTTGGCTTTTGAGGCTCAGGGATGGTCAGCTAATTAAGCTACATTTGAGCAAGAAACAAGAACGTTGCTCTCACTGTGTTTGCCCCTATTCCTCATGAAAGCTTCATGATTTAATTACTACATCATTTACATAGTGAAAAGAGAAAATTCCTAAAAAGTTCTCCACTCAAAGCCCATGACTATAGAAAAATGTTCTGTTTTTGGTTGTTGTTTTGTTTTGTTTATTTGCGTGCATGTGTATGTGTGGGTGGATGTGTGTGTGTTTTTACCCTCAAATAAAGATTGACTCAAAAGTTGAGATGTGGTCATGGTTTTAATTGATGCCTCAATCTGCATTCTTCTCTTTCTTTTATCTTTTTTTTATTACTATTACTATTTTTTTTCTACTTACTAACTTGACAACCCACTCCTTGCTGCCTCCCACAATACTTCCCCAATCTTACTTCACCTTCTCCTCTGAACAAGTGGCAGCTTCTCTGGGTATCCCCACACTCTGACATATCAACTCTTTGAAGGCTAAGCACATCCTCTCCCACTGAGGCCAGAAAAGGCAGCCCAGCCAGAAGAACATATCCCATGGACAAGCAACAGCTTTTGGGGTAGCCTCTGTTCCAGTTCAAGACCCACATGAAGACCAAGCTGCACATGTGCTATATAAGTGCTGGGGTGCTTAGGGATGTTCTTTGGTTGGTAGTTCAGTCTCTGAGAGCCCCGTGGGTCCAGGTTAGCTGATTCAGTTGATCTTCTTGTGGCATTCCTATCTTCTTTGTGCTGGTAATCCTTCCCCCAACCCTTCTATAAGAGTCCTCAAGCTCCATCCTCTGTTTGGCTGTGGGTGTCTGCATCTGTCTGAGGCAGTTGCTGGGTAGAGCCTCTCAGAGTATAACATGCTCCTTTCTGCAAGCATAACAGAGTATCATTAATAGTGTCAGGGATTTGTACTTGACCATGGGATGTGTCTCAAGTTAGGCTGCTTTTTGTTTGCTATTCCCTCAGTCTCTGTTCTATTCTCTGAGTCTGCATTTCTTGTAGACAGGATAAATTTTGGGTTGAAAATTTTGTGGGTCGGTTGGTGTCTCTATTGCTCCATTGGGGTTCCTACCTGTCCATAGGAGGTGGCCTCTTCAGGTTCTACATCCCCAATGTTGTGAGTAAAAGCTAAGGTCACCTCCATTGACTCTTGGGTACCTCTCTCATCCCTGGTCTCTGTCTCCTCCTGGAGTAGCCTCAAACTCCTCATCCCCATCACATGCAGATTTGAATTATTTTTCATGACCATATATTCATTCTTCCTGTCTTTCCCCACACCTGTTTCTGAACACCCCTTCCACTTCCACTTCCCATCACCTACCATCTGCCTTTTATGATGATTTTTTTCCCTCTTACAACTGAGATGTCCCTCAAATGAAGAATGGATAAAGAAAATGTTGTACACTTACATAATGAAACACTATTCAGCAATTTAAAACAGACATCATGAATTTGCAGCGAAATAGAGAACATCATCCTGTGTGAGATAGCTCAGTCCTAAAAGACCATGGGATGTAGTCTCTTAAAATTGGATATTAAACATAAAATACAGGATACCCATGCTATATTATACAGACCCAAAGAAGCTAAACAAGAAGGAAGGCACAAGCAGGCATGCTTGAATCTCACTCTGCATTCTTAATGGGAAGGGAAAACAGACCCATGATTTGATTTCATACATAAGTACAAATCAGTATTTACATGACCTACCTCTATTAGAAAAGATTAACTGACAGTTTGTGATTCTGAACACAAGTATATTTTATTTTTACAGCTTTTATTTCTTGGTTATGTTGTATTGTCATCTATATTGCTGTGTATTCAACCAGGGTTTTGTATTAGGCAAACTCCTGTTTATCTGATTTAAACTCAGCCTTATTTTGTTCTATTGAAAATATATTTTAGTCTGGGGAGATGGCACAGCACTTAAGAGCCCCTTCAGCTTGTTCGAAGTACTTGAGTTTGCATCCCACCACTTGGATCAGGTGACTCACAACCTCCTATAACTCTAATATCAGGGCATGTGATGCCTTGGTCCACCCTCCATAAACATCCATACACATATAACATAAAAAAACACAGTCATATTCACATAAACAATTAATAAAACATACCCTTAAAATAAATGTTTCCATGGTGGTTAAATTAGCAATTCAAATATGGTGTTTATTGAGTGTATTTATGTGATAAAATATACTAAGCAGTTCAAATGACAGTTCTTTGGCATTGTTTTCTGCACCTAAAAACATGGGAAAAATGAATTGGAGAATGAAGCCATAAATCTACATATAATCCTAAACATAGGGCCTTTCATAGTCTTGCTCTATGCACCTGTACAATCATATCTGAGATTTTCCAATCAAGGGTGCCATAACGAGGCTAGTGAATCAGAAAGGTTCTTGCTTATGCAATGAAAAAGGTGGAGAGGCAGAGAGCTTTTGAGGGGCTGCCTGGCAAGAATCTGACATGGCACAAGGTCAAGGAAATGGGCTTCAAGCAGGAATCTGATATTAGGCTAGAACAAAGAAATAATTTCGGGCAGGAATCTAAATCTTAGACTAGAACAAAGAAGTAATTTCAGACAGGAATCTAAATTTTAGGCTAAAACAAGAAAGTAGGCTTCAGACATGAAAATGATTTGGGCTAGGTCAGGGAAGTAGGATCAGATATTTTGGTCATCCTGATAAGACCCTAGAAACAGTGATCATGGTAGTATTCACAGAATTTTGTTAATTTTTTTATTGGATATTTTATTTACATTTCAGATGTGATCCCCTTTCCCCATTTCCCTCCCACCCAAGAACCCCTTATCCCATCTCTCCTCCTCCTGCTTCTATGAAGATGTGCCCCCACCCACCTGCAAACTACCACCTCCCCACCCACAAATTCCCCCATACTGGGGTATACAGCCTTCACTAGACCAAGGACTTCCTCTCCCACCTATGTCCAACAAGACCATCCTCCCCTATATATGGAGATGGAGTCATGGGTCCTTCCCTATATATTCCCAGGCTGGTGGTTTAGACCCTGGAAGCTCTGGTTGGTTGGTATTGCTCTCCCCATGGGGTCACAAACCCCTTCAGCTCCTTCAGTCTTCTCTCTCACTCCTTCATTGGGAACCCCATGATCTTTTCAATAGTTAGCTGTGAGCATCCGCCTCTCTATATGTCAAACTCTGTTAGTCCTCTATAGAGACAGCTATATCAAGCTCCTGTCAGCATGCACTTCCTGGCATCCACATCAGCATCTATCTTTGCTGACTGCACATGTGATGGATACCCAGGTGGGGCATTCTCCAGACTATCCCTCCTTCAGATTTTGTCCCACACTTTGTCTCTATATTTGCTTCCATGAGTATTTTGTTACTCCTTCTAAGAAGGACCGAAGCACCCGCACTTTGGTCTTCCTTCTTTGTAAGCTTCATGTGGTCTGTGAATTGTATCTTGGGTATTTCAAGCTTTTGAGCCAATATACAATTATTAGTGAGTGTATACCATGTGTGTGGGTTTTTTTTTTTTTTTGATTGGTTTACCTTACTCAGGATGATATTTTGTAGGAATTTTGTTTATTGGCCTGCTTGTTTTTTGACTATTTGCGTATACTCTTGTGCTTGTTTCTTGACTATCTTCATCTATTGTATTGCTAGTTCCTCAACCTAGAACTGACCTTAATACTTGCATGTAATTAAAATGGTATAAAAGCAAGAAGGAGAAGGGAGAATGGAATAGGGGTGTTCAAAGGAGGGGAAACGAGGAAAAAGGAAGTCATCTGAAATATAAATAAATAAATAAATAAATAATCCAATAAAAAAAGAGGTCAGTGAAGATCCAGAGCCAAAAGCACATCACATTCAGACATACAAACTCATCAGTGTAGAAATCCAAACCTGTCCACACCCAGTATTTGTCTTGCCTTTAGCTTCTTTCTAGTCTTTTCTTGATAGCTGTATCTAATTCTTAAGGAATCATGTGAGATGATTTATTCTCTTTTGTCAGTGATTACAGTTTGAATTCTCTATATTTCAACAGAGTATTCTTTCCTGTTTTCATATCTTAATTTGAAAAAAAAAATGTACTTTTAAATAAAGAGCTCATCTTTAAAATGTTAATGTAGGGTTGGAATGATGGCTCAGTAGGTCCTAGCACTGGCTGCCAGGTGTGATGCTCTGAATTGTATTCTTAGAATCCACAACGTCCATGGAAAGAACAGACTCTGGCATCCACAGGAGTTCCACAGTATGTGCATGTACACACCAAAACATATAGACACACATGAAATAAATAAAATATTTAATTTAAAAAAATACCTTAAAACTTCCTCCTTTAAACTTATCTCTATTTTCCATAATTTTAAAATAAATCTTATTTTTGATACTGGAGTTTTGACTTAGAAAACCCCTGAAATAATTAATATATTAAATACAGAACTTTGCTTTGCTGTGTTAATTTTCCTTTCATTTTAAAAATCCACTGTTTATATTAATATATCAGGTCAGGTCTTTTACTATGGCATTTCAATGTATATGTCCTTGTACTATGTTCTCATCTTTTTCTGCTACTGTCTCTCTCCTCTTGCATCTCTCCAAACTCTGGATGGTTCCTATCCTTCCCCTAGAAAAATACTATCTCTACTTTCATGGCAAACATGTCTCATAAAAGTTTTCTAGCTGTAGAAAATAGAAACTCATAATGGTTTCACTATTATAATATGTAACTATATATGTTTATCCTAATTAACATAAAGGGATGGAGTGATCTGCTAGTGAAAGTCCATATATTGTCATGGAGAGCACTCTTACCATGATTTACTATTTCTACTGTGTGCATAAGGAGTAGAAGAATAAGATTTAGAGTTAAATAAATACTTATTCTAAACCACAGAGTGTTTGTTTACTAGATTTCCCAGGAAATTACTTGAAAATATGTCTGTATTTTCATGAAACAGGAATACAATGAAGCTAGGCTTATGACTGAAAGCTGATTTAGGAATTATAATATAGTTATGTGTTTATGAGAGAATAGGGGTACAAATAAAGGGATATCTGGGATGATCCTAAGTTATATATAATGTCTATTTTCAGGTGGATTAAGAGGAGCCAACAAATTATTTCAAGATTAGAAAATTAAAAGTGTAATTCCCAGAAGCACCAATTGTATTGCTAATCATAGCGTAATTATAATTATTTTATAAGCCCCTTCCAAAATGCAGTGAGGTGGTAATATATTTAAATGAAATGAACCCTCAAATTTAGAGTGACTTAGTAATTGTGTATTTTCTCTAGATATCTATTAATATAAGAATAATGCACTTCTCAGGCAATAACAGACATCAGAATCATGTAACACACACAAACACACACACACATATACAAACATGCAGAATCCTTGAACAGGGACAAGCACATATACATACATTATGCTGAAGATCCATATGTATTTTCTAGATTAACATCTAGAAATACACAAATTGGAAGAAAAACTGCAGTGTGCTAACATAATCTGAACTGGCTGTTAAGCACACTCTGCTTTTTGATTACATGATCCTATCTTGCTTTTCTTTTTACAGGTTTCAACTTTCCAACAGACATAGATTTTAGAGACCCCTCAGTGTGACTTTGCATAGAAGCCTGAAAGCAGGACTTTGTAATACAAAACTTAAAAATGGCAAACTTGAAAGTCAAGAGGCAGCTCTTAAGTCACTCTCTTCTGTTTCTATTTGTAATAGAAACAAAAATGGGTGCATGCTCTTTTCCACTAGAATTGGGTAATTTCATCTTCACTACTTTGATTATTTCAGAGTTTCTAAAATCTCAAATGTTTCAAGTAATATTTCAGTTTTTAAGAACTTCAAAAAAGCTGATTCTTTAAAATAAAGGGAAAATATATAAGCAGGATAATAAATAAAATACATCAAACCAGGTAGCTCTTAAGTTAACAGAATCTTCACTATGACAATTCATTATGCATATTTTCTTTTCTCCAATGAAGAACGTAGCATTATAAGCTACACATGGAAGACACCATTGTTCATTTTTATTTCCTTTGTCTAGAGCCTATATATACATCCAGATCAGAAATATTGGTTTACAATTTTAGATGTAGCCAATTCACCATATTTCTTATAGTCTTTAGAGAAAAGAAAGTAGAAAAGACAATGATTGCCCTAAATCTGTCAAACCTTTACCTTTAAATTTCAGAACCCTTGAGAATTTCAAACTAACATCTAAGATACTTCAAATTTTTGACTAAGGATCATGAAGTGGATAAGTTGAGTATGTAGCTAAGTAGAGGTTTCCTTCTTTAGAAAATGTAGATAGATTGATAAATACATTAACATTCTAAGTCTGTGAATCTCCCATGACAGAGTCAATGAGGAACAAAAGCTTTTGTTCACTGACTTCATATTAAAACTCACGATTCTCTTGTCCCCTGACCTTCTGTATCTTTGGCCATGAGAAACTCTTCCATGCCAGGCTGTGCTCAGATAAACTATTCATAAATGCTCACCAACTCTCAAGCTAAATCTAGTTTCAAAGTAATTTCCTTCAGAGTTATTGAGTATATTGTGCAATGATAAAATATAATAGAATCTCTCACATTAAACCTCAGACTCAAATATAAGATGTGTAATTATACTATATTCCCTCTCTCTTTCTGTCTCTTTCTCTTTCTCTCTCTCTTTCTCTCTCTCTCTCTCTCTCTCTCTCTCTCTCTCTCTCTCTCTCTCTCTCTCTCATACACACACACACACACACACACATACATATACACACTCATACACACACATAAAACAATAGCACATGTGTAAACCAATAAACTTGGTAAGTAATATAATCAATTATTAGATATTATTATTATTACTATTATAGATTAATTGTCTAGTAAGATTGCTTACAACAATTGCTGCAACAACACACTATGTCTGAAAAAAATAGTTGTCAAGAAAAGGGTTTGTTTGACTAACACTTAAATATTGTTGTTTATCATTGAAAGAAGTCAGGATAGGAATCAGGCAGGAGCTGATGAAAAGGCAATGGAGGGGTTCTACATACTGGCTTGCACCTCATGGCTTGCTCACCCTGCATCCTTACTGAACCCAAGATCACCAGCCCAAGGATTGCCCCACCCACAATGGGCTGGATACTTCCCCATCAATCACTAAATAAGAAAATTTCTTACAGCCTCATCTTATGGAAATATTTTCTCAACTGAGGTTCTCTTGCTTAAGATAACTCTATTTTCTGTGTCAAGTTGACATAGTACTAGCCACACATGACCTAGATAGAGTCTCAGATAAATTGTCTTTTCTAGTGGATAATTTACTTTTATGATCTTTTATTCTCATGGCTCTAGAGGTGGATTCAGTATTGCAGAGCTACTTTGTTGTTCTATAATTGGATTTATAAATTATCACTTATATATTTATATCAAAATAAAATAAATTAGTACCTTCTTTAAATAAATGCCTATCTATAGAAAATCTAGTTTGAAGACAGTGGGATTTCTTCATGAGTTTAATTGCCAGCCTAATGAACTTCCAAAATCAGCTAGTGCCTCCTCAGATAAACAAGCTTTCATACATTCCTCTGAATTATTTAATTAGAAAAGCAATAATTATTCTAAAACTGACTTGGTCTATGCATGTCACAGCACTTGGTCAAGAAAAATGTTTCCTTCTCATAAAAGGTGTATAAATAAATTTGTGTGGTAACCTTTTGGGACTGTTGTCTTCCTTGAGACAGGGGCAAATCGCTGAAATGGAAACTCATTGACATGATACTTAAGACTGGTCATTATTTGTCTACTGACCTGCTCTCTCTGTGTCCATGAGATTTACAGTGCAGCTTTGTTAGCAAGGATCCATTAAGAAAAAGTGCTTCTCATGCAAGGAAGTACATGTGAGCTAAAGATGTCCTCTTAGAAGAGACTTCAAATGCTCCAAGAAAATTGTCTTGTTTCCAGTAAATGAAACTACCTTTAGAGTCTGTTTGCCGAATACTGGGAGACCACATGTGCCCACACGTGGAAAGAAAGTACCTAGGGTTTTATAGAGTAGACATCCATATAGAGGTGTTCACTTCTTTTCTTTTGAAAATCACAGATGGAACTTTAATGAAGATTTCAGGAAAGCCCCATGAAAAGCTATTATTGACAGAAAATTTTCTTTTTGAAAAATTTGTAATTTTTTTTTTACAAAATAGAAAGTGTTACTACAATAAAAATTAGCACTTAGGTTTAATTTAACTAGAATTAAGTAAAAACATATCGGTTTTACTTATAAAATAAATAATCTAGAAAATATTTCATATCTAAAAATAAGAAGACAAAGAATAACATGTTGCATTTAGAACAATCTATCCATTCCCAAATATTTTCTCAATGGGTTTTAAGTTAAAAGTTCCATTATTTAATTGTATTTAAATTAATCCACAGCATATAAACTTTGCAAAAAATGGTCAAATTTAAAAGATGCACAAGTCAATAATTAGTTTTATTTTCTGCTTTGTCTGCATTGAAAATCGAACTCTAGTGACAGAAAATGCTGGTGAGGATGTGGAGAAAGAGGGACATTTCTACATTGCTGGTGGGATTGCATACTGGTACAATCATTCTGTAAAACAAACTGGTGGTTCTTCAGAAAACTGGAAATAGTTCTGCCTGAAATCTCAGCAATAGCTCTCTAGGCCATATACCGAAAAGATTCTCCACTATACCACAAGGACATGTGCTCTACTATGGTCATAGCACCCTTATTCATAATAGCTAGAAACTGGAAACAACCCAGATGCCCTTCAACTGACGAATGGATACAGAAAATGATGTTAATTTAGACAATGACATAGTGAATTTTGCAAAAAATGGATGGAACTAGAAAATTCATCCTGAGTGAGTTAACACAGACCCAAAAGGACATGCATGGTCCGTAGTCACTGTTAAGTGGATATTAGCCAAAATAAGGACAGAATATCCATGATATAAGTCACAGACTCTAAGAAGTTAAACAAGAAGCAAGGCCAAAGAGAGGCTGCTTCAATACCACTTAGAAGGGGATTAAAATAATCATGGGAGACAGAGGTAGGGAGGGCATGAGTAGGAGAGGGTAGGTGAGTGGAAAAATGGGGCAGGATCAGGTATGGGGGAAGACCGGAGAAAAGCCCAGAAGCCTGGGAGAATTAATAGAAATATGCAGCTGTGGGGATGGGGAGCAGGGAGTGAGATGAGGAGGGAACATCTAGAAAGTCCCAGGGACCTGAGATATGAGAGGCTCCCAGGACTCAATGGGTATGACCTTAGCTGAAATGCCTAAAAGTGAGGAGATGTGACCTGAAGAGACCACCTCTAGTAGATAGACAGGGTCCCCAGTGGAGGGATAAGAACCTCTTGCCTATCTTCAAATTTCTTTACCCGATATTGTTCCTGTCTAAAAGAAATTGTTTTGTAGTAGAGGGAGACTCCAGGTGTTCAGAGGTCTCTATAAATTGGCTAAGTTTTAGAAGCTATGCTTTGTGCTTCCCACCATTATAGTTAACTCAGTCATTCTGGATTTCTGACAGGGTTGAAAACTTATAGCCTCATAGCCAATCCTGGCTATTTACCTTGAGAGAAAAGATTTGAGTGGATGGTCGTCAGCTGACATTCATCCTAAAGCCAGGTTCAGAACTAAATGTTTCAGTCAGGATAGATGACAGAGGTGCTGGTTAGTCAACAAAAGGATGGACTGGGTATTAGGACTATCTTGTACCTCACTGGTACAAATTGGCATAATTATGCTCTAATTGTATTTTGAGAGAAAAGTTTCATTTTAACAGGAAGGGTGATATGTAGGAGGAACTAAGGTGGGAGGAGTACTGAGAGGAAGAAAAGGAGTAAGAAGAGGAGAAGAAGAAGGAGAGGAGAAGCTAGATGATGAAAGAAAGAGGGGGGAGACAGGGAGGCAGATGTTCATGTATCTCCACCAGTCAAAGATAGTTGTTATATCTAGGTTGGGTAGTGGGTTACACCTCTGATTGAGCAATACCAAACTTATAAAGCCTATGATTAACATTTAAAAAATGTATAAATGCAAAAAGGAAAAGGGGGGCATGGGATAGGGGTTTTCTAAGGGGGAGGGAATGGGGAAAGGGGATGGCATCTGAAGTGTAAATAAAATATCTAATAAAAAAAAGAAAAAAAAGAAAAGAGGCAAGGGAGTGGGGCACGAGAGACTCATTACTTCACATACACATGAATCCCATGAGAACACTTGACTGGAACCCTTCATGTATATGCAGAAGAGAGTCTTTCATTGGAGACCCCTGCGAACCCCGTGCGTGCTGCTTCAGTAGCTGTGAGTTTATATGTCCTTTGATCATGTTGATTTAGAAAGACTTATTATCTTGGTGTTGTTCATACCTTCTGACTCTTAAAACTCTGTTTTTTCTTCCACAGGATCCCCTGAGGCCTGAGGGGAGGGATTTAAAGGAGACCTCCCATTTTGGGCTAGGAGTTACAATGTAGCCCATACTACAAAGTAAGTATGATTTATTATCTCAGAGGTTTAGAGTGTTCTATCCTCCCCAGTCTGCCACACAGTGATCCTATACTATATTCTTAGCAAACTTAGAAAAATTGTTAAAGGTGATAGATCTGTCTCAAAAAATTGATTATGGTAATCATTTCACAGAAAAGGCATTCATAAATGAGTCACAGTTTACTGCTTGAATTTTCAAAAATCTGATGTGTGTTATACTTCAGTGCAACTGATATAAAGAAAAATAAGATATAGTTCACTTTAGGGAGATAAAAGAAAACAAGTAAAGAAAAATTGTTTGCATATTTAGAAAATTATGATACCATAATTATTGATAAAGTGTTTACAAATTGATGTGACAACATAAATATGTGGGAAATATATCATGTTTATTTTAGACCACCACTGAGGAGAACAAGACAAGCATTAGAATAACTATGCCTTTACCATGTCTCTTAATTATATAACCCTTATGCATAGAGTCAAGACATAAATTTGAATTCTTGTAGACTTCGATGTGCAAGGCTTCAAATGAACCTAAGATAAGGTTGTGCACAAAACTCACAAAATGAGGAAACTCTGAAGTACAAATCATTGAAACTTTGTTTTTGTGAAGATAATTTTAATTTTCTCTCACTTCAAAAAAATAGTAAATTATAAAATATGAGGTACTAAGGATCTTATGTTTAGTCCATGACAATGAATATAAATAACACATAAAACCTCATAAAATTGGACTACTAAACACTTGGCATTCAGAAATGCATAAACCAAGAGGATAGACACACTGAATCAAATACTTTCAGATCTATAAATTGTGATGGCCAACAACAAGTCTTCCATTTTTATTATGATAGAATACATCTGATCTTTGAAGAAAAGACACAGAAATCTGTTGCTAGAATATTCAAGAGTCTTGAGAAAATGGAATCAGAAATCTCATCACTGTATCTGTTTTGTGAGGCTCTTGGGTCCAGGTTATTTTACTTCCAGCTTTTTGATACACGATTTACATTATCCAATGTACTAGATGAATATGCTGACTTTGACCCAGGCAATATATTGCTGCATGCTACTTGACCTTTGTTCATCTAACAGATGGAGAATATATGTAAAAATATCATGTAAGATGGTGATAAGAGTTGTTTATCTCAGGTAGGCTGAGCAACATATGGCCACTTTATTCTGAGCTAATGTGTTATGATTGAACCATCCTCCTGTCAGATAAAACAGGAAGATGAGATGAATAGACATATATAATTCAGCAAGCATTAAGTTTGTGTAGAATCACTGTACCATAAGTGAGAGGAAAATAGTTCACTCTAAGTCATCCTAATGATAAATCACACCTGCTTTATTTCAAGAATAATGGTTGAAGCCCGACCCAAGCTTCAGAGTCAAATCAATGCAGTAACTTCATGAGAGCACTTATTCATTTATTCATATTTGAGTATCTTCCTCCCTCAGTAAAAGTTGCTATCTGAATTTAAAATATTTATGTAGTGTGCATAATAAGGGGCATTCAAAATCAAAGGTTGAGACTAGGTCGTTGGGTTACCTATCTTATAATATTTAAGTTATTCCCTGATCATCAGAAAAGAAATCATAATATGTTGGATAAAGAAGGACTGGCCATAAATACATGAACTATTATTTCATTATATTTATCATAGCAATGATGTTGATCAACAAAAGTTTTCATGCTATCTTCACTAATAAACTTTAGAAAAGTATAAAGATCAAATGATAGATTTCTCACAGACTGTAAGTAAAAATTTTCAAACAAAGACATAAAATGGCTTATGTATATAGTATATTGTTGGCCAGAAACATCCTAGATCAGTGAATCACACATGACTGAAAATACACTATTTATGTATAGACCTAGCAAATCAATATAGTATGGGATTATGTCTGGTCTTTGGAGGCTGTTATCTTCTTTAACACTCTAAATTTAAAAGCAAATCTATATACTTGGCAACTAAGACATGTATCTTATTAAACATCAGAATATTTACAATACTTTACCAAAATTTACCTCTCAATTCTGTCTCCTTTTAACTGAGTATTTCGTTGTTCTCATTGATATGTGAAAACAACCTGGGAATTATTCACCAACTACCTCTTCTCTGAATTCATCTATCTCATTTTCTATGAATCTTATTTCTAATTCTAAAATACCTGTTGAGTCAGTGGCCTGTTACCACCACATTTTCACCTGGGTGCTTCAGCATCTTATTCAGTGCTCTCTCTGATTTTGCCTTTTTCATAGAATAATAATTCTTTGTAAGACAAAGCCTTCAATTTTCCTTTGTCCAAAATGTTCCAATCATTTCCCAGTTGAATTAAGCACTTAGGGATGCCTTTGAAGTGAATTATACCTATTCGTCGATGAATCTTATTGCAGAGTCTAAGCATCATTTTCTCCTTAATAATTATGGAAAGAAAGCAGTCTTTTGATTTCACCCTTAAATTAAATGGCTGCTTCATGTCATAAGTTAGACTTCATTATACTCCTATTTAATATAATGGATATGTCTTTTGAGTCCCTAAAAAATATTATCTAATGATATATTTATAATCTAGGCCTTTTATTCCTTTGCTCTGATCATAATTTTGGAATCATACCTGTTCATACATATGTTTTTGTCTCATATTTATCAAATGCAGGTAGGGTTAGCCTACTTCATTTTCAGGAAACAGTAAGTCCATGGTTATAAGCCTATCTTTTCCTTGTATTTGCTAAAATCAATCCTGCTATCTTAGTAGTTCCTTTATTCTGCCCAATGTCATGGTGCTTTTTAAATTCATTTAGAGAATAGTGATTTCTTTTGTTGTTAATTTTTATATTTAGTTACTGTGTGGGAGATATACTATAATACATGTGTAGAGGTCAGAGGAAAAACTTGTGGTAACCAGTTCTCTCCTATTGTATGGGTCCTAGCCTCAACCTTGGGCTGTCTACAATGGTGACAAGTGCCATTATTTACTAAACCATGTTTACGGCCATTTTTCTTAATTTTAACAATTATCTTCCCCTCTTCACTACTAACCGTAAGAGCTAAAATACTGAATAAAATGTAAAGCAATAGACTTAGGAAGACCACACAGTTAATACTGGATGTAAACTATTTCTTTGAAACTATTTCTTCAATGGCCTTGGTCTTAACCATTGATGGTATGATATGGTGAGTCTCAATTAATGTACACATTCTATTTATTTTTATCTTCGTTTTTGCTTTATTCCTGATTGTGTCTCTAACACCTCATGTAATTTCTAATATTTAGTAGATTCTAAGACAATATTAGTGGCATGAAAGACACCTCAAACATTTTTATAGTCCACGTTTTCTGAATCTTTTTAAGTGCTTTTTTATTGGGGGGGGGGGAGTAGTAAAGCCTTAAGCCAAAAATGACTGATATGACTTTGTAGTCTCTGATTTTTACATTTTCTAAGACTTCATTTCATATGTGAGTGGAAAATGAATCTGTGATTGTGCTGATTCATTTCTACAGGATCAATGGTTCTTCTCTCACTTGTTTTAGTTTCAGAGAATATGGAATAAATACTGGCTGAGGCTGCATAAGCCTATTCTCAACAGTGCAAGTTTTAATTCCAAGAGCCTGGGGTCTGTACTTTGTAATTAATAATGATGTTGCCTTTGCAGCTTTAGCATCTGCTGTGTTTGATAACTGAGTAGATAGAGCATGATATTGAACAGAACACTGTTGGCCTGCATTCTCACTCCTGTGGGAGAGACATGCACAGCTCCATTTCTAGTTTAAGTAAAGCATCCTTTGATCACATTCTTTTGGTTTTGACAAAGGAAAAGAGTAACACTGAATATCAGGTCATTTGTCCATTTGTAAAGAAAAGACACAAGAAAACCTTGCACCCTTGCCATTCCTTCTTTTAGAAAATAAGCCTGTCAAGTGTCAGATTTTTTTTAAACTCTGATAGTGTCAGGAAGATTTCATTTTAAACATTAAAAGAATTTACAATTTTTAACAAGTTACAGATCACATAAGATACATAAATATATGTATCTAATAGATATCTAGTACTAAGTAATGGGTGGATAAAATACTAACGTTGTAATTTCTACCGTCTAGAGATATTTTCTGATCTATAAAAATAATGTCGTACCACAAAAATATAATTTTTTTGTCTCCAGATTCAGTGAATAGTTTCAAATCCTTGTCACATAAACTGTCTCATCAAACTCAATGCCTCAAAGATCAGAAATATAGATCTGATCTAAAACTTGTTAGAAGGAAAGAGAACAAGAAAAATTAGAATGCATTTTTCATTCTTAAAATGTTAAAGAACTAAACTAAGTAATAGAAAGTAGAAATAAAGGAGTAAACTTTTCCTTATTATTCATTATATTAATATCTAATAACATTTTTTACAAAGTGAGCATTTGTGTAACTAACCAAAGACATTTGTTATCATCTTTTATTTTCATCATTAGCCTCAAGGAGAAAGAACTCTGAATGCGGCATTGATTGAAAGCTGTTCATGGAAAATGTTATTTCAAATATAAAATTCACTAAATCCAGAATGCGTTCACTATGGGTGTGGCATTTCACTGGAGCCTCAGGATGACTGTACTACAGCTGCTTATCATGGCTATCTCATCATGAGTAAAGCTTCCATCATTCATATCCGCACACATGCATCTGTGAACCCAGGGGTGAAACACCTTCTTGTTTGAGAACTTATACCCTTTTTGATGGCATTATTTAGTCCTAGAATAGTCAGGAGTTAGATTTTAAGAGGCCAAGGTCTGCATTTCTGGTCAGTACCTCATGATGAGAGGAACAGTGCTCTCTTTCTTCCTTGGTGTCTTCTGTATAATTCTGACTTACACTCATCTCACATGCAATGTATTTGTATGAGAATGTTTTGCTTCTACCATGCCTTAAAATACAAATCGAAAGAATAAAAGTGATTGCAATTAAATGGTTAAAATTGGAAAATATGCAGTTGCTTAGCAAGTTTGTTGTTCTATATTGCTAAGCCAACAAAAATAAAAAAAAAATAATTGAAAAAAAAAACCAGAATGGAAAGTATGTGCCAATTTCAAGATTTAAAATTGCAAGAGTGGCTATGTACATACAAATGCAAGGATGTGTTGATGTGAGTTGTGCTGCCACTGAGACTGTATTCATGTCTGTGGGCCATGATGCAGCAAAGGGTCATGATGGAGTCAGTGGTCTTGTTACAGTTGGGAGCAAATTGAGAGATAGGATAGTGTCAGTGGCCCATGCTCTTTCAGAGGGCTGTTTTGATGTCCTTGGACAATGTTGTCACCAGAAACCCTGTGGAGGTTTGTTGACTATAAAAGGTAGAAGTTCTACTTTTGCAGTTGCATCAATGATGTCAGACTCATAGTTGAGAAAGATGAACATAGAAGGCTTCAGTGGTAACCCTCCTGCCTCCCGCCAAAAAACAAACCAGTATCAGCCTAGTCAGAAAGCCACTGAAGAAAACTCTTACATATTGTGATTAAGATGTTGAAGTATAACTTTCCCAAGTTGATGGCTCTGGAAAGGATGTTGGTGGGACTAAACTCAGTTTTCTCTAAGGGGCTAGCCACTGAGACTTTGACCAAACCCCAGTGGATGTATAGGCAGAATGAATTTGACATTTTCTTCTTCCTCTTCCTTCTTCCTTATTCCTTCTGCCTTTCTCCTCTTTCTCCTCCTCCTCCTCTCCCTCCCCCTTGTCCTCCTCATCCTCATCCTCCTCCTCTCCCTCCCCCTTCTCCTCCTCATCCTCCTCTTCCTCCTTTCCCTCCCCCTTCTCCTCCTCCTCATCCTTCTTCTCCTCCTCCTCTCCCTACCCGCCTCCTCCTCCTCCTCTTTTTTCTCTTTGGTGTTGAGGGAAGACCTGGGAGGACCGTGAAATGAATATGATTGGGGTTCATGATATTAAATTCTCAAATAATAAATAAAAAATATTAAATACCAAGGGGGATTGTGTAATTAGATTTTGACCTGAGAAGCAATTTTGTATATGTTTAAAACAACATACACATGGTTAAATTTGAATGTGGAAGTGTAACTTTTATATATAGATGTTCTAAGTATATTTCAATTTTCTATCATATATACTTGTATGCACATATGCATATGTAATTTGAATGCAGAAAAGCCGTAGGGCTGCTACTCATCACCAGCTTTATTCTTTTACTAAAAGTAGCACATGTCTTCTTGTAATGTTGAAACAATTTTAATGTGATCACTGCTTTCTCTAGGACAGCAGAATCAAGATGAAGTGACCTTTCCTAATGCAATATTGTGATTGGAAGGTGACACTTTGGGCACTAGTTCTACTTGAGAGAGGACCTGCTGGGTCAGCAGGATTGTGTCAAGGAGGAATCAGCAAAAGTGACCACTGCTGTCTTAGCTCTTATTCTGTACAGCCCTTCCATTGGTGAAGGTGCCTTTGATATAGAGCCTGGACCACTCTACAAACAAACAAACAAACAAACAAACAAACAAAAAACGAAACACAGTATGAGTTTGAAGTCACTCTCATTTTCGACCTGTTCTATGGGAACTACAAAGGCTGACAGCAAATACCAAACATTATGCGATTTCCTTGGATTTATTCTCACCCTCTTTACATTGTTTCAAATTTAACACTTATGTTTTCAGTACCGATATTTTTACTTCTTAAAAAATTATTTTCCATATGAAATGTTTTTATAACTGTGTTAGTAAAGAATATATTTAGAACACACAAAATGTCTCTTCAAATGACCTTAGTGGAGGACATATCAGCACTCACATTCTTAGACTTCCTGGAACCACAGTTTTATTTCTTGGCAGGAGTAACATGCCCCTTAATTTCCTAAGTGATAAGGTGCATTCCTTTGTGCTACAGTTTATTTCAGTATCTGGAGGAGTTTTCTATTTTCTTGAAGAGCTATATCAAACACCCAATTAATAAAGATATTCAATAATATATTTTTAAATGTTGTCTTTTAAAAAGTCAGTTAAAGTTCAAAATTTTAAACTTCTCATGACCCATTTAAAAGGTAAAGAAAATATTGTATCACAATAACAACCATCAATCATACAATGTTATTATTTTAAGTATATTGGCTTCAACTTTCTCTTTTTAATTGGTTTTCAAAGAAAAATATTTGAGATTGTATTAACTGTTGTATATCTTTCAGACTTAATTCCAAGTGTGATATTAATTTTTTAATTTATGTTTAGCCTCAAATAATGCAAATGAAAACAAAGTAAGAGCTTGTTAACTTTTTTATTGTGTTTATTCATAAATACTTGTTTGATGGAGGTTTTGCTTTAATGAACAGTTCTGCTAATAATGCTTTTGATCGTTTTTTAAATAAGAGCATGATTTCAAGACATGTTAACATAGATACTTGAAGATGTATTCTTTCAATATCTATGGCAGCTCTCTCTTAAATGAATTACTCTATTATATAGTTATTGAATACAAGGATATATTTTATTTCATCCTTTCATCAACTTATTAATTGTAAAATACCAGGCTTTTTTTTTTGTTATTTTCTTTTAACTGGTTTGAACATTTTTTTTCATTTGTGAGTGGTTATCAATTGGAGATAGCTTCTGGCATAAGGATGGGAGGTTGGTTTCAATTCTTGCCTCAGTGCAGAGACCTCATCTGAAGCAGACCCAGAAAGCATTATGCATTAAGCCACAATCTGTTTGAGTTCATATATGTGTTTATCTGGCTATTATGAAGAACTCTTTCCTTGGCTCCATCCCCTCGGCTGTTCCAACCTTTCTGCCCTAACTTTTGCAAAGTTCACTGATCCCTGAAAGTAGGGATTTGAAGGATACATTCCATTTAAGACTGAGAGAACCAACATGTCTTCTTCTTTTCACATCCTCTGAATATGGATCTCAGTATTTCTTCCCATCTAGTGCAGGAGGAAACTTCTCTGATGATCTATGAGTATAGCAGAATATCATTAGAAATCATTTTATGGCTAAGTTTCTTTAGTAGAACAGTAGTATTTGGTGTTTGAACCTATCTATTCCCAGGTTCTTGGACAACTAAGCAGTGTTATGGATGGGTTCTATTTCAGAGTGTGTACTTAGTCTAATCAAATATTGGTTGGGTACATTGACAACTTTATGGCAAAAGTGTACTAGTATATCTTATAGGCAGGTCACCATTGTACATTCATGGGTTTGTATCTGAAAGTGTACAACTTGCTTCTTTAATAGCAAGAAGGAGAAGAGTACTTCCTTCTAGCACCATGAACATTAGTCTGCAATGACCAAGGTTATATAGGGAGGTACCAGGTAGACTTCACAGTGTTCAGTGACTTGTGAGGGTAGATTCAATTATGAGCCATTACTATTAATTTATGGAAAAAACTTATAGCTTTGACAACAGCCTGAATTGTTTGAGGATTCACACATAGCCCCTTTGACAAACATTGCTTAAATGTAACCTGTTCCTGTTGCTAGAACCTTCATTCAGTGATGAGAAATGTCCAATTGGGTCCAGTTTCCCTGTGATTTGCCAATTTCCTTTGTAACTCATGAATATGTGTGTGTGTGTGTGTGTGTGTGTGTGTGTGTGTGTGTGTGTGTGTGTGTAGTATATGCAATTTAGAAAATTTCTAGTGTATTATGTTTACTCATGACCCCTAAAGTTGTCCTTAGTTTTAGTTGTACCTTCATGTAGTTCCTTCCTTGACTTCTCCTCCTCCCCATTTCATTCTCTTGTTCCTCATCTATCCATAGATACATATTGTATTTCTCTGTTCAACAAAGATATGATATTCACATTCAATCCTGTATTTTATATCTAACCTTTCTTACTATATTAACTGTAGTTTTCTTATTGAAGAATTAACAAATAATATTCACAAATAAGATAGCACATATCAAATTTGTTTTCTCAGTTTTGGCTAATTCACCCAGGATACTTTTTTCTACTTCCATCACTTTACATAAGAATTTCATGGTAATATTTTTTCAATGACTGAGTAGCATTCTATGTGTAAATATATCATCTTTTCTTTAACCATTCATCTATTAACAGACATCTAGAACTTGGTTGCCCTCGAGTTTGATACATAAATATTAAGAACAGCAAAATGGCCTCTTGATGGCTCTTTCTTTTGATGAATATATAGTACCCTTCACTATCTTTTAGTAATACTTTTGGTTTGAATTCTCCTTTTTCATCTATTAATATTTTTTAAAGTTTTCCACTTTTCCTTCACCCTCTTGCTCCAGCCCCTCACCCCCCACCCAGCTCGCTCTGGAACTTGCTTATTAGGTCAATATTCTTGGGTATTTTTCTCATGCAGTGATCTCTATTCTTGATGTGAATATGTGTTTCTTGGTTACCACACAAGGATAAATCCTGTTGGCAACTCTAATGTATTAATCAGTAGGGAAATAAGACTACTATATTGACACTTATTAATGAGCAATGTTTGTTGATTTCTGTTATTTTATAGATGTGGTCCCATCTCCATCTCCTGACATTTAGGTTTGCTGATCTGAAACTATTTATTCATTGTGTTTTCTTGGGTGTGGTTAATCTGCTTAGGTTGGAATTTTCCTTCCAGTAACTTCTTTATTGCTGGCTTTGTAGATAGATTTTTGTTTTAACTGGTCTCATTGAGGAATATATTTCTTCCTCCATCTATTGTGATTGAAATTTATGCTGGATATAATAATCTAAGTTTACACCTCTGGTCTCTTAGAGTTTGGAGAATATCCATCCAGGCTCTTCTGGCATTTAGCGTCTATTTGAAAAGTCAGATGTTAAACTTACATGTTTCCATTTATATATTCTTTGGTCTTTTTCCTTGTAGCTTTAATATTATTTCTTTGTCCTATACACTAAGTATTTTGATAACTATGTGTTGTAGGAAATTTCTTTCTGATACACTGTATTTGATGATTTATACACTTCTTGTGTCTTATACCTTGATATGTACCTCCTTCTTTAGGTTATGGAAATTTTCTTCTATGATTTTGTTGATAATATTTTCTGTACATGTGACCTGAATTATTTCTTCTTCTTCTTCTTCTTCTTCTTCTTCTTCTTCTTCTTCTTCTTCTTCTTCTTCTTCTTCTTCTTCTTCTTCTTCTTCTTCTTCTTCTTCTTCGTCTTCTCCTTCTTCTTTTCTTACTATTCATAGATTTGGTCTTTTCATAGTGTTCCTAAATGTTTTGTGCTTGTGGGGTGTGTGTGTGGGGGGGGGTGTGGGTGTGGGTGTGTGTTTGTATGTGCATGTGTATTTTAACATTTTTTGAGGTATATATTTCTTCTTCTGTTATGTCTAAAATGACACAGACTCTCTTCTATCTCTTGTATTTTTGATGGTAATCCTTGGCTCTGAGGTTTCTGTCCAAGTCCCTTTTTTTTCTTTCCAAATTTCAGTTGGTTTTGGTTTTGTTAGTGATTTCATTTCCACTTTCATATCTTGAACTGTCTTCCACATTTCATTCCACTGTTTCTTTGTATTTTCATTGATGTTACTAATTAATTTATTAATATCATCTTTAAGGTCCAGGGGATATTTATATTAGGTATTTTCAAGACTTGTTTTGTGTTTCAGCTATTATAAATGTAACTTTTATTCACCAGATGCAAATGTCATCCTGGAAGCTTACTGCTGAATAAGCATACCCTTTCCAGTTCTTTTTGAAGTCTGGTTGGTTCAACTCGGCTGTTTGGCTTAATTCTTCTGCAAGCTCACTGATTAAATCTGACCTCTCTCAGCTTCTCACTGAATTGCTGTACTCGGCCTCCAACTATTTCTGACAATCTATTCTAATATTCTGGCTGCTCTCACTTCAACTGCCTCTGCTGATTGGTACTGAATTGCATGAATTTAGTAATGAACTCATTATCGAGCTGTGGTATACTCTCTGCACTGACCCTGCAATGGCCTGCTTTCTGTCCTTGCTCTTAAATAGCTTTCTCTTTCCTATGATGTTTCCTTGAGAGTTGACCATATTGCATCTCTGACTCATTTTGTCAAATCTTTCCCTGATTTACATCACATTGTCTGCCCTCAATTAGACACCTTCCTTCTACAAACTAATTTTACCTTAAAGGTATGTATGAAGAGCATGTTTATATTCCATCCAGAGAAATTAAATGTATATCATAACTGCATTCCAGCCAGATCACCAAGACCTAAAGATTTGGATGTGACCCCCTGCCAGAGCACCTATGTTGCTGGATTATTATTTCTCTATAAACTATATTGCATTTTAGTGACTATTGTAGTAGGAATGCTTAGCTTGATTGAAGATATATTTTCTTGGCTGTCATTGATGCATGCATATAACATATTTCAAAAACTCACTAGTAAGACATACTGGCAGTACACATTATATATGTTACATTTTATCTTGAAACATTAATATGTTTTTTCAAGTGAACCTAAGAAACATTTTAATGTCTCCTTCACATCAAACTCTAACTAGCACTTGTTTGTTCTTTTCTTTTTTATGTGGAATGTTAATAACAATAACAGCAACTCCTGTAATAGGAATGAGGTCAATGTACTTTATTGAGTACTGTACTGTCTTCAAAATCCTTGATATCATTTCAGTCTTTCCGTCATTATATTACCTTGATTTAGAAGCATGGTATTTTAGTAAAACAAAAAGACAAAGCTGCTTAGGCAGTAAGATAGTGGGAATATTATCTTTCATGCTTTTATTCATCTGTAATCGGTAATATGTAATTATGCTTTACTCATGTATATATACAAGTTGTAGTAATGAACATATGAAGTACTGTGATTTCAACTATGAGTCATAATTCCTGCCTGAAAAATAAATGTGTAATATGTCATACAATTACTATGTTTTATCCTTGAACGTTGACTAAACTACAGCTAGAGAAAATTTTGTATACGGCAAACAAAATACCCATATGGGTTTATAAACATAGTTTATAAAGTTATATTTGCATCAATTTAAAGGTCAAAAACTGTCAGTTGGTTAACACTGGTGATAGAAAACTTTATAAACTTCTGAATGATAATTGGCTGTAAGGCAAATTTTTAAAATTACCTAATAAAGGCAAATGCTAACTATACATAGTGAATTTTTTACAAGTTACATAGCCCTTTCTGATTGTAATTTGGGGAAGAATGTCAATCGTAATACGTACATATTTTCTAATCATCAACAAACTTGTGTTAGACTCAGTGAGAAATTTTGTATCACTTAATTCATTAATAAAGTTTTTTTTTTTGTTTAAATAAAGTCAAAGTGGGCAAGCAAGAAGCCAGAAAAATTATCCTTGGTTGTTAGAGGTAGAAAAATCTATTCCTGAATAAATTTATGTTATGTCTTCTGAAAATCTTTTTGAAATAGAACCAGAATCTAGAAAGTTTTGATCATTTGTTTTATGAAACAATGAGAAAAAGACAAGAAAATGATTCATTTTTTTTAACATTGTCATAACTATGAAAAAACCCTGGATGAGCCTAAATTAGATTTAGAACCACACATAGTTATAAGAGGTCTTTTTTTATGGGGACATCAAAATACATGTGACTCAATATCAGTCAGGCCAAAATCTTAGAAAAGACTATAGTGAGACTTACAGATGGGAATGTACAGAGACAGTAAACTCTCTTTGATAATTAACCACCATTTAAAGATTTACCTTTCTTCAAATGTAAAGCAGCATGAGAAGCAAAGAAGTCCTTTTGGATAAAATATTCATCAGAATTGGTAAATTATCTGTTTTCCTAAAGACTATGTAGTCAACATTTTGGAGCTTATCAGATGTATGGTGTCATTCATGACTATGCTGATGTTGGAATGAAAAAGCCATTTAACCAATATGTAAATAAGTGAGCCTGACCATATTTCAATAAAGCTGTTCTTGAAAGTAAAAGTTTGCACCCTTGCTGAACTCTGACCTAAAGCATGATCCATGCCATAATTTGGAAATAGCATAACAGACTTTTGTTATCCATATAAAAAAGCTATATTGATGTTTAAATTACTTGTACACATATCCAAGCACATTTATCAGGAGAGTGGAAAATTTAATTTAAAATGAGGTCTATTAAAAGCAAATTACCTTATGATAAAGGATTTATGATTTAGCATTCTGAGAATGATTAAATATGCCATTCAAATGACAACTGAGTTCATGGGTATATTACAACTCTATATGATTCTTTTTCCCAAAGCTGAAATATTTTTATTGTATTTAATAGAAAAATAGAGGAAACATCATGTATTCTGTAGGGTCCAAATGAGAGGAGCAATTTCTACTGACACCATCAAGTTTGGTTCAAAAGAAGTCAGAGAGTGCAGTTCTGAATTGCTGTATATCCACAAGCACTTTATTGCTCTTTCCCCCATTATAAAAATGGCAAAGAGCTCTGAAAATGAAAATTTTTCCTCAGGGACCAATTCATACAGATTTATTATCTTCCCTCAAAGGAGTGGGATTGAGCCATTTTTACAGCCAAAAGTTACTTTTATTTCCAGAATGGAAAATATTTCTCCTGCACTCTTGCAATGTATAAAGAGACCATTCTGCTAAAGACTTCTGCAACCAACACATCTACCAAGAAGCTGCCATTGACATCAGCCCAGTGCTTTCCCAGAAATCCTTTGACTATCAGCTAGAAACATACATGTAGAATTCTGCTTAGGCTTATAAAAGACTAACCTTTGATTGTAGAGAGGATATGTTATGCATCATATAGATGTATCAACTATCAAACAAAAAGCCTCTGGATTATGTCTTAGGCAGAAAATGGAAGTTGGGATGTCTGAAAGGAGAAAGGATTCTGAGACAGAGCCAGACATGGGAGGTCCACAGGAAATATGAGATGAGTCAAAGCATGGCAACCAGTCACATGGCAGAATGTAGATTAAAATAATTGGGTTATTTTAGTTATGATCTAGTCAGAGTTAGAGCCTAGTTGTATGCCAAAATATTTGTAGATACATTTTGAGTCTGAGTCTTATTTCTAGGTGCAAGGGGCTTGGAGAAAGAGCTAGGGCTTAGCTATAAAACTGACCTGATGGGCATCTTCCATCTCAAATATTGTACCCCTCCAGCACAGAATCTTGAGGGTCATACAACTTCCCTTGTCATAATTATTATTACCTGTGGCTTCTAGATCTCTGGCTTTATGATTTTATTGTTTTATTTTACTGTGTTTATTAGTTTTTTAGCAAGGTGCCAAATATTCTAGCCAGACCTCAAACTCACTAATAACCTTGAACTACTACTAATCCTCTGGCTTCTACATCTCCAATGCTGAGATGGCAGATGTTACTATACTCAGACTGAGAGTGTGATAGTTGAAGAACAATGTTGGCTTTGTCCAGTTACAGATACTTCAGGTTGGGAAATTAATTACCATGTATGTGAGCAGCTGTGCCTCCATAGTTTTGCTGGGTTCAGACCTTCTTCATCTGACAAAAGTTAGAACTGAATGCCTGAAAGTCTTAGGGGAAATGTTACATGTATGTGGCTGTGTATATATCAGTTCCTTGGAGGAAGAATTCAAATTCTTCCTTGATCTTACAAATCCATGTATCAATGCACTAACAACAATTTTCTTTGTTTGTCTTAATGCTTCAATGAATTCCACTGGAATCTTATTATTAGGTATTGTGAAGGGAGCAACTGTGGTCATATCACGTGGTAAAACTCTCTAGTCCTCAAGACAATCTGAGACATCCTTTGAAATCCAGGTGGAGAGTGCCACGACTCACAACAAAAGGCTGCTCCTGCTTTCTGGGACAGTGCTATTGGCTGTACATGGTTCATTTTTGCACATAGCTGAGGCAGTGAAGAAAAGTTACACTGAAATAGAAGGATCAGAGACATGTCATGGCCCTAAGCATAATCTACAAGGTCTCACAGACCACTAAGTTTCCTCTTGTTTCCAAATAAAATCTCTCTCTCTTCTGATTGCCTCAGGGTTCTCTTTAATCTCTATATTTCTCTATGAATTCTGTTTAAAACAGTCAAACAAAAAACTAATATGAAGCCTTTTTTTTTACAGTTCTTTTTCTTCTATTCACATTCTAGAATTATTCTCCATTGCCTGTTTATAGAAATGGAGGATATTTCCAATAATCACTTAAAAACTGCTATACACTCTGTCTGTCACGATCACCAAATCTGCTGGTGTATTTTACATCCTTGTAAAAAGAATTCTCCCACCTCCCCTCCACAAAAACACACATTAATACCCATGCACATGTTAATACCAATATACCAAATTTTATTTCAGTTTCATGTTCTTTAGAATAAACCACACAGAGGGTAATATGTAAGGATAAATAATTGGCATTCACTTATCTTATGTTCAGGAAGATCAAGATCAAGGTATTGCAGAATCCATTCTCTGTTCCCATGGTACTATGTGTCTTTGCCTTTGATGGCTGTCATATCCTCTGATGCGAAAGATGTAATGTCGAGAAGTTTATGTTAAGGAATTAGCCAATCCTTAGCTTCATCATTTTTTAAATGCCATAAATTTTAATAACAGGGCAACTGAGGACAGTTTGAACAAGAATTTTCCAAGGGGATTCTAATTCTATTTTTCAAACCACAGCACATAAAACATGACCCATAACTTTCTACTTTTCATACAATGAATATTGTCTAGCATAGTAAATTTTGTAGTCTCATTCATGTTTATCCATGATACTATTAAGTTGACTTACAACCCTAACACCTCCCCCATAAGAAGTAGACACAATGATATGCCTTTCACAAATAGAAAATACTTGCCAACAAAAACAATTTAACAAAGCTAATTGAGAATTACCAACACTTCCATTTGTAATTCTCCCTAACTTACTTCTTAATTCATAAATTATTTCTAATTAAATTGTTCAGAATTATAAACATAAACTCTAAGTCAAGAGAAAATTACAAGTGCTATCAGAATCTGTGGTGTCATTTGGCTCTACAATGTGTTTTGTAGTTTGATAAATCTACTTGGAGCAACACTCCAGTCAGAAATTACAAAGGAGATTCTCCTGTGGTTTCTGAAATTGTGGATAAAAATACAACAGCTTTTTAGCTTTGTCTTTGAAATGCTTAAGTTATAGATTTTGTACTATCAAGCATATTTCTATGCAGGCATGAGGATTGGCTTTATATCTTTGCAGTATGATTTCTTGCCACTGAAGGGTACTGTCTGCCAAAGCTGTTCAATCAGAACTTTGCTGTGGAAGACTTAGGTAACACTCTATACTCGTGCTAAATGAAAAGATGAGTTGGATGCATTGGGGGGAAACGTGTTAATTGCTTTCTAATAGAACTATCCAGTTACACTGTCTGCTTTTTGTTGCAGCACCATCAAATAGAGGTTTTTGAAGGAAGCCTGCTAAGTTGATTGCACTTCTAGAAAATTTATTGAAATGAAACAACCAAAATTTCTGTAATTCTTTTTAGTCTCTTAGTATAACAAAACTCCCACATTGTTTCACACTAAAGAAGTCTCCATCAGCTGAATGTTCATCATTTTGTTTAACTAACCAGAATCCCTCCTAATGTTCAAGAAGTAGGATATGAGGGTAAAGATATGAAAATAATGTAAAATAACAACTAATTGATTTTATACTTAAAAATCAACCTCTTCAACATCTGTATTGTTTTCTTCTTTGGATTAGATCACTGTATTAGTTTGGGTGAAGGTTTTATTTTATCTGCAGGGAACCCAATTGCATCAATGTTTCAGAAAAAAAATCTAGAATTTTCTGGTTTGGGTGAATAGGATGTCAGTGAGCTATGTGGTTTCTGTATACATGTTAGTACCATCAATGTCATATGTCCAAAATTTCTAACATTCTGACATTTTTCATTGCCTCTTTATCTGGCATCAGTTATGAGTCAAAGTCTTTCTTGTTATTCAACAATAATAAGTTTAAAATAGTATATTGATAACACCTAAGACCTAGGATTTTCTTCAATCTTGTGGTATCCTTTCCTTTACTTTTTCTATAGTTCACAAAAGTCATAGTTTCTTTAATAAAATATATTCTTAATTATCCTAGCATTTTATTAATAATCACTCAGGTATACTTATTACACTACCCTATACATACTCATCTGTATCTTCAAAAACAGTTCTTTTAATTTATATCTTATGATTTTCTTTAATTTTACAATTATTAGTCCAAGAATAAAAGCATTCTTATCAACAAAAAATTTATTTATGAGAAAGGGAATAAAAGTTTTGAAGCATTAATTTTACTCTTATTTTGTTTCCTATTCTTATCAACTACCAGGATAGAGAGATGATAGCAACGGAGGTGGAACGACTAATCAATCTTGGGCAATAGACTATGATAAAAGGAGAATGTTAGCTAAATACAGCATAACATTTAATGTTACCCACTTCATGGTTGTGGACACAAGATAACCAGGAAACTTAAGCCACTATTGCTATAATTTCCCTACACTGGAAGTGTTAGGCAAAATAAGCCTTTTCTCCCTTCATTTTATTTTGTTATTTTATTACAGCAAAGAAAAACATAAGCAAGACACAATGGATATAACATATCCAAACTTATAAATCATGATATTTTTATTCATTTTTCTTCCTTATGGCATTGGAGAATCAAACCAATAGATCTATGCTAATCCCCTTTGTTCTAAATCTTACAAGTCAACAATCATTACGTTTTTAAAACAAATCTTTGTTAATTTTAAGATAATTTCTTTTGTGCTCTTATAAGTAATAACATTTTAATAAATTTCATTATAATCTTAAAATTGCTGTCATTTCGATGTATTTACATAACTCACAAAAACAAATTTTGCTTGATGTCTTTGTCACTAACAACTCAAAAAGCATATATATTTGTTTTATATATTTGTATTTATATATTTGGTATATTTGTTTATAGTAAAACACCTTTTTCAGAAATCTAGATTATAATATTTCCAGATAAAATTATTTTAAAGACACAAGATGGCTTTAGTGAATATGGGAAGTTGTTGCAAGCCTGATTACATGAGATCAACAGTCTCAAGGACCTGTTTGGTAAATTAAAGCCTAGTTGGTGGGAGGAAAAAATTGATTCCCAGAAGTTATCCTTAGATGTGCACGTGCATTAGCACACACAAACACACACACACACACACACACACACACACACACACACACACACACATACACACACACAGACACACAGACACACAGGCACACACAGACACACAGACACACACACACAGATACACACACAGAGACACATTTGTACACACGCTAATGCATATTGGTTTTCAAAAGAAGAAGGGAGTTTTAATGTTCAATATGTGACACCTGGAAAGCATTTGGCTCTCTTTCAGGTGATAGCTGTCTTAGCAAATATCAAAAGAGTGAAATTCTATCCTTGTCTTTATCTATGTAAAAGATCATAGAAGACTGAATGCTTATTAACTTTTACAACTCGTTTATCAATCCACTCAGTTAAATTTTAATAAAATGAGTGGTGTGTTCCTAGTTTTCTGTGTCACTGGTTATGCTATGATTATTGTTTAATTACTATGTGAAGAAATATAGACAGCCTATAGATACATAAAATAATTCTAAAGTATGATACAGAAAATAACAAAACTAGAGTATGTTGAAGTTTTTCTAGGTCTTCTTCTTTGTCTCTGTTTTCTCCTTTCTCTTATTTTACTTTACTTTATCCTTCTGTCTTCATCCTTCACCCCCCCCCCCAATTTTCTCTGTACTAACTACAAGCAAGTAAGCAATCCAAATAAATAAATAGCCCAGTGTCAACTTTGGAGAATTGCATTCATTCAGTAGATAATAGATAATTATAAAATTATTACATCAGTGACCCCTCTCCAATGTGAGGATGCTCATGATTTAACAAAAGATATAATTAACTTGTTATTAGAAATACAGAATTCTTGACTCTAATAATCATATCCTAGCTATATGAGATGTTAATATGAGAAGTATGGAAAATCTTTTAACTCTTTGAAGCTGTTCCACAGACCTAAATTTATTTTAAGAAGGGGGTGGGGTTTGAAGGGTAATAAAATGATTGCAGTGGGCATGTAAGTACACTTGTATCCTTTCAGACTAAGTGGTTGGGTACTCTCAGGCTTGATTTTGTGCAGTCTTATGTATGCTACCACAGTCTTTGTGAGTTCATTGGTGCATTAGAGCTGTGGTGTCTGAAAGACACTCTCTCCTTGCTGGTATCCATTATCCCTGGATCTTATAAGGTTTCTCCCTCCTTTTCTACATAGATTCGTTATCTTTGAGTGATGGGCTTGATGAAGACATTCTATTTAGGACTGAATGTTCTAAAGTCTGTCACTCTCTGTGTATTGTCTAATTGTGGGTATCTTTGCTAATTCCCATCTAATGAAAGAAGCTTCTCTGATGTGCACTGAGACACTAATTTATGGATATAGTAGTATGTCATTATAGTAGTATGGGTTTTATTTTATTGTTATGTCATTTTAGCACAATCATTACATTATGTTTTTCCTGGGCCAATTTTGTAACTAGTCTCAGGTTCTTGGTCCCCTTAAGTGTCAGATATATGGGCTCCATCTCATTGAGTGTACCTTAATTCCAGTAAAATCAGGGTTGGTTTCTCCCATAACTATTTTGCTACTATTGAGTCATGATAGCTTGAAGGCAGGACACTGCTGTAGGTCATAGAGTTTGCAACTGGGTGATTTTGATCATTTCCTTTCTCTCCTGATAGCACATACAGTGTCATCTAGTGCCATAAATAACAGTGTCTCACTGCTGATCAAGAAGCCATCTGCAACTAGTAACCACTGGCAAAGGGAAAATTATCTCCCTGCAAAGGAATGTAAGTGGATATGAACCCACATTCCAGGGCAATCTTCCATTGCCAGGAATAGATGGCCAGAACTGAATATATTCAGTAGGATTTCTGTGGACTTTTTGTTTTGCTTTGCTTTGATTTGGCAGTTTTTATACTATTAGTGTTTTGCCTGTTTTTTGTTTATTTGTTTTTGTGTTTTCCCTTTTGGTTTATTTATTTAGAAAAAAAGAGAAAAAACAAAATTTGAGAGAATCTGTTAGGATCTGGTAGAAGGAAACACATGATTAAAATATATTTACTAAAAATTTTAAATTTAAAATGAAAAACTGCATACAAAATAAAAATAAATTATACACACACAAGCATATGTGTAACTTCTGGACATTTTTGTGGACTAGGAAGTCCAATTCTGTATGGCTATAGGAATAATATACTGAGAAAGACAGTGTAGATAGACATAGTTTTGATTTTAAATGAAACACCACAAAGCAAATCATTAAATGCTTAACAAAACTAAACTAAAAATAAATGAATTAACTTTTATGTTATATTTATGTTTTTAAATGTTGAATATTTAATAACTCACTTTACAAGTAGAAATAAATTTTCAGACTCACAATTACAGAATTCAGTCAAGTTATGTAATCCTCAATCACTATTAACATTTGAAAATGTTTCCTAAACAACATAAAATATAAAGTTATTTTAATTAAGTTTTACAAAAAAGTAACTCAGATGTGTATCTTAATTTCGTGGACATTGATAAATATGAATAAACATGCAACTTAGAGTATTAGAGTGTTTGAGAAATGTGATTCTATAAGGCATAATGAGTTAATTATGGAGTTTTAGTTGGAAAAGAAAGAACTTCACTTAGAAAGTGACAGATTGTTCATCAAAGAAAAAAAACCATACAATTTATTTCTTTGTCTTTTGTTAAATTGCTACAGAGTTTCAGGGCACTAATTAGAGAAAGGACCATACTAACCTCTAAAACTATTAAGAAAGCAAATTTGTCCTTCCTTGGTTTGCCTTGTAACTTTTACCACTGATTTACCTGCATCAGAGAACTAAACTCTTAAACTATAATATAAAAGCCACAGTAGAGCCATTTCTAGTCTAGACATCTACTGTCTTCTCATCAGGAGTATTTGGAAATGTAGTAATTTTACCCTAGGCATTCAAACAAGTTGGTAGTCTATCTTCCTTAGAGCAATTACCACACAGTTTTCTCTCTTGGCGTCTCTGAAAAATGTGCTTTAATTTGTATGAAGAATTACAAACTATTCTTTATTGTGTATGGCCACAGCATCTTTATTACCTAATGAGGGGATGCTTTTCTTCTTGTGCATTTACATTCATAACAAAATCATCTCCACACTCTGTTGTAATTTTACCTTTTGAATCATATATGGAGAATCACAGTGCTGAGTTTGGGGACTACATTGAGAAGTATACAGTAATGAGGAAATAGTAAGAATAAAAAACTGTCAATCATCACTCCTGTGTTTGCTCTTCATTGCCCTTGAAATATTGTGACAGTTGGTTTTCCAGATCTTTGATGATATATCTGACTGCAAATCCTATGAAGGACCGGAAGTTTATTCTCCAGCAACGTTTCAGAGGTCTCAGACCATTGATGACTGCCCCTTCACTTTGGACTTCTTTTTAGACAACAGCAATGCAAATAGTGTTCATCTCTCATCCTCTGAGAGAGAGTGGAATCTGGAGTCCAATATATCCTTGAAGGTTATGCAATTCAGTGAATTCCATTTTGTTTACATGTGGCTCTACCTCTTAAAATTTCCACTATCTATGCAAAGTGTCCTCTATTACCTGTTAGACTAAACTTTGGGGGGACATTTATTATCTAAGGTGTTATACAACACTGTCATTTACCTTTTTCAAAGAAAAACATGAGACTGCATCAATGTAAGAGCACAAAAGTCTAATTTAAAATGATATTGACACACACACGACAATTTTAAACATAGTGAATATTATAACCCATTTAAAGACCTTTGCCAAATACAATATTGTATTTAAAATAATCTTTGGTTAAAGAAAATAACCAGTTAGTACCAGCAAAATATTAGCTAAACATTTGTAGAAAGGCTGGTGTGATCACTATTGTTAGTCATACTGCATTTGCAGATATCTGTGGAAACTCAGACAGCAGTATTAATAATCCTTTTTGCCCTGGGGTACAACTAAGCCAGCATAGAAATTATCAAGTGTTGTTGCTAAGGGTTACTTAACCAACTGTGTGGGCAGCTTTTGCTTGCTTCTCTTTCCTTCTGCATTTTATATTACCTAATGTTCAGAAGAAAGTTCTTATCTCTTTTATTGTCATGAAAGAGTAGAATCCACTATATATTTGCAAAAACTGCTTATGTCTTTCTCTTCATTTACAAGAAGGAAATTTATGATCCCTAAAGAAGAAAAATCTCCAGGTTTACAAGCTTTGAGGTTTGAAATATTTGAGTTAGTATATAATGAATATAAATACCATTGTTTACATTTGTAAGTACTTCTGGGCCATTTGTTCAATGAAAGAGTCAATTTCTACTCATTCCATGCATAATATATTAATTTATGATTCATAGGCTCAGACATTGTAAGTCTTGAAGTTTGTCTTCCTAAAAGGCATGACTACCATAGCTCCAGACAGGAAGTTGGGCACAATAAAATCATTATTATACTTCAGTTTTAAACTTAGAAAGTTTAAGGTACATGACTTGTGGAATAAGAGTAGTGATTAATATGATAGTTTTGATAGCATGTAGCCAGGAAACATCCATATTGCGTGTGTGTGTGTGTGTGTGTGTGTGTGTGTGTGTGTGTGAGAGAGAGAGAGAGAGAGACAGAGACAGAGACAGAGAGAGACAGAGAGACAGAGACAGAAAGACAGAGACAGAGAGAGACAGGGAAAGAGAGACAGAGAGAAACACAGAGAGAGACAGAGAAAAAGGGTGGGAGGAAATAGAGAAATAGAAAGAGAAATAGAGAGATAAACACTCTTCTCTATTTTTTCTTAATATTCTTAACACTCCTATTTTTTCCTTAGTATTCTAGGACAAGTATTTTTAGGCACAGATAGATCTTCAATGGATTATTTTCATGGAAAATGTTACATATATTAAAATTAATGTAAGCAACTTTGAAATATAAATTATAGTTTGATTTATGACTTAGTGCCATAAGTTGTTTATTATTAGTTAAAAACTGAATAGCTTATATTTCTAAGGGTCTTAAAGAGTCCAGAGAAATCATTTCTTTTTTTTCTTCTATTGCTATAAAAATAAAGAAATTCTCTTTTTCTGAGGACTATCCTCTTAATGAGTATGTGCATTGGCTAGGAATTACTTGAAAAAATGTAAGCCCATACTGTCTCAAAGCATAAGGACATATTAGCACTTGCATAGATAATCTCTAGCATAATTTTGAAAAAAATAAAATTAAAGTAATTATACTGGTTATTTCTCAGAAAGAACATTCATTGGAACAATGCAGAGAGAGTGTTTGTTTTAGAGAACACTGTGTGAGAGGTGACAAGCAATAAAGATGACCAATGTCAGGAAAGTTGACAGTTTATAAAAGAAGAATTCTTGAAAAGAAAAATTCATGTGGTGATCTAATTGATAATTATGTCATAGTAATGGGTATAAAAATATAAGGTGAAAAGTCATAAATGGAGAATTAAGCAAGATCAGTGTTAGTTGACCATCTCCCAAAACAAGCAGAATTTTGATAAGAAACTAGTGTAAAGGAACACTTGAAGGCTCTTCTAACCTGAGATTAAGGACGTGAAGAACTATTGAAAAGTGTCAGAGGTAGAAGGGAAGAGTACAGACAGTGCACAAGACATTTGACTGACACACAAATCCCACTAATCCACCCCATAAGCCAAAATAAAATAGTTTTCTAACTAGAAGCATTACTGTTTGCATTTACTTCATTTCCTCTATTGTGTTAGCACTAGTTGAATCTGAGAGATTTCTATTCACTTCTGTTTAGAAGAGTTAGTACAATATTATGTCCAATTGAAGTGATGTACCATTTATGTAACACTCCAAATATTTGAAAATTGTTAAACCTATCATGGAACAACAGAAATATATAAACATCCTAATATGAACCTAAGCTAAGAAACTAATGAAATACAAAGAGACAAAGAAAGTGAAGATAAGGTTAATGTAGTGTTTTAAATATAATGTGAGGCTTCACTTTTATTTAATGTATAAAAAAATGCTAAAATGTTACTCTTAATATGACAATGAGAAGTCCAGTAATAGAAATGTACAGTGATGGCAGTGAGGGGAACAAGTCAGAATGAACTGAAAGCCTAAAGTTAGAAAATGGCCATCGAGAAAAAACACCCCTACAGCAATCTGGTGGCACTTTGGGAGAAGAGCAAGTAGCTCTCATGATAAGAGGACTGAGATTTAGAAAGTGCACATTCTGAGCTGAAAATAAAGCCTCCAAAAAATGGTCTTGTCCAATTTCCATCTTGCTTGTGATGGTGTCTGTCTGCATACATTTAAGACAGGGAGCTGAGGAATGAGGAATATGCTACCTTGAGTTTGCTGGACAGAAAAGAACTAAAAGTGAGGGACAGAGTTCAGCTCCTAGAATATTTCTAAGCTTTCATCCAAGTTTCCAAGGACTACTGAATGAGATGCATTTGCAAAAAAAAATGAGCAAAACTTGAGAACAGAGGAAGGTTTAAATGAAACAAAACAGCTCAGAGAGGTCCCTTTGACCATATGAAGCCCTCTTGACAGTGAACCTGGTGAAAGGGCTGCTTAGAGGAGAGGTCTTCCCAGTACATGAGGGAACCTAACACAGAACACTGAGAGGCCAACTGTATAGCAGAGGCTTCCCACAGCTCCCCAGGCTCTTATTAAACCCATGAATCCTGAATGGGTTTGAGAGGCATCTACTCATACATGAAGTTCTCATCCACTGCTGCAGCCACCCTAACATTGTGATGTTGGATAGAATTTATGGACCATTCAGCAAAACCAATCACAACTCACTTATTTATTAAGATTTCTGCCTTCCCCAACACACACACTCTAGAAGACTGAATAATAAACCTTCTCAGTATATACATAACTTATTTCTAAGATCTTCTCTATATAATATTCATGGCCTAACAGAATAATAAGAAAATATTAGAAAGAAATGTGACTAGAAATAAAATTATCAAAAGCATCGAACATAAAGATTGATCAAATGTATAATAGCCAAAAGAGACTATTATAGAGAAAATATAAATAGGAATATTCATTCAAAAGTGAAACATACTTATTGAAGTATGTTATAGATGAATAATAGATATTAGAGATTAACAGTTTACCCCCTAAAAATTCCCAGGCACAGCCAGCATAAGATCTTAGACGTTGTCACTCTTACCTCTTTTGACTCCCCTCACTCCTGAATGACCCTTTTGGCTCCCGTTAAAAAACTGAATAATCTCTGTTTTTGTTTTTGTTTCCTCAGAACAAATGTCCACTGCTTTTTTTTTCATTCTTGTTATTAAAAATATAAAAATTGGGCAATGTGAAATACAGAAACATGTTTCTCATTATCTTGGGAATGGGAAAGTCTTAGGTGATGTCATCAGCCATTTCGGTGATTTTATCAGCTTCCACCATACTGCTTTAGAGAAGTCTTTGGAGATGATGAATCCTGTATCCTCACATTATGGAAGTAATAGAAGCATAAAAGAAGTAAACACTGCTTTTATAACTTCATTACCTAATTAAGTCTTACATTGCAAAGTGCCCAAGTCTTAGTATTTTGTACGGTGGACTGAGTTTCAATGTGAGTGATGCAATAGATTTTTCTTATTATCTCTTTGTAGCAAGGAGGCATGTATAAAATACTTTATAAATGATTATATTAAATAAAATATTTTAGTATTGGGTAATGAAATGTTACATGTTATTTCTAGGATCCCTTTCTGTGTTGGTATTTTCTTAGACTGGAGCATTTGTGTAAATGGCTACACATATACATGTTTGACAAAGTACATAATACTGTGCTAAGCTCATAGCCAGTATTTAATATTGCTCTCATTATGAAATAGTCTCTTATAATATTTTCCACTATCATTTGTATTATACATGAATGATAAATAACCTTATTTTTCAACTTAATTTGATCTGGCATCAATTAAAAAACATGCCTAAAGTCAGTTCTGGAAGGGTTCTACTAGGGAGGTTTAACAAAGGGTAGAAACCTTTCCCCCGGAGTGGAAAGTAATTTCTTGTGGAGATCCAGATATAAAGATGTCAGAGAAATAAAGCAGTGGTACATTTGTCTACCTACATTCACTTCGTGCTAATAAGTACATCTCCTTAGGGACTGTTCCTCAAATCACATTAGATCCATATTTTTTGGTTTACCAATGTCGATTGAAAATCAGCAGCCTTCTGAGGCAGATTGGGATTTCTAGGAAGGCATTCAACCATGTAGACTGAGAAATTC
Organism: Arvicanthis niloticus; assembly: GCF_011762505.2. NCBI lineage: Eukaryota > Metazoa > Chordata > Mammalia > Rodentia > Muridae > Arvicanthis > Arvicanthis niloticus. Next base: position 38,139,417 of record NC_047669.1, on the reverse strand, counting down.
CAGGGTTCTTATGTCAGGTAGTGTACAGATGGCCATTGTTGGATTACTCATCCAGTACTGTGTAAGCCAAACTTCTAATTCTGCCCTGTCATTAATAATGCATTTGTTGTGTTCATCCAAATAATCCTTATAAACTTAGCAAACAATAAAACTGTAAAATACATTTTATTCCAGCATTTTAATGTGTGTGTGTGTGTGTAGTATACAGGCAATAGAAATTATAACAAGATCTCATTTAAAACAGTTTTAAAGGTAAGAAGAAATGTTCACTTCCCTTGGTTTCCAATAATTTATTTATACTTTACAAAGTTTGCTCTTTCAAAGGTCTGAGGAAAAAATATATTCATGTGTCCATAGGCAAAGGCAATTATAAACTCAGCAATGATTTCTCTACAGGAAAGAATTTAGTGAGGACTTCCAGAATTCATGATGCTCACCCCATGTTATAAAACAGTCTATGTTTCCCACAGGGGACCACTATGATAAATTGAAACAGTTCCCAGTGACGTATCACACACACAGATGTCTGTCTCACCAGTAAGCAAATTCCTTCCCGATGAGAAGTGGCATCTTTTATAAAAAGAGCTTTTAAAGAATTGTGTTCAAATCCAGAAGAGATACAGAATATACATGTAGAAATTTTGTACTTATATATATTTGACATACATATATGAGATTATTGTTAATATATTTTTAATTCTCCCATAATATTGATTTTCTTTTAATGAATGGGTTATACATAAAACTTGTGTATTATCCCTGGAATGTCTCTGACATGTCATCAACCCAATAATGACTATTATTATTATTATTATTATTATTATTATTATTATTATTATTAAGCGTAGGCCTTAGATGGTTACCTCACAGACTCTCATGTAAATTAACCAATTATTTTTTTTTATATCCTGCCATGTGGCCAATTACCACATAATCTGTCCTAGCATCTGTTCCTCTAACCTCTGTGTCCAAAATTCTACTGGCTGAGATTCCATCCCAGAGTCTCTATCTCTGCAGAAATTCCTGCCTCTCCTCTCTTACCTATTAGTCATTCAGCTCTTTATTTGTAAAGCAAGAAGGTCATGTAGAACAATGTTTACAAAATACTGAGGCAGGAAATGCTTCAAAAAATGGCAATACCAAAGTCTGGCCTGTAATCAGATCTCTGCCAGTTCAGAAATCAGTATTTGAATAATACAAAGATAATTGTAACACAGTGCACATAAGATTGCCCTAACAGTGCATTGATTCATTAGTTCTATTTAATATGAAACCATATCTCACCCACTTATATTAATTTAAATATGGCATTTCTCATTAAGCCATAAACATAATGCCATTGCCTATTTGATTTTATTATTTTAACCTATGCATTTTAATTATGGTGGAAACTAAACCATGATGGATAACTGGCTCACTTTTCCTCTAAGAACCCGATATTTGAGTTCTATCCTGTGTTAGAACTATATGTTCATGCATGCTACCCTCTCATATGCTTAGTTTTAAATACCTTTTTCTTAATACAGCAGGATTAAGAGGAAAGATTTTTGGGAAGTAATTGAGTTTAGGTGAGATAAAAAAGACTGAACTAATCAATGGTATTATTTTCTTTTCACGTGTTATCAAGAAGTCTGCTTTCTCTCCAGACCATATGAAAATACAATGGGAAGATATTCATCTGAAGATCAACCATCATTCTTTGACACTAAATATGCCATTGCCTTGATGTTGGCCTTTTTACAGCTTCACAAATGTTTATTATTTAAGCTTTAAGCTAGCCAGTCCATTATATTTTGTTAGAGTATCACATACCAAAAAACCTAGTAAATAATTTTAAGCAATGATAAGTCAACAATTAACCTCTACACTTCTATGAAGTATATTTTCAGAGCCATCACAAAATTGCCCCTGGTTCTCTAAATTAATAGATAATAGAGCAGTATACTTAGGTGAGAATAACCTAAAAAAGTCTGCTGGAATCTTTATCAATCTATGAACACTATGTGAAAAACTGCTTAAGTTTTGAAACTTAAAAACTACTGAGGAGAGTAGGATATGCTTGTGTGTGTGTGTGTGTGTGTGTGTGTGTGTTTGTATATAGATATATATAGATGGTTCATCACAGATTTATTATAACTATTAATTGTGTTTATGTGTATATATGAGTAAAGATTCATCTTTGGATTACAGTCATTTTGTGAGCCAAACTAAATATTTTCTGTAAAAAAAAAAAAAAAAATGACAAAAATAAAGAAGAAACTGAAGGAAAGGTAATCCAATGGCAAGCCAAACTTGGGATCTATCTCATGGGGGCTGGGAGAGCCCAAGGCCTTACAGTATTATTGATGCTATGATGTGCTTACAAATGGGAGACTGGCATGGCTGTCCTCTGGAAGGCCCTACCAGCAGCTGATTGAGACAGCGGCAGATACTTATACTTGACCACTAGATTGAATTTGGGGACCCCATGGTTGAATTAGGGGAAGAATTAAAAAAGCTGAAAAGGAGAGCATCCACAGAAGAAGACCAGAAGTCTCAACTAACCCAGACCCCAGGGAGCTCCTAGAGTTGAGCCACCAACAAGGAGCATACACAGGCTGGTCCGAGGTCCCTTGCACATATACAGCAGAAAACTACATGTTCTGGTCTCAGTGGGAGAAAATGTGCTTCATCCTCAAGAGAGTTGAGGCCCAAGGGAAGGGGGAGGCCTGGTTGGCAGTAAGCACCCTTTCGAAGGCAAGGGGGAGGAGGGATGAGTTGAGGAACTGTGTGGGAGGGACCAAGGGGGGAATGCAATGACTGGAAGGTAAATGCATAAAATATCTTTTAAAAGAAAACTCTGATTAAATTAACTTATTTTATGGTAAACAAAAAAATTTAGTTAATATAAATAACATAAGTCCAAACTTTCAGAACTAGACAAGGCAGTGTGCTGAAAATTAAACATTTTAATTTTAATATTTATTTATTTTATTTCAAAGCAAGTTGAAGATAATTACAAAACAACATAGGTGTATAATACTGGACAATTTAAATGTCACCACACTATCTTGTAATAGGAGCACCATCTCCTCAGATGGGATACAGAAAGGAAAAGAAGCTGAATCTCTTAAGTAAATGTACATTGCCTCAGAAGATTTCTATGTAACTAGAGCCTTGAAAACTGCATCTGGCAGCTCTTATTCGTGCTAAAGCCTTATTGAAGTATGTTATTCTAAAAGACAGAAATACACATTTTTGTTTTACTAAAATATAACATAGCAATGTTTTAAAATGCAAATGGCAATGTAGCCTTATTAGTTCATTGAAAACCAAAACATAAATTTGTAAATAGTATTCTTGATACTTGTTTTGAAATTATTGTAAGCTCAATGAATTTCCCTTTCCTGCCAGATGCTCTATCCTTTGAACATTTTGCAGAACTGATAAAAATATGTTATTTCCTATTACAAATTTTTGGAATGCATTCTTTTTACAGAAATCAGCTTCAACATTTTATGTGTATGTAGTTCTTCTAAGTATATTTTGACATCCTAGACTGGTAAGCCTGGATTTACTTTCTGTTTTGAAGCATGTCCATCTGAATTGAAGCATACCTATTTCTTCAACATCAATCCTATTAAATTTCTGTCTTTCCATCACCTCACTGATATGAGTTGTATCATTTTTCACTAATAGAAATATTGGTTATATTTTATTTTCTTTCCTGTAAAACCAAGATGACCTTTGAATAATGTCTTTATAATCAATATAATAAAATTTGAATAGGAAATAAGACTAGTTTATATAGTTTATCAATCTAATTTACCAATATATTGAATTATGTCAAGCATGTGTCAAAACCTGATAAAATGCAAGCCATGTCTTTTTCCCCAGAATATTTACAGCAGTGTTTTCAGTAGCAAAAACTAAGTTTTAAAACCCTACTTTGTCTTGGAAATTCTTTTTTATTAAAGATCCCTCAAATAAGGAGCAATAAAAATGTTCTACAAGTTTCCATACATGGAACTGAACAATCCTTTGTTCTCAAAAGAAGAAATAATTGGGGTCATTGTGACCCAGACTAGAGATAAAATAATAACTCTTTTGAAGAGAAAATCATTTAAATTTTAAATAAAAAACTTATGAAGAAAAAAAACTAGTTAGCAAAACTTAATTTTATACTTAAAAATTCATGTAGAATTACTTGTCATAGTATCTTTATAATGCTAATGGATAAGAAATAGAAGCTATTATGAACAGGATGTTTATTTTGCCATCCAAAAGCCATGCCTGCAATGTAATATGCGATGTGATATTTCAAGGTGATGTCTATGGGAAGCAACACATACTAAATTATATCCTCAAAAACAGCACTTAAGATATATGTAAAGGCCCTTACCAAAAAAACCCCAAACAAACAAACAAACAAAAACAAACAACAACAAAAATAAATAAAGTGAAAGACAGGTATTCACCAAACCCTCCGTCAGCACATATATTGATCTTGGAATTGCTGACCTCTGGAACTGTGAAGAATTCATATCTATATATTCAGTTTGTATATGAAGCTCTTCCTACAGGTGTAGTTTAGTTCCCAGTTGATAAAACTATTTAGGGAAATTGCAAGACCGTAAGGAGGCAAACAGCAGCTGGAAGAAATCTGTAATTGATGTATTTACACTTCCCTGGTTCTGAGTCTCATTCTGTGCCTCAGTCTCCATGTAGCAAAGAATATCCTCTTTCAGAAGCTCATCATTCACTTGGGTAGAGTTAGCAGAGACAAAGATTACAAAATAATGAGGCTGAAACAATAAGCTAAAATAATTTTTTAAGCTGTTTTGTTGGCTATTTGGTCACCATGACAAAAAATGATATTCAATACATTATTCTTAAGCTTTGCCATCCATGTTGTTCTTTTATAGCAGTGACAGCACAGTAAGACACACGTGTGTATCAGTAAATGAAAATAGTATTGTAAGAAGTACATGAAATTATGGAAATGTCCTGAGACCTGTATAATAGGTAGAGGCTGAAGGAGTTTTCAGATTTATGTCATAAGAAAGTATCACTTTATAAATAGAACACTATAGAACATACTATTGTGGACTCAGAAAGATCACCAGACAGGATCCCCATGCTTTGGAGAACACATATGTATAACCTAAATACAATAAATCCCATTATGATGAGTTACCATGTATAAATTTTAAATGCTGCCTTGTTGAGCAGCAAAAGAAAGAATGTTCTATCATGAAACACTCAGGAAGTAGGCTGTAGTGCATTGTATTCCCAATGTTCTGTACAAAGTACAATTTGGGGATGCTAAAACCAGTTCTTTAACCAAAGAAATTTCTTAGAAAAATGTTATAGGAGTCGTCTGGCTGCTTTTGAATACTTATAGCCAAGTACAGAAAAAAAAAATCAAGAACAAAATTAACTTCAAGATGAAATGGGTAAGCAACAAGGTGTAAGAAATAAAGGTGTGGGCAATTTTCAGTTTATCATTATTGAAAATAATGAGAAACATGTTTACAGAACACATGTCCAAATTTTTGTTGGATAGAGATAGACAGTAAGATGCAGAATCCAGGTACTATTATGCAAGACAGTAGAAGAATGACTCAAAATGTGATGTGGAGCTTACTAGGAATTCCTATTCCTCTGGACAATGCCTGTGTAAAGAACGTTTTAACATTTGGCTACCTTTGGTTCAAGTGCATTAGAAAATTCATGCCTTTGTCAAGGAGTGCCCAAGAGGCAGAAAATTAGCCTTTCAAAGTTATTGGCTTAGTTCTATTAGATTGCTATGACAAATAGTTTTGACAAAAACACAACCTGGAAATGAAAACATTTCTTTGATCTACACTCTGTGTCATCATCTGTCACTGAGGGAATGCATGACAAGATATCAAGGCAGAAACCCAGAGTGAGGAACCATGCTGGCTCACACTCTCACTCCCTCACACTTAACTATTTTTCTATTAAAATTCATTGCCAATTGAGTATGTGTCCCTATAGCCACTATTTGCTCTCTTATCTTGCTTCCGTTAATAAAATTTATCCTTCACAAATATAAAAATAAATCAAATTGATTTAGGCCATTTCTCAATCTAGGCTTTTTTCTTGGATGAATGTAGGACGTATTGAACTGATAATTAAAGATAACCAGGGCACCAGCTGTATATGTAGGGGAGGATGGCCTTGTTGGGCATAGGTGGGAGAGGAGATCTTTGGTCTCATGAATTCTGAATGTGGAGTGTGGGGGAATTTGAGGGTAAGGAGATGGGAGTGGGGGGTGGGTGGGAGCACATCCTTATGCAAGCAAGAATAGGGGGATGGGATGGGGGTACCCGAGTGGGGGAGGAAATGGGATAAGAAGATAACATCTGAAATATAAATAAAATATCCAGTAATAATAATAAAAAAAGTTAACCAGGGCAATCAGTTTTCTTAGACCACAGTGTCTAATGGAATTTATCATATTCTGTTTTAGATTTTTATTGTGACTCGTCATGCTTTCATCTTTCATATCTCTCTTCCAGACCAGGGTGTTGTTTTTATGCTTGTCGTTCCTATGAAGCACAGAGAAAGTTTGGCTTTGCAGGTTTGTAGCTGGAAGAAAATGTGCTTCAGGATGTATTATATCCCGAGTGTGACTATTTTTAACTTAGATATCAAAGAGATGGGCTTTAGAGTTGGTGTTCAAACAAGTTAAGATTTTGAGCACTGTTGGGAAGAAATTACTACTTATTCATATGTGAAAATCATGGCAATATGGTAGCAAAAGCTAGACTAGAATGCAGTGATTTAATTCTAGCCTGTGCATACAAATTTTGTAAGTAGAAACTGAACTCCAATGTGACATTTGGATAGAGGGCCTCTGGGAAGTATTCAGGACATAAAAGGCTGAACTCTAATAAATGGGGCCACTAGTGCCATTGTAAGGGATCCCACAGCAGTCCCTAGCCTTTTCTCTAATGCAAGGAAAAGGCAAAAAAAGGCAGTATATTGAACCACAAGCCAGCCCTCATCAGAGAATGATCACTGCAACCTTAATGTTGGACATCCCAGTCTTCAGAACTGTGTGAAATAAATTATTGGGGATTCTTCTAAATATATCACGCAGTCCTCTGGTAATTCCACTTTAACTTAACAAGAAAAAAGACTTCATTCTGTCCATTCTTTCTGAGTTCTGGCTCAGTCTCGTTGCCACACCTACCAGCTGCCTTATTTATTTATTTTATTATATGTGATAAGTTGGTTCTTTTTTTATATTAAATTATTTTATTTATTTACATTCCAAATGTTTTTCACTTCTTAGTCCCCCTTCCCTGAGTTCTTCACCCAACCTTCCCTCTATTTTGCTTCTAAGAGGGTACCCTCCTACCCACCCACCCACTCCCACCTCACCCGTGCCAGCATCCCCCTTCCCTAGGGCATCAAGCATCTAAAGGATTGGGTGCATACTCTCCCACTGAGGGCAGACAAGGCAGGCATCTGATACATATGTGCAGAGGGCCATGGTCCAGCCGAAGTGTGCTGTTTGGTTGGTGGCTTAAAGGCCAACCCACATGTAAGCTCCAAAAGCTGACATTATTGCTGATGCGATGTTGTGCTTGCAGACAGGAGCCTATCATGGATAACCTCTGAGAGTCTCTATCGGAAACTGACTGAGACAGATGCAGATAATTACAGCCAATTAGTGGATTGAAGTCAGGGACCACTATGGAAGACTTAAGGGAAGGATTGAAGGAGCTGAAGGGGACTGCAACCCTAATGTTGAAGAACAACACTATCATCTAGTTCTGACCCATAAAAGTTCCCAGAAACTAAGCCATAAATTGCTTTATTTAAAAGTGTTTCTAAATAGGATTATTTCATCACAGATGCATTGCAATAATATTTATCAGCAAAAGGTTTCTTCATATTTCTATCACATACTCAGAAGAGGACACGTTACTAATAATCTTTCCATTTTAATTGTAGGAGGGCCCTTCTTTCTTCTACTGCACTTATGTTCTCTCTCGTTTAGATCTTCAAATCTAGGTTGTTGGGCCAGGAAACACATGAATTGTCCTAAAGACATTTGAATCTAATGCTCTCTTACTTTAAAACTTATTAATGTTTTTAAACATATGGTCACTTACTAGCTTCATAGTCAATAAATAAATAAATCTGCTTTGGAAATAATGATGTCCATGGCTCAGCTGGTATAATCTCTACACTTAGTGCACTCAAAAATCTGTTCTTGACTTCAACTGCTTTACATCAGCAATTGTCTCTCTGGTCAGCCTGTGATTACTACAGATACTTTAAAAATTCTTTTTGGATCCTGTTTATCAGGCTATGCCTTCTTGATGTTTGCTTGTCTCATGGCTTCCTCTCTCTTCTCTCTCTTTACGCTCCCTATCATCATTCTGCTATAGATTCTACTGTCCTGCTGAGTAATCAAACAAGTCTCTAGACTCTGTGGTCTCGCTGCTCATCTCAGTAAAGGGAAAAAATAACAGCTGCTGAAATTGTGACCATCCTTCCTGGCTGTCAAATTTAGTGAAAACAGATGCTTCGAGGAGTTGTTTGTAATTCAAGCAGGCACAGAGTATGAAAAGAAACCACTTATTTGCTGAAACTAAAGAAGTTAAGTCAACTTAGCTTCCGTTTGCTTGCTATATAAAAAGAATACTGTGTTCTTACTGCCATGTAACTGACCAGCACTTCATTTCTTTAACAAGGCCTTCCTTACTCTAACAATGCCTCAGACAACACCCATGAACATATAGATGTGTGTGTTTTGCAGTAAAAGTATTAAAATGGTTATATTAAAATATGGTATGCTTTAAACTGTCAAGCATTCTCATAGAGAGGTAAGATATTTCTATTTCATTGTGTGGGCATAAGGACAAAGAAACTTAAACTACATGAAAATAACCCAACTAGCTAGAGAGAGATGTCAAGTCTTGTTAAGTGAGAATCCAGAGGCCATTCATGATAAAATCTCACACTTTCTTTCTTCTTCTGTTTTGAGGAGAATGAATTCTCTATTTATTTAAATGCATATAAATATATATATGAATTTATATATATTATATATGAATTTATATATATATTATGTATATATATTATGTATAATATATGTATATGTATGTGTGTAAATATATTATATACATACATAGCTAAATTTTAATATAAAAAGAAAAAGAATAACCTAGCAAATGTTTACAAACAAGATACAACTAGATTTTGCTCATATAGACAGGAACAGAGTAAATGACTAATTGTACTGTTATAGTCAAGGCAACATACTCCGCAGTCCAGGATTCCTTGCATAGATTCTCCCTATAGATTCTGAAAGTTTCAGTTGTATTTGCCTCAAAAAAAAAAAAAAAAAAAAAAAAAAAAAGTAGCTAGGCAGTGGTAGCGCACGCCTTTAATCCCAGCACTTGGGAGGCAGAGGCAGGCGGATTTCTGAGTTCAAGGCCAGCCTGGTCTACAGAGTGAGTTCCAGGGCAGCTTAGGCTATACAGAGAAACCCTGTCTCGAAGAACCAATAAATAAATAAATAAATAAATAAATAAATAAATAAATAAATAAAATAATATAAAATAAAATAAAGTAAAATAAACCCATGATTGGCTCATTCTTTCTCAATAGTCAAATAGGGCTTATTGACTTTGATTCTGAAGTTCCCTTACAACATTAAGTTTCCATGATTCTGTTTATTGAAGAAGGACACTTCCATGTTAAATATTTTATTTGCAAAATAATGCCAAATTAGCAAAGCCATTATAGTTATGCCACAAACTGGATGATATTCATGACTACAAATGTTTTAAACTTAAGAAAATGTTGCTTGTGTCCCATTACTTGGGGTTATACCTTCAGTATAAAACCTACCCTGTCTGTAGGTACTCTGACTAAAATCCAGCTTGCTAAATTTAACAATCTCTTAGTAAAAAAGGAAACACTAGCATGCATGGTGTAAGGTCTCCTTCACAATTAATCTTGCAAAAACGGGAACATGAACTCTAGATCTAGTAGAGGATAATAAAGAAGTTAAGTGGAGCTTTAACATGTGGAATGTGGGGGAAGAGAGGCGATATTAAAGGACAGGAATGGGTCAAGATGTCGGGAGAAAAAAAGAAATATTGGAAAATGATGCAATCTTACAGTGCATAGACATATGGAGAAAAACAATGAGGAGACCGCTGACAGTATGAAACTGATAGAATGTTGGAGATTTTATGAGGTCAAAGAAAGAAACTGCTCCTGAAGTAAGTAATCATTATCAATGCCTGTCTCAATTTGAATACATTTGTTGTACACTGGCCATGGGCACTAAGCATTGTTATCTGTTTACATCAGGGCTCCTGTTGCAGTTTAGATATGAGGTACTTCCCCAGTCCCCAAAGAAAGGCTCATGGGATCTAGACTTTATTCCCAGCTGGAAACTGAGAGGTGAATAGACCTTGATCATATTCAACTTATCAATGGGTGAGTTATAGGTAAGTAGACCATGAGGAGGTGGTGATATTTGGAAAAAGTGGATCAGTGGAAGATTACATTTTAAGGGTGTATGTTGTCTTTATCCCTGCATGTCTCTGTCACTGGTTCTTAGCTATAATGAGATAGATGCTTTCTTTTGCTACATTATTCTGTCATATTCTCTCTGCATTGAAACATACCAAAAGACAATGGAGTCAGATTTCTGTGAACTTATAGAGGACAGCAAAATGAACTTCTGCTTCACGATGAAGGACTTGATATCTGGGTCCCACAGTGGTTTCATCACAGAAGATGCTAACCCATTCCCAGCCATGTAATAGATGCTATAACTTACCCATTCCCTCTAGTCCTATCAGAGGCAACATCAATAGGACTTTACTATCACATGGCAGAAATGATATTTTATAAATGAATGCTTTTAAGCACTCTTGTCCTTTGACCAGCATTGGGCTTCCTACAGGTGATATGGCTTTTGATTTAGACTCGAGCCACAAGCTGATCATTAAAAGGTCAGTGGTAATATTTAGAAAGTTATATTTAGTATATGTTAAACATGTGTAAAAGGTAAAATCAGATAAGGCTACCTTTGAGGAAAATCATAGGTAAGTACCAGCATATACTCAGTGTATAGCTGGGACACTTTTGTTCTAAGCTTATTGTTTAATCTGAGAATGTTTTTTGTTTGTTTGTTTGTTTATTTGTTTGATCAAATTTCATTACTATGAAAGGACCCAAAACATTCAACCATGGCAAATGAACAAACTGCAGTATGGAAACTATTAACAAATTAACTGTTGACTGTCAAAAATGAGCCTTTCATCTTTATGTTATGTCCTCTAGTGTTTTGTCATGCTGACAGAGAGTGAACTAACACAGTAAGACTAGTATAAGTAGTTATAGATTGACCTATCTTGACAGAAATTAAGATTGTGATTCAACTGCAACCACCTTTCTTGTGTGGAGATCAGTTTTTTCATACTGTTTGTTTGTTTGATCGATTGATTTCTTGATTTTGTTCAAACTTCAGTTTCCTTTAAATATTGGACTAGAAGTTCTAGTTTCTTAATGATTAAGTGCAGTGGAATATGGTGTGCTGTTTCCTTTCTTAAAGACAAACCAGAGGTGGAAATACAACCAGAGGTGGAACATTTTTTATTCATTTCTCATAAAGGAAAACCAAAAGAACAGATGTAAACCTAAATGAGCATTATGATAATTAAGCATATATACCTTGGGTATAAATTCAGAATTTATACTAATTTTCCTTTGCACACCTCTCTTAGTATGACCTACTTTATTCTACATTAGGTCAAAAATGTAAAAAGAAACTGCTTTGCCTACATTTGCATGATATTTTGTTTAGCATTCTTAAATATTTTGTCTGTTATTCCAAGAATCCTCTCTATATCAGTAAGAGAACCCATTTGGTATAAAAAAGATAACCAAGATATAAAACCTATAAATAATAAATAATTTTCTTCTATACTGGTTTTGCTATTGCATATTACTAAAGAAGCTTCTGGTTTTAATAAAGAATTTCTCAAAAGATGTATTCTAGATTCCTAAATGACAATCAGACACCATTAATAATTATCAACTTTCAAAGGGAAAAAAACAAATAGCTGAACTACAGTTTGACATTTATTCAATTTCTTAAAAACAAGAAAGGTGAAACTTTTAGAACTGCATTGAAAATATCGGATTTGATTTAACATCCACTTGATAAAATGGAACACATACACAACACTGTCTTTAAGACCAAGAACCAGAGACCAGCTAGCCCAAATATATATGTGACAGAACAAATGCTGTTACTAATTTTCTTTAAAAATAGAAATAAAAAATGACTCCTAATGATATCTTGCTATACTCACAAACAGAATTTTATTCAGCCATGATCAGAGAAGCTTAGTCCTGCAGCACATAGAAACAAATACAAACACCCACAGCCAGATATTATACAAACTTGGAACAAACATCTCTAAATGGAGTATCTCCATCAAATCCTTCACCCCCAGAACTTAGGAGACCCTGTAGAAGAAGATGCAGAAGAAGTGTATGTAAGAGTCAGAGGATATGGACAGTTCCAGGAAAATGAGGCCCTCTAAATCACCTGAGCAAAGCTCATCTGAGCTCACAGAGACGGAAACACCAAGCACAGGGCCTCAAAGGTCTGCATCAAATCATCTACATACACACTATAGCATCTAACTTAGTATTTCTATGGGACCCACACGTACGTGAATCAGTAGATCTCTGATTCTAGTACCTTCTCTTGAGGTTTGTTTCCTTCTTTGGTTTTCTTTGTCCAATTTCATCATGCTTGTGTTGGTTTGATTTTACTACATTTTACTTTGTTACATTTTACTTTTGTCTCTTAGAAGTCTTTTATTTCTAATGACAGGCAGAGAGGGATTGATTCCAGATCGGTGGAAAATTGAAGAGGAATTGAGGAGTTGAGGGAGAGGAAACTAATCATAATATGTTGTATGTGAAGAAAATCTATTTTTAATAAAAGGCAAAATACATTGAAAATGTTATCATAAGACTGGTAATGGAACTTAGTGATAGAACACTTCCAGTGTGTGTCAGACCCAGGCTTCGATCCTAAGTACAGCATTAAAAAATTAAATCTCACTGAAGAGATAATCAGTGATCAACAATTTATTAAATCTACTAGTAAATTTACAGACATTTGGCAAAATCTTCGGAGATTTGTTCTAATTCACTCGATCAATCTTCACTTGTATGTCTTTCACCTGAATCTAGAAGCAACATCCTTGCAGAGTATTATTTTTAGCTTTTTCTTACATTTGGATCTTTCTCTCTTATTTGTCGATCTTTATTTTTCTCCCCAGTCTTTTAATATGGAACAACACATGGTTAGGCCTAGTCTCCATGCTTTCGCTAGACACAACCCTCTAGTGTTGTCTAACAATAACAGTGCCCAAGCTTCCAACATGCCCAAGCTTCCAAACCTCTATCATATGCTACTGTTCTAAACTGCAGACTGGTGATCCGGAGAAACTCACTCATGATATTTTCTAGTTCCATCCATTTGCCTCCAACTTTCATGCTGTTCTGTTTTTAATAGCGGACATGTATCTGATTGTTTAAATGAACCACATTTTCTGTATTCATTTAGAATAAGATATCTAAGTTGCTTGTAGATTTGGGCTAGTATGAATAAGGCTGCTATGAACATAGTGGAGTACGTATCCTTCTGATGTGTTGGATCATATTTTTGGGTATATGCCCAGGAGTGGTATAGCTGGATCTTCGAGTAGAACTATTTCCAATTTTCTGAGGAACCACCAGATTGATTTCCAGAGAGCATATACAATTTTGCAAACCCACCAGCAATGGAAGAGTTTTTCCCTTTCTCCACAAACTCTCCAGCATATGCTGTGTTTGAGATTTTTGTATTAGCCATTACATTGGTAGAAGGTGGATTCCCAGGGATGTTTTGATTTGCATTCCCTGATGAGTAAGGATGTTGACTATTTCTTTATGTGCTTCATGGCCATTTGCGATTCCTGTGTTGAGAATTCTCTGTTTAGTGCTGTATCCCATTTTTAAATTGGTTTATTTGTCTTGTTGTAATTTAGTGTCTTGAGTTCTTTATGTACTTTGGATATTTGCCCTCTGTTAGATGTAGAGTTAGTGAAGATTTTTCCCAATCTGTAGGTTGATGCTTTATCCTATTGACAGTATCCTTTGTCTTTCAAAAGCTTTTCAGTTTCAAGAGGTCCCATTTATGCCTTGTTGATCTTAGAGCCTGAGCCATTAAGTAGTTTGTTCAAACCTTTTCTCCTGTGCAGCTACCAGGAGTGGGAGCTGAGGAAACCTCTAGAAATTCCCAGAGACATGGGATAAGGGAGGCTTCCAGGACTCAATATGGATGACCTTAGCCAACATGTTCAACAGTGAGGATACAGAACCTTAAGAGACTACCTCCAGTAGTCGGAGAGTAACCCCAGTAGAGTGATGGGAATACCAACCCACCTACAAAACTTTCGACTCAAAATTGCTACTATCTAAAACAAATGCAAGGACAAAATTGGAGCAGACTGAAGGAATGGCCGACTAGTGAGTGGCTCAGCTTTAGATTTGTCTCATGGTCAGGCATCAATCCCTGACATTATTAATGATGCTATGTTGTGCTTCCAGATAAAAACCTAGCACAGCTTTTCTCTGAGACGTTCTACCCAGCTCTATTCTGAGACACTGAGATAGATGTAGATACTCACAGCCAAGCATTTGACAGAGGTCAGGGAACCCTATGGACAAGTTAGGGGAAGAACTGAAAAACTGAAGGGCATGGCAACCCCATAAGAAGACCAACCGTGACAACTAACCAGGACCCCTCAGAGCTCCCAGAGACTGACACAATAAACAAAGACAGGGCTAGTTCAAGGCCCCAGACACATATGTAGCAGAGAGCTGTCCTGTCTGGCTTCAGTGGAAGAGGATGGGCCTAATCCTGTAGAGACTTGATGCACAAGGGTCGGGAAAGTAGTCAGGGGTGGCATCCTCTCAGAGGTGAAGAGGAGAGGGCATGTAAGAAGAACTCTGAAGTGAGGACCAGGAAGGGGCAATGTTTGGGAGATAAATAAGTAAAACTTAATTAGTAATAATAAGGATGAAATGAAACTGAGCTTCATAAAAAAAGGTTATAATGTATAACACAAGTAGGTCCTCAAGAAATTATAGAATAAATAAGCAAGAATAGTAAAATATCTTTGAAAAGATGTAACAAATGCTTTATACAACAACACATATCAGAGAATGAGACAAGAACAGGCAACTCCAAGTGACTAGTGAAAACCAAAAATCACTGTTAAATTTTATAAATAGTAAAATAAAATAGAATTATTTTCATGCATTATATTTCCCTATATACTTCGTATTTTCTATCATCCACACATGGATTTATTAAGTTTAGTTTTTTCAATATGCATACCAGCATACCTGGTTCAACTCCTCTATTATTTTTTGATTCAATTTTTTAACTTAAATTTACTTTGTTTCTCTAGAATTATGGCTATCACAATTTAGTTCTTTCTTTTTATCTCATCTGCTCACATCCAGTTTCTCTGACTTTTATGGCCTTTCTAGTATCAGTATCTCTTCTGTATCAGTATCAAGTATCATTATCTCAATCTATGGCATTCAATTTATAGTAATTTACCAATAGAGAGTTGGAACGGACCCAAATGTACAATAACATCAATAGTAACACCCATGCTAAAGTTGCATGCCAAGGGGATTATTGTTTGATAGTATAATGTGTGATTAGTGTGGATGGAGCTTATGGTCCCATAGTGAAAAAAAATGGTTATATGATACTGTAGTAGGAGCATAAGCTCATGATTTTCTAGATAAATAAACTGAAATCTATTATTTAACTGATTTGTCTACAGTCCTTGCCAAACTTAGCTTATGTATCAGTTCAGTTTTGTTGAAGATGATATCTTGATAAAAAGTGCTTTAAACCATGAAAATATCAGCTTGACTCTACTCAGAGTTCTGGAGAGCAGCATTGCAGACTTTTTGCTAGTCTCCTTCTTGTTATCAGAGTCCTGAGGTAGTAAGTAGCAATTATCAGAGTAGCATTGTTTATATCAGTGCTTCTTTTGGGATCTTCCTCATTTTATAAAGTTACCATGGGCAATAAGGGTCTGTTCCATAAAAAAATAATTACCTATACCTAAACAGCTCTCAAACACTCTAAGTCATAAATACACTACTCGATTATCTTTCCATACTATTGGAACCTCTCATTGGGTGACAGATGTCAAGACTCAAAGCTTTGGAGGAAACAAACAAGCCATACTTTAGTCATATTATATTGTATTAGTTGTGTGTTCTTCTGAAAGTTTATGTGACTTCAGTATAACTGTTCATTAGATAATGTATCATTATATCTTTAATCCATCTAGGACAGCTAGACTAAACACTCTAGTTTTTCTAGATTTAATAGTTTTTCTCATTGCCCTACTCATTCTTCTCCTATTTGTCATGAAATATATTTTTGACGGCCTCTTCACCCTTAGGAATTTAATAATCACATATTTCACACACTTTACTTCAAAATCCATTATATACGCAGTGCAACAATTATGCATACAGAAGTTGTACCCAGTGTGGGAGAACATCCAACTACCTGCCAATGGAAAATATGCGGATATTTGCTAGGATTAAAAGCACAAACATTCTCTTTTTTAAATT
This sequence comes from Arvicanthis niloticus, assembly GCF_011762505.2. Taxonomy (NCBI): domain Eukaryota; kingdom Metazoa; phylum Chordata; class Mammalia; order Rodentia; family Muridae; genus Arvicanthis; species Arvicanthis niloticus. The sequence goes on along the minus strand of NC_047669.1, from coordinate 38,122,701 downwards.
AATGTTGTTCACCAATATAAACATGATTTCCCTTTTAGTTTTGGTTATTTTTGCATCTACTTTTTGGGTTATTTCTTATTTCAGCTAAGTTAACAATGATGATCATACTGACATTTAATCAAAGACATTAATTCCTAGAAGTATAGACTGTTCCCATATAATAAGACAGACTATCCTTCTTTGGCCTCCAAAGGGAAGAAAGCAATACAGCTGAGAATATTTGTGCTATTTTTATTGAATATGGAGTGAATGATCTAAAATTATGGGCAGACATGCTTTTCTTTTCATCTTGTATACAGACAGAAGAGGTATTCTGGATCCATGTTAGTCTTGGTTCTTAGAAGAAAATAAATCATTGCTATATCTAAGATTAGAAATCATTATTGGATCACACCTCAGAGCTTCTGATGCTTTAAGGGCAGGATAGAGAATGATTGGAAATTATACCTTGTATCTGCCTCCCCATTACTCTACTCTGGTGCCACTCAATCAATTCAACCTTACAGTGATGGATTTAGAGCAAAGTTAATTTAATCCACAACTTATAGAAGCTTTACAGCTTATAATTTCTCTAAAGGTTCCTTCTGAAGTCAAACCCCACCTGTGACATTTTATTTCATTATTGAATATCATATTCTGATTTTCTATATGACAGTTCAAATAATATACCATGCTGATTTTTATTAAACAATCAATCAATACACACATTGTTTTGATCTAACTGCATGTTTAGCTTTCTACTTGACTCTTGGGGAAACTAAATATATGAGTCTTTTTCACAAAGAAAAGCAATCAGCTTGGATCACAAGAACAGGGTAGTTAAAAATCATTCCATTAAAGAAATATGCATCATTAGGGAAATTGGGAGAAGTGATATTAGGAATGGGAATACAAAGCAGCTGGCAACACGAAAGGAATAGATTAATTTTGTTGTTTCAATCAAGTATGTATCATAAAATTGGTATTTGAGAAGGATGAAATTAATAACATAGTGTGAAGAGAGCCTAAATTTTGCTGAATCAAGAAGGATTATTACAGAATGTGTTATAGAACAAGAAATCTAAGGTTGCACTTATGACAATTGGAATGAGATTGAATTTCAGAAATAAAACTACACAAAGTTTAGAAAATAAATTTATGAGCAACATAAAGGTTGGGTGCTGGAGAGATGGGTCAGTGGGTAAAAGTATTTGTTGGGCAAGCATTGGAAGCTAGAGATCAAATCCCCAGACTCTATGTAAATCCAAACATAGGGGGACATATCTGTAATCCTTGGGCTTCTATAGGGAGATGGAAGCTAGAGATAGGAATATCCATGGACAGTCACGATTCTGGTAGCCTGGCCCATGCATTGACGAACTAGAGATTTTGTCTCACAAAGTGGAAGGTGAGGAAAACCAACAGATCTTGTCCTCTGTCCTCTCCACATTCATGCCTAGCAACAAGTATGATTATATTGCAGGCACACACACAAACATGCACACATATAAGCACAAAGAGAGACAGTACTGATGTACCCCAAAAAACTCATGATTTTTTAAAAAGAGAACTAGTATGGACCAGTAAAATTATGAAATAAATTTTTAATAAAAAGAATCTTGTTCTTAAACTTCACAGAGCTCTCCATGAGTTTAGCCTAAGGTCAAGAACAGAATAACACTGAGTCAGTCAGTGTAGATAAAGGAAGCCCCAGATCCCTGGACACACTAATGTCCGAGATGAAATCTCAGTGCCTCACAAGACAAAATTGTGGGACATTGTTGTGGGAACTAGGGATTATAGGCAAGAGATAGATACCAGGGATGAGATAGGATTAGGGGCAGAAATAGTGACACTACATTTTTACATGCATGAAAAATTGATATAACTAACATATTAGCAGTTATTTTCTTTAGGGTGATCTGAAATGGTGCTGGTGCAGATACAGAATAATGGAAGTTGTGGTTAAAAACTAGGTGGTCAGTTAAAACACTCAGTTTCAGCTGGAGATCTCTTCTTCTGGAACATGATTATGATTATAACATTTATCTTGAAGACTACTGTTTCCATCCAGCATGTATTTCAAAGTCTTATGAAAAGAATGGAAACTAAAAGAAAAGTACACAGAAGAATAACAAAATCAGAATAGAAATTTGTAAATCAGAGCTGGGCATAGGTATGCATATGTTTATTTTCTGCTTTAGTAAGATAAAGAAGAAGAGATTACAAAGTCCAGATCAGCCTAAGCTACATCTGGGCACCCTGTCTCGAATGGAAATGAATAAAAATGAAATAATAACTAAAAGAGTACACAATAAATGAAAGAGAAAGTTTTCTATAATAAAATAATTTCTACTATTTTGATTGGAAAACATAACATTTTAACAGATTCTAAAGGAATTCATTTGTAACAAGAACATCATAAATAATTTGACATTACTTAAAAACAACTTGAAAAATAGATAATAACAGAAAAATTTTGGAAATGTATGCACAATTGTTAATATAAAAACCAACAAAAAGCTATGTAGTATAGGCACATTTATTTACTCCTAGCATTCAGAGGAATAGACAGGTTGGTCTTTAAGTTATAGGCCAACATCTATAGCGTGAGACTGAGGAAACCTACAGCCACACAGAGAAACTCTGTCTTGAAAAGAGAAATCTAACAAAAATAGCAAATCTGAAAACAGACATACTTATTACCTCTAAAAAAAATGTAGAGGAATGAGATATTTTAAAAAATATAAATTCCTTACCAATTGTGTGTGGTGCTTCTGATTAATTCAAAGTCCTCATAGTATTTGATGTTGTGAGGTAATAGCCTTTATGTGGCATTTGTATATGTGGGCATGTATTTGTCATTTGGCATTGTTCGTCAAGCTTTTCACATGTCCCTCCAGCTCCCTCTAACTGGCAGTCTTCTTCCCTTCCAATAATCCCCACTTCTGCTACAATGTATTACTTGTTTCCTTGTAAAAGATGAAAAATAATATTGGCAATTTTGTACAAAACTTTTTGAGAAAAATAAAATGAGGATGTTGTTCCCATTCATCTTCTTATCTGGCATACAGACTGAAAAGATGGGTCAAAAAATTGTATGGACAGGAGTTAGAAATCTCACCACCAAATAAACCACAGGCAAGCTGTGGTAGCAGCTTAAAATCTCTGAATTCGGAGACCAAGACAGAGCAAGCTGACTAGGTAGATTACCCAGAGCTCCAGGTTCAGTGAGAGATTCTGCCTCAATAAATAAGGTAAAAAGCAATTGGGGAAAACACTCAACACTATTTTCAGCCTCTGAATGCATATGCACATATGTGAATGCATACTTACACACATGTGCACACATAAACAATATGTCAGCATACACAAATGCACACCATACACACATGAAGAATGGATCATAATAAATTGTGAAAGCAACATTTGATGACATAAGGAATGAGAATGGCAGCCTTCCCCTTATTAGTAATCTTATATTCCAAAGATCCAGTTTTCCATGGCCAACTGTAATTTAAAAACAGCAAATGAAATATTCCAGAAGGAAATATTTAATAGTACTTAACAACATTATTGTATTATGCTATGTTTTATACTGTTACAAATATGTTCGGCAGCAAAGTTACAAATCAAACTATATCATAACATTGTTAGGACTTGTTCCATGTCCTGGCTCACAACTCTGGCAGAAGTGCTCTGGTCTATCAGAGGTCACACTTGTGTACCAGGAACCACAGGGAAGACACTGCCCACAGCCCATCAAGACTCCTTTGAGCTCTGCCAGCTCACCCAACAGCATCCCCTTTCATCATCTCCATACCTGAACTCACAACTAAAGCAGAATCCCTCTGCTCTACTAGAGGCCATGATACTACCAAGAAACCAAGAAGCCATGCCAGCTTGCAGAACTCCAGAAACATACAGTCAACACCAGCATTTAAAACCGCAGAGGTCACACAGGCTGCCACAACATTAGTAAAGTTATTATAATGGACCTGAGGACTCTCTGGTCTCCAGAATCACGGAGCACTCATGTCAAAAGACTAGAAAGTAAAAAAAAAAAAAATGAGGAAAAAAATTATTATGTCCATCAAAGATAAACTCAGATATCATCTCACAAACCTATAATTATTTTAAACACAGATATCTAGACTCTAGTGTATGAATACAGTCAATAACAAGCAGAAAAATATGGTACCACCAGAGCCCCAATATCCTACTACAGCATGTCTGGACATTCCAGTACAGCTGAAGCACAAATTAAGGAACCTGAGCAACACAGATGCAGAAGCATGCAGCCAACCATCGGACTGAGCATGGAGACCCCAATGGAGGAGTTAGGGGAAGAACTGAAGTAGCTGAAGGGATTTGTAATCCCATAGGAAGAACAACAACATCAACCAACCAGACCCCACAAAGCTCCCAGGTGCTAAACCACCAACCAAAGAGTTCACATGGCGTGGAGGGACCCATGGATCTACCTGCATACATAGCAGAGGATTGCCTTATCTGGCATCAATCGATCGGGAGCCCCTTGGTCCTTACCCAGCATACAGGAATGCTAGGGCAATGAGGCAGGTGTGGGTAGTTGGGTGGGGGAGCACCCTCATAGAAGCTGAAGGGAGAAAAGAGGAGGAGGTGATTTCTGGAGGGGAAAGTTGGAAGTATTTGAAACGTAAATAAATAAAATAACCAATAAAAAAGTTTTATGAAAATCATAGAGTACTGTAAAAAGGGTTTGGATAAATTCCTAAAGATATACTAGAAAATATGAGCAAAAATTGGAGAAAATTAATGAATCACTTAAAGAAATCTTAGAAAACAAACAACCAAATAAACAGGTGAAGGTAAGGTCTGTATTCAAGACCTGAAAATAAAAATTGAAGCAATAACAAAAACAAAAGTTGAGAGAATTTGGAACATGGAAAATATAGATAAGCAAAAAGGAACAACAGACACAAGCATCACTAATAGAATAAAAGAGATGGAATAATAGTAATAATAATAATAATATAAACTTGCTTTAAAAAACAGAACGAATCATAGAAGATAGCAATATGTTTCTTAAAGCAAAAGTTAAAACAAAAAATTTTCTGACACAAAATATTCAGGAAATTTGGGACACTATGAACAAATAAAACCTAAAGTAGTAGGAATAGGAGAAGGAGAAGAATCCCAGATCAAAGTTACAGAAATTATTCCTAACAAAGTCATAGAAAAAAATTTCCTAACGTTAAAAAGAATATGCCTATAAAAGTAGAAGCTTACAAAACATCAAAACTATTGAACCAGAAAAGGAAATCCCCCTACCACATAATAATCAAAAGAGTATACATCAAAACAAAGAATATTAAAAGCTGTAAGGAAAAAATGCCAAGTAACATATAAAGACAACCCTATTAGAATTATATTCAACTTCTCAGCAGAGACTCTAAGCAAGAAGGTTCTAGAAATAAGTCTTAAAGACTATAAGCAACCACAGCTACTAGCCCAGACTAATATACCCTGAAATACTATTAATCACTATACATAGAAAAAACACAATATTCCATGACAAACTCAAATTTAAACAATATATACCCACAAATACAGACCTAAAGAAGGCACTAGAAGAAAATCTGCAACAAAATGAAGTACACCCATGAAAACACAAGCAATAAAAATTTTCACACGATCAAAATAAAACAAAGGGAAACTCTCTCTCTCTCTCTCTCTCTCTCTCTCTCTCTCTCTCACACACACACACACACACACACACACACACAAGCACACACACACATGGACACACATATACACACTACTACCATAAATATGAACAGCAAAATAACAGGAATTAATATTGGTCACTAATATTTCTCAATATCAAGGGATTCAATTTTCCAATAAAAAGACACAAGCTAACAGAATGGATGCAAAAAAAGAGCCATCTTTCACTATATCTGCATTCAATAAACATATCTCAACATCAAAGATCCACATGACCTCAGAGTATAGGGTTTGAAAAATGTTTTTTAAGCAAATAAATCTAAGAAGCAAACTGTTAAGGAATTCAGATATCTAGCAGAATGAAAAACTCCAACTCCACATTGGATGTAAGGTAATTTCCAAAATATATAAAGAGCTAAGAAGCCAAATAATCCAATTGAAATATATAGTACAAATATAAACAGCAAATTCTCAACTGAGAAGTCTCAAATGGATAAGAAACAAAGAAATACTCAACATCCATAGCCATCATGAAAATCCAAATCAAAACTTTTCTGAGACTTCATCTTATAGGGTTCAGAGTGGCTAAGATCAAATACAAACGTGACAGCTCGTGTTGGTGAGGATGTGGGGCAAGGGAGACACTTCTCCATTGCTAATGGGTGTGCAAACTTGAACAAACACTTTGGAAATAAATATGACAATGTCTTGGAAAACTGGGAATAGATCTAACTCAAGACCCAGCTATACTCATTCTAGGCATATACCCAAAGGATTGTCCATCCTACATAGGGACATTTGCTCAGCTATGTTTATAGTGGCTTTATTCCTAATAGTCAGAAACTGAAAACAACCTATATGTCCTTCAACCTAAAGGTGGATAAAGAAAATGTGGTTTATTTCTACAATGGAGTATAACTCAGATGATTAAAAAAAACAAACACATAACATCATGAAATTTGCAGGAAAATGGATGGAACTAGAAAATATCATCCAGAATGAGGTAACCCAGACACAGAAAGACAATCATGTATGTACCCACTTACAATTGGATATTGGCTGTAAATTACATGATAATCATGATAAAATTCACAGACCCAGAAAGGTTAATAACAAAGAGGGCATGGGGCTCAACATATGAATCTCCCTGGGAAAGGGAAAAAGAATAGACATTCACAGAATCTCTAAGGGTGAGGGTGAGAACAAGCAAGATATTTTGTGAAAAATATGAAGGAAGAGACCATTGGAAAGACAATTGGATTCTGGGTCATCTCTGAAATGACCGAGAAACCTAGTGCAATGGAAAGCCCCAGGAATCTGATAGCAACCCTTGCTAAGACTCTTAATAATGGATGATACAAAGCCTGAACTGGCCATTTCCTGTAGTCAGGTAATACTCCTAGAGGAGTGACTTGGGCACCAACACAGCCACAAAACCCTTGAATAACAACCTGTCCTGCCATTAAGATGTGCTTGTGTAAAGATAGAATAAAAATTATGGGAGTGGCCAACCAATGACTGGGTCAGGTTGAGACCCATGTCAGAAGAGGGAGCCCACCTCTGACACCCTAGGGAAGGTAAGGAACCAGAGGCTGACTAGCCCATATACCAAGGATAGAATCAGCAAAAACAAACAATTTAAAAATCAGCAAAATGATTTCTAATGATATTCTGCTATATTTGTAGAGAGAAGCCTAACATAATTGCCATCAAAGGGGCTCCAAGCAACATCTGATGAAAACAGATGCGGAGACCCACAGCCAAACATTAAATGGAGCTTGTGAATCCTGCTGAAGATGGAGAATCTGGATTGTATGAAGTAGAGAGGTTAAGGACACCATAGAAACCCCACTAATCCGTTAAGCATGGCTGATAAGTGCTCAAAGAGTCTGAAGCAATAATTAGTGTGCATGCATAGGTCTGACCAAGGACTTCTGCATATGTATTTGGATTGTACTGCTTGTTGTTATGTCAGACTCCTATCAGTGGGAGTGTGGACAGTCTCTGACTCTTTTGACTACTCTTGGAAGTTTTCCTTCTATTGGGATTCCTTGTCCAGTATAAGGGGAGGTGCCTATTCTTATTGCAAATTGATATGTCATGTTTGGTTGATATCCCTCGGAAACCTTCCCTTAAGAAGAGTAGACTGTGGGGAGATGGCAGATGAAGGGGAGAGACTGGAAGGATAGGAAGATCGGGAAAGTATGGTTAGAATATAATATATAAAAAAAGAATAAACAAAACAATAATTTACAACACAATAGAAAAATGTTAAGACTCAGGGGACTATGCAGAAGAGGAGGCAGAAAGATTTTAAGATCCAGAGGGTATGAATAACACTAAGGAGTGTCTTCCGGACACAGCAGGACCGATTGTCATGTGTATTCAGCAACTGTGGCAGCATTTATAGAGCCTGCACAGGTTCAAGTCAGATGGGGTCCCAACACTGCAACAGGGAAGTAGATGCATCTTCTATCCCTACCTAAGACACAATGCCCAACTGAAAGCCCCTTGAAAACAACACTCAGTTTTCTCCAATAGAATCTTACGAGATACACTTAAGGGTAGGCTTCTTGCCTGGCAGTAAATGGCCAACAAAAAACGAACTTAATGAGGTTTTTGTAGATATTTTTGTTTCATATGTTTCATTTGCTTTTTATGGTAAAGTTTTAATTTCATTAGTCTTTTGCATTAAGGTATTGTATTAAAACCTTGTATTAAGGTTTCTGACTTTTTAAAAATATATATATATAGGAATAAACATAGTATAAAGTAAGACGTTATCCCTACGCATCCACTTAGGGTTTTGAAACAACTTTCCAATAAGAAAGGGAACCACCATTGGACTACACTCATGAGATGAAAATATTCTAAATAACATATCATCTTAAATTCATCAATTTTGAATAGAATATGCTTATTTTAAGAATGTCAATTGGATTGTAAAAGGAGGAATGAAATGAAATCTTTTCATTAGACAAATACTAAGTACTTGAGAATATTGTGTCAGAATTCTAAATTGATACTCATCTCTCTACAATCTCTTCTTCTAGAATGTAGACTAAATTTAAATATATAATAAGCTATCACTCTCAAAAATTTTTAAATTTTTATAATTTATATAAAAAATCAGTTGACATTAAGACAGGGAAATTAAGATGTTAGCGCTCATTAAATAACAAGAACACTTTAAATCTAGCTTTTGAGGTTGAAGAATTGGGAAGTCAGAGATTCAAATAAAAGAATTTGACAAGGAAGTTTAAAATAGAGGAAGCAAGATAACAGAGAATGCAGGTAGCCTAGATACTGAGAGCTATCCTCATCTGGCAGGCAGCAAGAGACTGATACTGAGAGCATTATATTACAGAGCAGACATCTCTCCATGATAATTCATCTCATCCAACATCTGGACAGGAAACACAGACACATGGGATCTAAAGAACTAGAAGTTGATAAAATGAGCAAAAGAATATGTATAGCTGCATTATAGAGAAGAAACCCAAACATAGAGGCAACAAGTGTTTGTCAGCTGTGGCATGAACAAATTTATCGTATGTTCATCCCAAGCTTATATGTAGTGAATAAATTAAACTACTAGAACATCTAGCAGTAGGAGTATCTTATTAAGTTTTTGGAAAAATAAAGCCAGACCTAAATTAACTGTGATTTGATCTAATTCATATGCATTTTTAAAATAGAGAAAATTAATATATGGTGACATATTTCCAAAGAATATCGTTGACATTGTGATGGGCTATAAGAAAATTAAGTGTATTGAAAATAACCTTGATATAGAGAGGAATTGCATAGATGTGCACATTTTGAAACACAGTTTATTTAATCAATGACTGTGTGACTGTGTGTATCATATTCTTTTAAATATTTTAGTAATAACATAAATTTTATGAGTCCAATATATGATATAACTATTGTTTGATTCTCCAAAGGAAAAGAAAAGAAAAAAGTATATAACATGATTGAAGGATAACTACCCTACAAATTCTGTTTACAGTTTGGAGAACTGAGCAAAACACCAGCTACTTCATCTTGATGTGTTTAAATTGTCAGAACAAGAGAGAGCAGCGAAGCTGACCCCACCAAAAGTCAATGATGTAGAAGCTCCCTATACTGTTTCTCATAGAATCTTGCATCAAAAAGCTGAAAAGTCATGTTATCTAATGTCTACAGGCAATTGTAGATATGAAAACACATACATCCATTTTAAAATTACTTCTTGGATAATGTTCCTCATTATAACTTGTTTTATTTAATGAGAATCTCTTCCAATTCAATAACATTTTTGCTGTTCAAATGTCCATGATGAATTCTCTGAATTGAACCTTATATGTTTCCTAACCCAGGAAATTAAGGAACATTCTTGCAAGTCTAAACTTCCCATGATTACAAATCTTGATATCTTGTGTCACCACAGGGGATTACATGGGGTTTGGTACTGAACTTTATTTAGTAAGCACAGAGCTACAAATGTTACCAAATCCTCTGCAAATTTATGGCATCCTTGTGTCTCAAATCTAACTTTTCTGTGTTCAGAATTTATTTGGATATTTTTATATTTTCATATTCATAAAATTTAATTTCAGTCTACTTACTTTCCATTAAACTGTGACACATGGACTGTATAATGTAATGGCTTTATATATGCTACTTAGAATACTCTGCCAGAGGTTTTAAAAATTTAATAAATATTTATTAAATGCAAACTACCCATGTTTATATGAAAAACAGTATAACTGACAAAGTTCAATTTGAAAAATCTATTTTGTCAATTACTGATTGACATTTTTTAGCATCTCTCTATTACAAAATGTCTATCAATTGCCATTTTAATCATTCTGAATTCCCTAAAGGTTCATTACCCACCCACCTCCCACACACACACACACCTGAGAGAATAATTAACCCCAATGTAATATGTTCTTTTCTTATATGGAATAAAATAATTAGGACCTCAAATGTCATTTTCTTTGTTCTTTTCATTCTCTCTCTGTCTCTCGTGTCTTCTCTCTGTGTCTTTCTTTCTCTTCCTCCCTCTCCTGCCTCCCCTCCTCCTCTCCTATACACAAACATACACACACACACACACACACACACACACACACACACACTTTCATATAACTCCAGTTTGCCATGAAACTGACTATATTAGAAAAACTGGCTCTCAACCTTTTATCTTCTTGCATTCACCTTTCACCTTTTTTTTTAGATAGGCATGTGTCACCAGGACAGGGTCCATGTTGTAACACTTAAAATTAACCTGTAAGTCCCACCTGGACCCAAGGACCAGGTAACATTGAAGGTATTGGAATGCGACAAAGCTACATAGGTTTGTTTATATCCACCCTGCAAGTGTCTCATGGCCACTCAGCTAGGAAATTCCACAAGCGGTCCTGACCAAAGTCTTTTCTTGTTCACTATTTAATATTTGACAGTACTTGCTTGAAATTTTGCCTAAAATTGTGGATTTTTTTTTCTCCAGCTCATCTCAAGATTAACAGTATAGTATAGTTTTTTTTTTTTTTTTTTTTTTTTTTTTTTTTTTTTTTTTTTTTTTTTTTTTTAATATTTAAGACAAACTGCCAATAAAACAAACCTAGTAGTTTGGTGTTTATAATATGATGTATGCAATTTAAACTTTCTGAATGTTTGTAGATGTACAGTATTAGGGAAACATACAATGCACAAATGTGTAACAAAACAAAGCTTGAAGGGGTGAAAACAGGCATATGAACACATAATTTTGAATATGTGCTTTATTCATTTTTGTATTTGTTCAAACATGTGAGTAAGTAGAAAAATTTTATGTATATGTGATATAAAGTTAAAAATTTGAAAAACTTTCAAGGGAGTCACAGAGAAGGAATGAGGAGATGTGGTTAATCCGTGAGCCGGCGGCGTGCTGGATTTCTGGTTTGGGCAAACCTGGCTGCCTCTGATCCCTACTTGTTTCCTATGCTGGGCAGCATGTGTGAGAGGCAACCATTGTTTGACAGTGAAAGCACAGATTATCGCGTTGAGATCCTGCATGTCCAGTGTAACAGGGAAAGCCCAAATTTCTCATTTCCCCAGAATGGGATCTTCTTCTATCTCTGCATGTGTTGTAGCCTTAGAATAGAAGGAAGTAAAGGTGTGTATTGGCAGTCTGTCTTTCAAAAAACTTAAGACTCACAACTTACAGCTAAAGGGAACAGTGTTTCTGCTTCTTTCCCAGGCAAGGTTCCCCCCTGGGAAACTGGCTCAATCCTCAATGGCAACCACCCAAGGGTATTGCACTGCAGACTAAAGGAGTGGGCGAGTTGCCCCAGCAGAGCTATGCAGAGAAAAGGTTAGCTTGTGGAAGAAAAGCTCCTCTCCCCTGACAAACAAAGTATTAACCCTTGAGGGAATATGCCTTGCAGGCCACATGCCAAGACTAAAGAACTAGAAATTACTTCTCAAGTTGAATGAGAGCAATGTCTCCCCCATGTAGGTTGGGGTATAAAATCTGGAAAGGAATTTGTCAGAAAGAGAAGGAAAGATTGGTGTGTATATTCAGAGAATAACAAACAGAATTCTTTTAAGACCCAGTTTATAAAAATATCCTGCCCTATATAATAAATAGTGTGGTAATGAGTTACAGGAAAGGACAGAGTTAGAGAATTATGATGTATAAGGAACAGAAAATATAACCTTGTTTATGATAGTGATGGTATTTTCTGCAAGTCTTCTACCTGCTTTTTTTTTCTTTTTACATATCGCAACAAGGATTCATTTTAGCCTTTCTATTTTTTAATTCACATTTTGCTGTATTAAGGTATGTGTTCCTAATATACTCTCATGATTTCTTTATGTGATAGGACCTAGAGTCATATCTAATTTTCATAAATAAATTTCAGTGTTTATGAACAAATCTAAAACTAAATAATTGAAATAATTACATGATATATAGTATGTATTCCATGTCTACTTTAACAAACTCACAAGCATTACTCACGCAGTTATTTACCTATCCTTCCATCCATCCATCTCTCATCTATCTGTTGATCTGTCTGTCTATCTATATATTTATCTATCTGCCTGCCATTATTTTTAAAGAGAAGAGAAAGCATTTTATTAGCATAGCATGAAATGTTCTGTGGCTTGTTGACAGGGGATTTTATCTGAGGAAATTCCCTAGTAATGAACCTGATAGGAGAGGAAGACAAAACCTTTAATTACCTTTCTATTCATTTGATGCCCAGAAACTTTCAGCATTTATAGCCCTATGGGAAAACATCTGAATAACAGAAGAAGGAGGGAAAAAAGAGAGGGAAATGTAGTTGGTGTGAGTGTGTAATTGCTGATTTGAGGTTGTACCATCCAAAGGAAAAAAAACCAACCAACCAACCAAACAAACAAACAAACAAACAAAAAACAAAACTGGGGTTCTTGTTAAAAGATACTGGAAAGATTACACTGAGTGAACACTCACATTTCACCAGCTTACAGCCTTTGACTTCAAAGAACACATGTGTTACTTTTATCTGGTCCCAGAAGAAGTCTCTGAGCCAAAGAAATGGTTATTTTATGGAAAACAGGTAATTTCCCAAGGTGTTTCCCACTAAAACATATGAAGAGGAAGCCCATCAGTGTGGGAAATCTAAACGGAATATACACTGCTGCTGATTTGGTGTTGTACCTCAACAGGAGAAGAATAAATGACACCAGTGTCAACTAAATAAATAGATAGCTGTCACTGCTTCTCATTGAGGATTAGCCCTTTGTACAAATTGACAATCTACAATATGATGTCACACCCCAGTTCTTACACACTCTCCTTGTGGCAGTGTGCAAAGTCCAACCATAACACTGGAAAGCATTACCTTATTTAATTTTAATCACCTAATGTAATATTACTTCAGCTTTGTGTTCTGAAGGCTTAAGCTCAAATCTCAAATGAGGTTTTTTTTTTTTTTTTTTGGCTGACAACATTTGAGAGTATTAATTGTGGATATAGTGAAACATGGTACCCAGAGAACATTATTCAGAATGATAAGAGTTAAAAAAAATGCAGTAGGTATAATTAGCGATGAGGTAATGGAATTTGGAAAAGAGAAGGGGGGTGTGAGGACACAAAGAGTGCCTTGTGAACATGAGTCTACCAGTGTGATCTGTGACCAAACATTCAGAAATTCATTGTAAACCTATAGCTGCGAAACTTAGCTTCCGTGTTGCCAGTCATTTATGACCGGTCCTGAAACTAACTCACTGCATGAACATTGTGGCAAGAAGGAAAGTACAGAGAGGGAGCTAAAACTGCAGAATGTCCAAGTCCCTGAAACTATTGTTCAGTATCTAATATAGATTTTACTTCAGTGTCTATCTGTGGATACTGTGGAAACTGTCCTAGCTCCATAGAAAGTGTTAGGAGATGTAAATTGCATTAAAAGTGTATTGATGCCCTTGATAAGAATATTAGGAGTCAATAGTTTCATTGATTTGGATACTTGTGCAGGAACAAATATGATGATAGTAGAGACATAAAATATTTAAAAGTAAGTGTTGAATAGTATAAAATATTTCTGACCTGGTTAACAGATAAAACACTAAAAATATAAGTATAAGGCAAATTATATTATTTACTTCAATATGACACATGGGATTTCAAGAGCTCTAATAGAGGTTATTTTCCTTTCTAATGGTCAGCTAATTCTGATGAAAAGGGAAGCTTTGTTTTGTTTTCATCCTATATTATACTGTGGAAAAACTCTAAAATTTCACAGAAGTTATTTTTATTTCAGATGACTTGACTGTAAAAAAAAAAAAAAATCTTCTCTCAGAACATAAGGACAGGTTACTGGGTCGCATCACTTGCCTCAAAACCTAAGAATCTAAGTTTGACTCCTGGAAATCACAACGAAAAGAGAGAACCAACTCCAGAAAGAGCTCCAGTCGCCACACCTGTGCCATGACAGATTTCACATCTGCTCCCACATACATACACCACATTACATAAAATAGCAATAATGTTATTATAATCTGTATAAAATATAAACTATCTTTTCTGTCAATAATGAGAAAAAGTTATCAACAAAGACACTAAGAGGACCCATAAAAAAACCTCATAACTCTCTGAGCTTCAGTCCTGAGGAATTTTTATATTTTTTTGTCACAAATAAAGTTAAAAACAGAGAAATACATGTATACCGCTTCAGAAAGGTCCTCAATAAAAGTGGTTTTCTTCTTTCCCTCCACCATTTCATTTCTGAAATCACTTTCCCAGAACTCTGATATTCCTGAGCTAATACCTTTTCTCTGTCCCTAAGAAGCTAGCTCTGCACTCAAGCAGCACTGTGACCACGGTGCCGTTGCTGGCTGCATATCTGCCTTCCAATCATCAGGAACTGTTCAAGGATCAAGTCCTCTGCCTGCAACCAGCGTTGTGACCCAGAAGTTCCAGGGTATCTGGCATGTAGTAAGTGCTCAGTTAATGTTTCTTTTAAATTTTTTTTAATATTTACTTTTGAACTGAGCCTACCTACACATATGATAGAATGACATCTCATTCTCTTAATCTCAGACATGTAACTAACTAACTCATGTGGCAGAAATTATTACATTTTATTCTACCGAATACTGTAGGTCAAAAAGAAATCTTGTCATGAAACACTATATATATATACATATATGTATGTATATAATAAATTATACATATAATATGTGTGTGTGTCTGTGTGTGTGTATTTGTATGGTGTATATGTGTGTTCTCAATAAGAGAAGGGGCTCAAAGGAGATCTAAGAACCTGGAAAAATATAATATACTAAAGTTTGGCAGCCACCTCATCATATCCCAACATAGAAAAAAAAATCAAACTAGGTTCTAATTTAAGAGTTCATAATATTCTAAGACGATGTACATGGTTGTTATCTATTTTTTCAGTAGAAATCAATGCTTGAAGCCTTTTAAAATAGGAAAGATGAAGTATTAGAGCATGCATGTATTTCCAATGCTAACCAGCTTGCTAGATAAAATAAGGAACAACTACACAATCCAAGAACAAAGAAACAAGAAATGTGCCGAGGCTCATACTGAAATGACAATGAGCGTGGATTCATCTGGGCTGTTGGGATGGAAGAGTCACTTCTCTATTCTTCTATTGTTTTGATTCATTATTCCCAGAAGGAAAGGTTTGCTCTTTTTTTTTTTTTTTTTTCATGTCTCCCTTTGAAGATGTTTGACTCTTTGTAATGGCTTGGCACCTGAAGTGATTAAAACTATGAATTAATTTAAGCTTTGACTTCTTTATCGGGTTAAAGGACTATAATTTTATGTTTCATTCAATGCCACAGGCAGAAACACACAGAACATAAAACTATTATCTGTTTAAATATTGGAAGTAGAAAAACAGAATTAATATATACTTCAGTTGTGCAGTGTGATTGGCCTTTGATTTAAACACGATCACTGATTTAAAGTTTCATGCTTATCCTAAATCAAAGGCAAGTGTCATGGGGAAATTACTGTTTGAGAAATACAAGAGGTCACAAGAGGTAAGGGGTGATTCTCAATCATGTATTAATCTATTCATTAATTCATTCATTTACCTATTCATTTTACAGTGTGTATTGCCACATAGTAATCATCAGATTGAGATAAGGAAAATGGCATATGTAATAGATTTAGAGAAGTAAAATAGATATTTATGTAAAAAGGATGATATATTATCTTTCTAAAAGTATGCTTTCTAAAAGCAAATTTAAAACTTGAATGGAGACTGGAAAAATATCTCAGTGTTTATAGCTTTTAATGTATAAACTTAAGAGCCAGAGTTCAGATCCTCATGGTCTACATAGAAACCTGGCAGGTATGATGGAATACCTGTAATTCCTGTGATCCAAGGACAAAGATAGGATTCCAGGGGAAAAGCTAGTTAGCTGGACTTCTTGAGCTATGGATTAAGCTAACAGACATTGCTTCAATGAATAAAGTGGGTAGAAATCTAAGGATCAAGGAGGACCCCAATTTGGACCTCCACCCCCCCCCACAAGCAAATGAACATATGTGCACATACAGATACATACGTACACATGCATGCACAGAAGGAACACATTAAATTATATTGGGTTAATAAATCTTCCTATGCACAGCCAACAGGTCTTTAAGTTTCATCAGTACTAGCAAGCTGAGTGATGTGGGCATCTGTGTTCTGGTGAATTACATGGGTCAGAAAAGAAAACATTGCTTTAATTTCAGGATTTTGCAGGATTTATATAATCCCCATCTAAATAAAGAAAAGGCATAGTAGAAGCATGCACACATACTCACCACACACATTTAACACACAATACATGCACACTTTCAACACACACACACACACACACACACACACACTCATAGCACACACACATTCACTCACATACATTTTTAAGTTTAGGTTTCTTTTGGGAATTTCATACATGTGTAGCATGTTTATATCATACTTTTTATTATCTTTAATAATTTTTACAGTCCAGTTGTTATCCTCCCCCCCCTTCTGCCCTCCCCCTGTTCCTCATCCCATTCCTCCTCCCAGATCTCCAAGAGAATGTCCCCACTCCCTACAACCCCCACAGCCTCCAAACCCTGCCAGGCCTCCCTATTTCCAGATCCTCAAATCTCTTGAGGGTTGGGTGCACTTTCTTTCATTGAGGCCAGATCAGGCAGTCCTCTACTGTATATGTGCCAGGGCCTTGAACCAGATCTTGCATGCTGCCGTGTTAGTGGCTCAGTGTCTGAGAGATCTCAGGGGTCCTGGTTGGTTGAGACTGCTGGTCTTTCTATGGGGTTGCCCTCCTCTTCAACTTCTTTCAGCCTTTTCCTAATTCAACCACAGGAGTACCTGATTTCAGATAACTGGTTGGGTGTAAGTATTTGTTTCAGTCTCAGTCAGCTGCTTGTTGGGCCTCTTGGAGGGCAGCCAGGCTATACTTTTGTCTGTAAGAACATCATAGCATCAGTAATAGTGTCAGGCCTTGGAGCCTCCCCTTAAGGGAGTCCCAATTTTAAAATTGGGTCCCAATTTTAGCTTGTCATTGAGTCTCCTTTCCCTCAATCTCTTCTTGAACTTTGCCCCTATAGTTTTTTGAGACAGGAACAATGCTGGGTCAAAGTTTTTGACTGTGCCATGGCAACCAAATCCCTCCACTTGTTCTGTCTTTCTACTGGAGGTGGATTCTACAAGTTACCTCTCCCTACTGTTAGGCATTTCATCTAAGGTACCTCCCTTTGAGTCTTGATATTCTCTCACCTCTCAGGTCTCTGGTACATTCTAGAAGGACACCCCACCTCCCACCTCCTGAGGTTGTATATTTCCATTCATTCTGCTTGCCATTGGGTCTTCACTTCTGTGTCCCCCACCAAATACCTGATCAATTTGCCCACTCTCCCTGTATCTATTCAATATAGTACTTGAACTTCTTGCCAGAGCAATAAGACAACAAAATTTGGTCAAGGGGATACAAATTGGCAAAGAAGAAGTCAAGGTATCACCATTTGCAGATGATATTAAGTGTATATAAGTGACAAAGAAATTCTACCAGAGAACTTGTACAGCTGATAAACAACTTCAGCAGAGTGGCTTAATATAAAATTAGCTCAAACAAACCAGTAGCCTTCCTTTATACAAATTATAAATGGACTAAGAAAAAAATAAGGAAACAACACCCTTCACAATAGTCAAAAATAACATACCATGCATTTTAGCACAATTTCATTACGAACATTTCTTCATAGACAAAAATTTCCTAAGTGTTGTTGAACTTGGCAAAAAATTGGTTTTCTCAAGACAAGCTATATAATTTGTAAAATGATTCAGTGTGAACAGAAGTGATTTCTAGGTTCAGCTCTTTGATTTTTCTATGTTGTATATAATATTTTATAATACTTTAATAAGGTAGACATTCTTTTAATCATGTTATATTTTAAATATATATTTTAAAATATATATTTTAAAATCTATGGATATCTTTGAAAACATTTTATATTTTAAAACATACTTATGCTATCTCAGAGCATATGAAACTCTTTTTGCTAAAACATCAAAAAATTGATTATCCAATCCCTAAATTTTAATGGGCTCAATGTTTTTAAAGTTGTTTTACATTTTAGTCTATCTCTCTAGATACTTCGGATAATTTTCCAAAATTATTCTATTCTAGATTTTTGATTATTCTAGAAAATCCAGTATATCATTATTGAGAGTGATCAGGGCCATCAGGTCTGCCCTGCTCACTGAGATCTGAATGCCCAAACTAATGATGTATCCAGTAAGACCTGACATTCCTTGATCATCATAAGGTGTTTGAAGGTATTTAGAGTCATTTTGTTAGGGTATTTCCAAAGGGAAAAGTCCACAATTAATAACATGAATTGTAAGATCAAAGAACTAGCTCTGTTCCCTAAAGTTTTGTATTATCTGCTACTCAAAATCGTCTAATTTGTCCCATCTAGTCCCTCATATCACATCTCTATATGACACACAACATGGTCATTATTACGTCCATCTAACAAGTGAGATAATAGATCTGATATGGTCCAAGTGATGAGAGTATAGTGACTATTGACAGGCACTTACATATTAGTAAGTATGCCATGCTGGGGGAGAGACCTTTAGCACACTGAGTGTATATCACCTCTCAGTAAGCCCACAGGAATACATAAAAGTGATATGATAGGCAATTAAACGCCTACCAAGAGTTTCTGTAAATGCAGAGCCATGCCAAGAAAGGAGGGGAGATCTGTAGGGATGCCAACAGAAACCTGCCAAGAACCTGAAACTGCCTGGTAGTTTCTGCCACAAAAGCTGCCTTTGAGATGTCCTGCAAAGCTTATCTGACTTTCTGTAGAAAAGGACCAAGCCATGAGCTGCTCAGCATCTTCTCAAATAAAGATTGAGACCAATAGTTTGGCTTTAACAAAACACAGGGGTTAGCTTAGGGGGATGAAACGAAAATCTTGTCTTGCTTTTTTATTTTACATTGTGAAAAGAAAGCATAGGAGTCCCAAGAGCAGAACAGCTGGAAAGAGGCAATAGCAGGTGCTCTGTACTAGCCCAATGTTCTTCTCAAACCAAGTGTGCCTCCTCTGCACATGGAAGTGTGGATGACTCCCAGGTGACTCTCCTACATCCTGCTTTTTCAGCATTAGGGCTATGTCAGCCAAGGTAGCCTTTCCTGTCTCTGTCTCTCAAGACTGATGATCTAAAGTGGAATTTTTGTCAAACACAGAAGAAAAGCCTGTTGTATCCATATGCAAATTTTCTATTATCAACACATATGTGAGATAATATCAAACTCAGATCACTGGCTCATTCATGATTCAGCTAAAAAAAAAGCTACTCACAAAAGATAAATTTTTATTAGAATATTAGATCTTCTTCACACTGATTCACCAAACAAAACACCCAGGAGTAGATACTTTTAAAAATGTCTGCTTGTGTTATGCTCTGGAACAAATACAAATAGAAAGATTATGAACCATTAGGGATTTCTCCAAATGCTGATTCCCCCTCTCCTGTGATTCACTGTATTCCATGGTAGAAAAGAGAATAGCAGCCACCTTCATTATTTTCCAAGGCTTTATTTAGTATTTATCAGGGGAAGATCTTAAAAAGAAAGTGTAAAATTGCTGCTGGCAATGTTTCAACTGAGGGAGCTTTGTTAGCAGAAACTCATAAATAGTATAGAAGATACATATTTCAAATGTTCCATGTTATTCTAGAGGCAAGAAATTTGGCAGTTTAGCTTACTAAAGTCCCAAGAACATAGCTGGAATGCAAAACCAATGCCAAGAAAACCCACAAACAAATCAACTCAGACAAACATCTCATAAACAGAATCTTTGAAATCAGAATGAAAACAATTTATAATGTTTAGAGACACGTTACACTATATAATTACAGTAAGTACAGTCAGTTGTGAAGAAGTAATTTTAGCTTGAGACTTGGTAGTAGGTAGTTGGTGGGTGTTTAGATAAGGATTAGCAGTATTAGAGAAAGAAGCTAAATGAATCAGTACCTCAATGAAAATGTGTAAGATTCACATAGATAGGTAAACAGGTGCATGTATCATTACATCCTATTGAGTGCTATGATCTGCTGCTTACTGTGTTTCTTTTAAATGCACGGTAGAGAGCTAGACAATGTAATATGTGCATATCTTAGCACATGTGAGGCTGATGCAGGAGGATTATCGTTTCAACGCTAATGTGAACTACATAGTCCGCCCTTGTCTCAATACAAAAGAAAACCAAACCAAACCAAGCCAAGCCAAGCCAAGCCAACTAAACAATCAAAACAAAAACAATTTAAAAAAAAAAAGATGCACTGCAAATTCTCTTTACATTATCCGTGGCCCCTAACTTTGAACCAGAAAGCTGTAACTAGTGAACTACATTGACTTCCTTTATTTTAAATTCTTTATTCAATCAGGTTTTCCTTTATTACAATCATCAGAAGAAACAGTTCTTGAGCTTTTATGTTAATAACACCCACATAGCAGTGTCCTTTGCTTTCATAGCCTGTCTTCCAGGCATGCCAGATCCCGATTCACCAAGGAGAGAAGCTGGAGAAGACATAATCCACAGGAGTGAAAGCCAGGCACAAATTAGCCCGCAGTTTTGCAGATGCGTAAAGATATGTAATTCATTATGGCTGACTTCTGCATTATTAGACATATTAAAAAGATGAATTGTCTATGTTAAGCATCACCTCCAAGGTGTGTTGTCTCTTCCCTAGTCTCAAACTAGTATGCCTACAGTGCAGCAAATGATTCATAATACAGACCTTTAAAGAAGCTGAATGTAACTAAAACATGAAATAGGTTTGGCATATTACACTAATCAGCATTGGTAAGTGCCCTTTCAGTTTCAGATGAGCAACCACTGTGCAGGTGTGCTGGCTGTGCCTACCCTCTGAAGAACTTCCTTTGCATACTTTCATCTTTAGGGCTTACAGGGATCATTTCCCTCTTGGGATAATGTGCTTTATCGTTACCTAAATCACAGTGAGATATTCTATGGGTAACTGTTTCTGCTACTGTTACCTAGGTTGAGATGCAAGTGCTTCTTTGGCTTCGACCATGGCAACAAACTTTAAAGTTATAATGTGAACCACGAAGCACTGTTCCAACATAAACAAGAGTATCACTCAAGGACAATTGTCTAAAGCTACACTTGTCTAAAAACAACTGCCAGAAATTTGTGTTAATTTGTGCAAAAAGATTAACGAAGATTTATAAATTTCCAAATATGTTCTAAGTGCTGAAATGGACTCCAGAATATCTATTTGATGCTATCTTGCCACCTTTTACTGTAGCAATTTAAATAGAATATTAAAAGAGAGGCAAAAATAACTTAAAAGTAATTTAAAATAGGCTGTTTTATTATAGTGAAAATACTAATAATCATTATTATTTCTCCCGTACATGTTTTTGAAGCATGTGTTTGTGTGTGTGTGTGTGTGTCTGTCTGTTTCTCTTTTCTGTGTCTCTCTGCCTCTGTCTCTGTCTCTCTGTGTGTGTGAGTGTGTGTGTGTGTTTGTGTTTGTGCTCATGCCTAAATCTAATAATGGTTTCCCTTGTTATTACTTACAAATGTTTTCCTGCCAGATCAGTTTGTCAGTTTGTTAATTACCTATTCCTATATTATAATTGGCTGTTTGAGGTGCCCTGCATGTGTTGCTTTGTATAGCTCCTTTGTGTCTTTATAAACCTCAGGAATTTAAGTATGGAATATAAATTCTGCCGGTTGGGGTGGCACTCAAAACCTGGGCCCCAATCACCGACAGGAAGATTTTGTACAAGCCTTCTTAGGCATTTTCAACTGCATTTAGTCTCTGCGAGTTATTAGACTGAGAGCTGGAGATATTGGCTGGCTGCTTGCTGTTACCTCCAGTTTCTTGCCTCTGAGAAATGTAATGCTGCTCTTGCTGTAGCTGAGCATGACAGAGAGAGAGCCAGAGGAAAAGTGTGAAAAGAGAGGAAGTCACGGTTTTTCAAAATCTAATTGTGGAACCCAAAACCATTACTTTGGTTTCATTCTGTTATTAGAATCAGATAATTATGTCCAACTACATGAGAAATGAAAAGGATATGAGTTTTGAAAATTCAGGAAGTGGGCCATGGGAAGCAGTTTTAACTGTTTCTTTTCATATGTATTTTTTTCTAATGTTGGTTATTATTTGCTTCAGGTCTTTTGAATAAGATAATCATCTACTGAAGTTAAAATATTCTTGTAAATACCAATTCAGAATCATCTTGCTAACACATAGTCTCATTTAGCCTCTTAGTAAAAATTTCAAAACTTTTCTGTGGGTATTCTAATCATTTGAATATTAATGTTTTGGCATGAATCAAAGTCTCATGTCTAATTTGATCTCCTTGGTAATTTGAGAAGTTGAATGCTTTTTCCATATACTTGAGAGACAAATGAGGTTTTCTCAGCAAGAAGTTTTATATTCTTTGATGGTTTTCTATTGTGTTACTGTTTATATATTTGTAACAACTAAATATGGGTTAAGTGCATGTTTTTATGTAGATTTAATATTGGTTCTAAGCCTTCATTTGCTCTTTCAGTAATGAAAAAAAATTTTTTCTAACAGTTACACGGTTTCTAGATTGTAATATAAATAACCACTAGCATTCTGCTGATGAGACTGTTGAAAAAAAATTTTAAAAAAAGTTTTCGAAGCCAAATATTTATGACTAAAAGTACAATGCTTCCAATGAATCATAGAACCAGAAAGGCCCAGAAATGGATTTCAAAAATGGAGAGAACATGGTACCTTAAAAATTGCTGTTAGAAGAGGAAATTTGTTGACAAGAAGAGTGCTTTGATCTAGTCTTACGTGAAATATGATGGCATCAGCCCTTCTTCATTTCTATTTCCTTTTCTTACGTCTTATGAGGAACCTGAAGAGCTGCCAAGAGTATAGTATCCTGAAAAAAAGAAAAGACAAGAGCCCCATTCCTGATTCTTCTAGGACTATGATGTTCATGGCCCCTGATGTGTCCTATTTTCTGTGATCCCACTGATGGTGTGTGAGTAGAACATGTGTCGCACCCATCTGGGTAGCTTTTCTAAGACGAAGGGGATTGGATCACATTCTTAGCTGTCTCTAAGTAAATAATAAATCCAAGTATGAATCTGTTAAGTTTTGCCAGCTTTGCACAAGCTGATAGCTATTTTAACCCATTAATCTATCCTATAAATATAATGCATTATGAAATTAGGAAATAGAAAATGGTTTGTTTTGTTGCTATAACTCCATCTTATCATAGCAACATACATTATTGAGAAAATGTTTTAGAGGAAAATCAGTGCATCAGTTTGATGCAATGGTAAATTTAAAATCCATAAATGACCTCTTTTTTTTTTAACATCTGCAGGAGATTTCTAAATCAGAACTTCAATTTATCTATCATATGTTATAAATATTGACATAATTATAGTAGACAATATTGAAGGATGCTATCTATTCTTATAATTAGACTTCTAATTAGCCAATTTGATTCACTAATTAAACTTAATTAATGGGGTATATTGGCAATTAAGCAAACTGATCAACTCTTATCCTTTTAAATATGGTGAGCACATGAGTAAACATGTGTCATTCTTTTTATTCTCTGGACTTGAGGGAAAAATATATTCCCTTTTTCCAGAGCAATGGAAACACAATTTGACTTCCATCATCCTGATTCGATTCTCTATATGCTACCTTTTTAGATTAATGAAATCTTCAGATAAATATATTCTTCTTTTACATAGTTTATTGGTTGGTTTATTGGTTTTTTTTGTAATTATCAGATTTCTAATTTAAAATGAAGGATTTTTAAAAAGGAAATAGTAGTTTCCAAGTTATTCAGTGCATAGACACATTTGTACAGTTACGTGTTACGCTAAACTCTGTGAAAGTGGTGGCTTACATAGACTGCTATGAAATATTTCCAACACATATTAAATTAAAAAAAACAAAAAAATGGAAGTTTGAAAAACAGGACACTTAAAAGGGAGCACACATAAAGTTGTGGGTACTTTAGTTTTTAAAAGTAGAAAAATAAAGTAACACTAACAAAATTGACTAGCAAAGAGAATGGGAAAATCAGAATCGTTTTTATAAAGTAGATTTAGAACATATTCCTAGTTTGTACTTCGAACTTTGAATAATATTTTAAATATTAAGTATTTGAACTTTAAAGTGTTTATATATTATAATGTTTTGGACAAATCAAATTTTAAGAAGTCATTAAAATAAAATAATCACAATAGAAATAAATACAAATTATATGCCAAACAACACATATTTCTATGTAGTTAAATTCCAACACAGTCATTTAATATGATGTATGTACAATTTATATCCTAAGATAAGACAGACTAAAGGTTCTTTATGTCTTTCAGAAATTATAGTGTAAAATTGATATAGATTTCAAAAAACAATAAAGCACCAATAATTTCAATTAAATATGCTTATATGTAGATTTACCTTAAAATAAAACAACACAACTGAAACAATATTAGTAACACAATATATGTAAATAGAAAAGTGCATAATTACATTGACAATAAGAATCAATGTTATCATTTTTCAAAACCAACATAAGATACATTATTTTCAAGTTAAAATAATTATAAATTGTACACATAAACTCTAAGTGGCTACAGAAATTAAAAAAAAAAAGATGTTTGAAATGATTCTTGGCATAAAGATTTCTTGAAATTTTATTTATTCTTTAATCTTTTTTATAGTTCATCTTTAAAGTGAAAAAATGCAATAGCATTTTTTCTTTTTTTATTGAATATTATATTTACATTTCAGATTTTATCCCCTTACCCCATTTGCCCCACCACCCAGGAACCCCCTATTCCTTCCCCCTCCTCCTGCTTCTATGAGGTTGTGCCCCCATCTACCCCCCACTCCTACCTCCTCACCCTCGAATTCCTCCCCTCCCCTACTCGGTGTTCAGTCTTCATGGGACCAAGGATCTTCTGTCCCACCTATGCCCGACAAGGTCATCCTCCCCTACATACACAGATGGAGTCATGGGTCCCTCCCTATGTGCTCCCAGGCTGGTGGTTTAGACCCTGGGGAGCTCTGGTTGGTTAGTACTGTTGCTCTCCTCATGGGGCCACAAACCCTTTCAGCTCCTTTAGTGTTCTCACTAATTGGGAACCCCTTGATCAGATCAGTGATTAGCTGTGAGCATCTGCATCTGAATATGTCAGAATCTGGTAGACCTTAAATAATATCTTGAGAACACTGTAGAATGTATAATTTTTAAGGTAAATTTCATTTTACTTACATGAGAATTTACCTGAATACATGCCTAGGTAACACATAAATGCAATACTTGTCCAGGCCAGAAGGGAAAGGATCCCCAGGAGCTGCCTTTACAGATGACTGCCATGTGGTACTATGACGCAAAACCAGTCCTCTGTAAAAGCATATAGTACTTTAATCATTAAACATACAGCATATGTTAATAGTTGGATTATAATTCATAATTTCTTGTTCTGGCATAAAAGTATATATTTCTCAGGATTATTTAATGTTAGTTTTTATTGCAACAGCAATTAAATACAAAAGACCCTGAAATTTTCCATAACAGGAAAATCTGTTGAAATATACATCAGCGACAATATTTTTCTTTTTTTTTTTTTTTATATTTTTATTAGATCTTTCATTTACACTTCAGATGCCATCTCCTTTCCCCATTCCCCCCCTTAGAAAACCCTTATCCCATGCCCCCTTTTCCTTTTTGCATTTATACATTTTTATAAAAAATGTTAATCATAGACTTTATAAGTTTGGTATTGTTCAATCAGTGGTGTAACCCACTACCCAACCTAGATATATCTACTATCTTTGACTGGTGGAGATTCATGAACATCTGCTTAATGTGGTGTTTCTTTAAGGGACAAAAAAAATAAAGGTTAGTGTCACTTCTGTCTTTTACAGATCAGGAAGTGTTGTTGCTAACTGTGATTCAATGGGGCACTCACTATTCCTCACATTGCACAGAAAATGTCTCATAGTAAATAATATTTAGTTCAAAATCACAAATGTTGAAATTGCAGAGTAATACTCATTCATGATAAAAAAAAAAAAGGGTAAAAAGATTAGTTTAAATAAAGCATCCCAGAAGCATCAAGGAATTTAATAACAAAACTTGATAAATTTCAATGAAGTAGAAATTCCAACGTTCAATGGATGTGAACATAAATAGAAAAGAGAACCAGCAAATAGGAAAGACAAGGCAATTTAATAAGTCCATAAATCATATAGTATGTGTGTATGTGTGTGTGTGTGTGTGTGTGTGTGTGTGTGTGTGTGTGTGTGTGTGTGAATATGTCTAGCTTACAGATTTGGCCCTTTGGCAGATGCAGAAAATTCTGTAACAGCATCTTGAGGTCTCTAGCCACCCACCTAAGAAAGATCAACACATACCATAGGTGTGAAATAACTCTTTCTTTATAAAACTCCTACAAACACATGATAGTTGGTGTTCTTTGTCTGTTTGCTTCTTTCTTTCTTTCTTTCTTTCTTTCTTTCTTTCTTTCTTTCTTTCTTTCTTTCCTTCCTTCCTTCCTTCCTTTGTTTTAATGAGAACAGAAATAAATTAGCCAGTCAGTTTAAGGGTAGGAACTAGAATTTTATTATTGGTTCTCTCCTGACTAATGGCCATAAAGCCAAAATAGTTTGAGAGCTTTGGCTCCTAATATGTTATCATTCTTCTTATCATCTTATCTTTTTTTTTTCACATTTGACACAGCTATTTGAAAACTATATATGAGTGTGACCCATTTTCCATTTCAGATACCTGAGACAGTAAGACATATATAGTAAGACTCCCTTTAGATGAGCCAACTGAACTGTCCAGACCAACCTGACCTGCATGCCTCCACTCAGTAACTCCTTGCTAAGCAAAAACAATGACCCCTAGTGACAACCTATTTCTTGACACAAGCTCTTGCCCTACAGGAGCTCTGCCTGCTTCCTATATCCTCAGCTTTCACCTATGAAACTTCTTTCTAAAATTTCACAATTCATCCCTTGAGTTTCCCAGACAAAGGGAATAGAAGCCATTGAGCCAGGGTAGTCTTTTTTTTCTTGTTATTATTCTCTAATATATTAAATCCCTCCTGAAGTTTCCAATATACACTTCTGAATCCTACAACCTACCTTCCATCTTCTTCAGACTGATTTCTCTTTTATTTCACTTTAAAAATGTAAAGACAAGGGGGCCTCCCAAGGACATCAAGCTAATGTGGCATATCAAATTACAATAATATTAGGCACAAACAAACCCCTATATCAAGACTAGATAAGGAGGCAATCCAGTAGGAGGAAAGGAGTCACAGAATCATGCAAAAGAGTCAGAGACATGTTCTACTCCCAATGTTAGGAGTCCCACAAGAATACCCAGCTGCATAACCATAATGTATATGACAAGGACCCAGCTCAGGCACATATAGGCTCTATGACTGTAATTCAGTCTCTCTGAGACCTTATGCTCCCTGCATAGTTAATTATGTGGACCATATTCTCATTGTGTCCTAGACACCTCTGGTTTCTGCAGTTCTTCCTCTCCCTCTTCTGTGAGCTTCCTTAGCTCTACTTAATGTTTGGTTGTTGGTCTCTGCATCTCTGCCCATCAGGGATGATCCAGGGTAACTTTAGTGACCATTAATTTTGCATGATTGTAGCCTTCCTCTCTCCCAGAGTTATTGTCCAGCAATATTCTCAGAAATCTTTCATTTTGCCTCTCTTAGTTTATGTCATTTTGCAGTTAGCAAACATGAAGGCATACATAGGATTCGTATTTGAAGATCTTATATCCCAGATAGGTGAAAAGAAAGAGAAGATCAAAAGCTGTGGGATTAAAGCAATAAATCAAATCAAGCAGGTCCACAGAGGGATCCTCTGTGCAATGGCTAACAGGTTCATATAGAAAGACTTAGTGAAGTATTATTGGGAGTTGGGGAATGGGAAAGAAGTTCAATATCTCATATCTTTCAATGAGAGACTATATAATTCCAGAAAATAAATGAGAGGTCAAAACGTTCTTGATTTGCATCAGCTATGTAAGACACAAATGTAGTCATAAATCATATGAAAGAAATTAAGAAGTATATAGAGGACTTTAAACTAGTTGGAAAGCTACATGGAAATATTAAAAGAAACAGAATAATTAAAAATAGTTGTTTCCAGAGACTGCATCTTAGACTAGTGGAGAGGGAGGTATAAGAAACTATTGCCTAACATAAAACAGTCTCTACCTCTACTTGACTGTATGTTTGTGTGCATGTGTACATGTGTATGTCTTTACACACACATTTATACATATCCATGCTGTCCCTAAATGGTGACTACTAAACTGATACAAAAGTGTGCCTCTACTACCGTTTTGCTTGCCAGTTTCATAACTATATGTAACGTTGCAGAAAATATTTATTGCATCATGAGAATTCACCACAATTAAAAATGACAATTTTAATTACTCAGTTTCTTTTAATGTTTACATGTAGATTTTCAACTAATCATATTCCACTTATTGACAACAGCATTTGATATAGCCCCTTCTCTAGTTGTTTGTAGTCCACATGAAGGCCAAGTTGTACATCTGTTAAATATGAGCAGGAAGGCCTGTGTTCAGTTTCTGTGTGTTCTATGGTTGATGGTTCAACTCCTGAGAGCCCTAAGGATCCAGGTTAATTGATTCTGTTGGTCTTCCTGTGGAATTTCTATCTCTTTCTGGCATGCAATCTTTCTTCCTATTCTCCCATAAGCGTCACCAAGCTCCATCCACTGTTTGGCTGTGGGTTTCTGCATTTGTTTCAGTCAGCTACTAGGTAGAGACTCTGAGGGCAAGCATGCTAGGCTCTTGTCTTCAAGCATTACAGAGGATCAATAATAGTGTTTGGAATTGGTGCTTGCTCTTTGGATTGGCCTAAATTTGGCTTGGTTTTTGGTTTACCATTTCCTCAATCCCCGCTCCATGCCCTATTCCTGCATTTTCTGCAGACAAGATAAATTTGGGGTCAAAACTTTTGTGGATGGGTTGGTGTCCACTCCACTCTATTAGAGTTCCTGCCTGGCTATAGAATGTGACCTCTTTAGGTTCCATAACTTCAATGCTATGAGTCACAGCTAAGGTCTGCCCCACTGATTCTTGGATGCCTTTCTTACCCCAGGTCTTGTCCTGGGTTTGACCTCAACTTCCACCCCATCAGTTGCAGATTTCCATTCATTATCATGGCCATCTGGCCATCTCTCCTGTCCTCCCCGCCCCCAACCTGATCCTGAACTATTCCCATTTCCCTCCATATCCCCTCTCCCTTGTAGTTCCTTAAAAATTCAATTAAAATATATTTTAAGTAAAATATTTGTAACATAGGGAGAATTTACTGGAATTTAATTCTAGTACAAATGGAGAAATGCCCATACCTATGCATGTAAACATAAAGACAACTTGTGTGTTCATGTGAACATGTGTTGGCACATGTGCAGGTACTCCTACAAGTATGTATACCTGTACAGAGACCACAACCACCTTCACAGATAACAGAGCAATGAGTTTGAGAGACAGATGTTAATTTATTACACAAGACTCAGTAGGCAGTATTGGTTCAAAACACAGATGTCTGACTGAGTGGTTTATTTTAGGCATACTAAAACAAAGAAAATTTAAATCTCTTTAGAAAACAATATAAGATAAATACAAATAAGTCATGATTACTTAGAAAACTCTTTGTAATTTATCTGTGACACCTTCCCTAAAGAAGCATTTTGAAAACTGATTAAAAAACAAACAAGCAAATATTACTCTGCACCCCAACTGAGAAAGGTCTGGAGAAGAATCCTGTGTTAGAAAGTCTCTAGAAACACAGATTGCACAAAAAATCACTAGGATAGAAAGCATGCCTTCTCCAGAGTCTGGGCAGAAAATATGTTTTTTATTCCTTCCTTTGACAGAGAAATCTTGTATTCCTAAGATTTCCATTTTCCCTAGTACATATCTGTAAGAACAAAGACCTCTGTGCCCCTTCCATACATAGAACATGCCAATCTCAGTTATCTCCCCAAACCAAATAGATGTAACTTTTAATTTATTTGAATTGAGTAAAATTAAGTTCTAAAGGTCAAAATGAGGCTTGGAGTTATGACCATGAGACAGTGTGAGGAGAAAGCAATCATTATTTAATCTAATTTCTTCCCTCATTGGTTGCTCATTATTTGCCAACTCTGTATATTACCATAAAAATCTCACATTTGCCTATTAGTTAATTTTGTATATCTGCCCTTTATTTACATCAATAACTTTTAGAATGAGTTCTACCTTCCTCTATTCTATTAAGATGTATATTTTCTAACTATAGCTACATATTAAACTACTAAAAAAAATAACTGGACTCCAAAATCTGACATATTTTGTGCTATTTAACTCTATAATATTTTAGGGTGATTTATTCAGTTAGTTTTTACTGTAGGATATTTTCATACATGAGAGTACTAGACAGATTTATTATGAACTTGATACAATGTAGAGTCATCTGAAAATAAGGAATGTTAATTGAGATTTTGTGTGGGTGGGACAGACTTGTAGTTATGTCTGTGAGAGATTGTTTTGACTGATAATTAATGTGAAAAGGCAAAGCTCACCCTGTGCAATACCATCTTTAGGTTCCTAGGATGAATAAGAAGATTCACTAAATGTACCTAGTTAATGAGCCTGCAAGCTATACTACTCTATGATTTGGCTTTAGTTCTGACTGAGTTCCTACCCTGCCTTCCATCTTGAAGGATTGTGACCTGGACATATAAACTGCAACAAGCCTTTTCCTCCCCAAATTTGTTTTTAGACAGAGTGTTTTATCACAGCAACAGAAAAGCGAAACACAAGTTATATAATGAGTTTTAGTAGTTTCCACTCTCAATTTTTTCTTTCATCTTCCTCTCTCCACCACTGAAGTCTTTCTTCTCTAGAAGTTCACCTTCTGTTTCTATGTATTCTTTATATGTATGACTCACAAGGGCATTTTCAAAATATATTACCAGTATTTAGTTATAGTGCATGTATAGCTCTGTGTTTATTTGTGTGTGTATCTGTGTGTGTATGCACATCATGGTGTACTTATGGTGGTCAGGGGACACTTTGCCAGAGCTTGTTCTTTCTTTCCAATTTGTGTGTCATGAGGATTGACTCAGTAGTCAGAAACTTCACAAATGCCTTTAGTTCCTGATTTATTTTGCCAGGACTGGGAACATTTCTAATTGTGATATCTCTATTCCTTCCTACAATTTTATGTAATAGAAGGGATCATATTTTCGTACAGCAAACTATCAATGAATGCAGTTTAAAATCAAATTATAATAATAAAAACTGGATATCTGTGATCTATTTACAAATTTCATTTAAATAAGTTTTTTTTGAAAAAAAAAAAAAAAGTGAACCAGAATCAAATAGAAATGGCTCCTAGAAATCTGAAAGTTCTTCATCTTCTTATGCCAGCCTGGGAAGTAATCCATCCTAAAGAAGCTGATATGTTTTTGTGTTAATGTTTAAAAGCACATATTATCCTATTCCTATCCATATATTGTCTGAAGAAAGGCAGAAAAATCAAGATACCAATTTAATCAAATAGAAACTTTTAAAGTGACAGACATTTAAAGAAGTATTTCTACCTTTAGCATAATTTCAATAATAACAATCACAAAAACTTAGTTGATCTGCTTAAGTTAGACTTGGAAATTTACCTCTACCTTATTTTTAGTCTTCTCAGAGTTACCTAGAATTTGTTACCAGTGCAAAGAGAATCCAGCTGTGAGAATCTACTTATATATATTCCTTATCAGAATACAGGATCTTGGCTTTAACAAATTTCAAAGTCAGCTCCAAACCAAACACATATCTTAACAATTACCAGTGGAGAAGGAAATGAAACAATGCCAATAGCAAATTTACTTTCAAAATAAGAAATTTAGTCTGTATCAAAATACAGACTTTGTAGCCTCCAATCCACATGTTCTTATGTTCTTTCTCTTAAATAAGACAACCCCAAACACACACACACACACACACACACACACACACACACACACACACACACACACCAGAAAGCCAGAAAGAACAACTTGTTTATAAGGTGAAAAATTAGATAGTAGAAACAAATAGCAGGATGTGGGTTGAGCCTAACAGTGAGAATCCTTCATAAAAGAGCAATTAAAAATGTTAATAGTCATTGTCACATCTCACAGAAATAATGTATAGCATTTCCAGAGTCTTTTCAGTTTCAGCATCTCCAATGCAATCAACACAGGACTGAAGAAATTGTGAGCATTCTATTGCTGCAGCAAATCCAGTGAGAAAGGACTAAAGTTTGGTGTGCTCTGTGTTCCACAGAGTTAAAAGTGGTTAAATATAGCATTCATGTCACTCACAAAGCATAAACATGGAAAAATTAAATGCTTTCACTTAATGATCACAGCATTAAAACATAGAAAGGAAGAAGAAAGATGTTATGAGTTTTATGTCTTTACCCTGAGTTTGAACTCAGCCTGGTATGCTAATTGGGAATTATTACATTGTTAAGAGTCTGAAATTATAAAATCGAGATGAGGTCAGAGTTGGTCACAAGGGTGCATGCACAATCTTATTGATTACCTATGATATGCTCTGATCTATGCTTATCATTCTCCATAAGTTTTGACTTACCACTGATTAATTTTCAGCCAATGGAAAATGTTTATACAGCCAAAACTGTTACAACAATGAAGTCATCAGCTTTCTGCTCTGGATTCAGAGTAACTCAAAGAACAGAGATATGAACGTCATGGAATCTGTATTTGTACAAAAACAGTGGTCTACTAAACCAGAAGACATATTAGTTTTGAAAAAATAAAAGAAGCAGCTGGAAATATTGTTCAGTGGTTAAGAATTCTAGCTGCTCTTCCAGAGGACCTAGCTTCAATTCCCAGGACCCAAATGGCAGCTCAGAATTCTCTATAACTCCTATTCCAGGTGAACAACACCTTCATACAGATGTACATGAAGGCAAAATACCAAAGCACATAAGATAAAAATAAATACATTATTAAAAATAGGAGAAAACATAATCAGAAGTGGAAATTCAGAATTGCTAATAGCATAATTGTCCCTAGAATGTCTCCTGTTACTTTTATGCTTCTTCCATTTCTGGTGCTCATGGTTGGATAAGCTGCCTTTCAAGTGCACATATAATTCTAGCCTTCCTTCATTATTTCCTGGCTATATGTCTAGTCCCCTTCTAGGTAGATATAGAGAATTTCTCAAGAAGACAGAAAAGGCATACTGACATGCATAAATATGTAGCGACCCAAGTTTAGCAATTAGGAGCAAAATTGATGAAAGACTGTCTTATCAGACATTTAATTGTTAGTTGTTGAGCATAAAGAAAAAAACAATGACATTTATTAGATTTATGGGTAATCTGTGAGACCCTAGATAGATGGAACCCTAGGAAAGACTCAAATAATCACAATGATTCTATGCTAGTTTAAAGGATCCAGTTCAAGTTCTATTCCCAACACCCATTTCAGGTGGCTCACTATTGCTTGTAACAAATGAAGTTCAAGCAAATCTGGACTCTTTAGGTATCTGGACACACACTCACTTGCATACTCACACACAGAGAGACACACACAAATTCACACAAAGAAGCACACCCATACACACAAACACACAAACAATTTAAAACAAAGTCAATCTTTAAAAGGGAATCCAGTAGAGTTGCAAGTCCTCTTTCCATGACACCCTGTATGCTTACTTTCTCTCATGATTGTTCTATTGTCACTGGATAAATCTTGTTTCTTCAGAGCTCAATCGTTTTCACTGTTCAAAGATATTACCCTAAACCTTGTTGTCCTCAAATGTTACTTTTCTTTTTCCTATTCAAAGTTAAATGTGAGAGAGCAAATTAATTCAACAAGGTAGCAGTGATTAATCCTCAGAATTACTCAGTGAATAAAATGAAGTATTTGTGTCTTTCAAGCACATCATAGAACAAAAAATAAAAATGAATAGTTATTCCCCTATTAAAACAGGTTGTCACTTTATACTATGTAATCCTAATAATAACAGCTTCAATAAATTCAACTTTCAGAATACATCACCCCTAATCCTCCCAATAGTGAGCCTACATATTTGATGATTCTAAATATGATCCAAAGATTGGTAAGCTAAGATGCAATAAAGTGAAGAAACAGGTTTGACTCAAATAAAATTCAGGAACACACTTAGCACAGTCCAGAAGTCTCTAAATTCGTGTTCACTAAAATGTCTCCAATATTTTGTGGAGTGTGGTAATGAACCTAGAAGGGGTATTTGATTGACCAACCTCAAATTTCAGTAAGTATGGCGAACAAACAGGAGGGGTAGAAAGTAATCATTTCGGCAGTGGGAGTAGAAGATTGTTCTAAGAAAGCTCAGATAAGTTTCAAGGAAAAGCCCTTCCTAGACACTTAGAGGTCTGTGGAAGAATCTCAAGTACAAGCCTCAACTGAGCTTTATTTCAGTAACTTCGTGCCGTGACTGTCAGTTGAAGGAAACAGATCTACACATGGATATTGGCCCCTATAACTTTGCTACTTACTCCTGGATTTAGTTTCCATTGAGAAGTTGGTTCACCTCTCAAAGACAATTTCAAGCTTTCCACACGTTTTAGTGTAGCCCATGTCAGTGTTGTTTATTCAACTCTTCAAAGGGATGTATTGAAACAAACTTAATCAAGGTGTTGCCAATGCTGCCTTGAGAGAAGACTAATTACTCAAAGAGAACATACCTAGCATTTTCACTTTTCTGGAAATCTTATCCATATATATATATATGGATATATATATATATGATCTGAAGCAAGTAAGAGAAAAACAGCCTTTGCATTTTGCAAACCAATGAAATAATAACTATTTAATATTTAAACTGAATCCTCAAGACAACTTCTTACTTCATTGCTACTCCCTAAAATAAGCATTAGATTGAACATCAGATTCAATCTAATGTTTAGATTTAATCGGTCATTTTCAGAGGGACCAGAATATTCTTTATCAAATAAGAGCTGTTATGAAGCTGATGAAATTACCTCCCACAATGAGCTCAAGAAGATTGTTTCTTAAATTACTCATTAAAATCAACGTGCCCATCACTCCACAGATACAAGACAATTCATAGAGCTAAAAATTTTGATATATTAAAAAATAATTTGACGGATAATTTGAATACTAATGTGCTGTTCTCATAGCCATACATTATCTATTTGAAATTATTGGATGAACAGCCAAAATAACACTTTGCCAAGGCATTCACGCAGAGTCTCAGTATTCTGAAAAACCTGTAATAGCAGGAGCTGAATAAAGATAGAAATATTCTTTATTCACAAATCCAATAGTTATCTGAGTATCCCTTTATGCTTCTGAACTACATAAAAATGGCATAGAATACACAACCGCTCAGCTGCTCCCCATGTTTAATCAAATTATCACTCATCAAGGTAGTAATATTTTTAAACTCAAATTGTTCTTATTCCACCTGTACATTAAAAATCATGTCTCCCATGAAAGTACAGTTGATAACTTCCTGTATCATCTAAGATTTTTTTCTCCCATAGTCATTAATTTAATCAGTCATCATTCTTAAGTTTTACATATAGAAAATGTCCTGAAAAATAATGAATGGATTAGCATACAGAATATTATTTTAAATATATTGTTCAATAAATTATTACTGACACTCCTTATGCAGGGTAACATCTATTACATACACACAAACATCTGTTTATATGTAAAATTATATACACACCTATACATATATAACAATATGTTATTAGTGCCAAATGAAAATGTCCAATGGAAAGATTAAGAAATAAAATAACTTGTGTTTAATTTATGTCACCCCTGAGGGAAACATACAGAAATGTATAAAACCATCATTTAAGTAATTTTTCTTCAGAAAATTACCAAAGAACAACACTTCCAGAATCAAAGGTTCATTTATTCTCTAATATTGCTTCTTATTATAATTAAGAATTGCATAATACCAAATGAGAAGAAATATTCAATTTCCAAAACCAAGAACTATCTTATATTTATAGTTCTTAATTAGTTAGACAATTCTGACACATGTAGCAGACAAAATAAGATATAAACCTTGGAAGAGCATAGTGATGTGATGTTAGTCAGTAATTTACAAATGCCTGTCTCTATATTCACAATACATTTAAACATTTGTTGGAAACTCCCCTGTGCAATTGACAAACTTTGTTTATTGGAGACAGCTCCCATAAACGTTCATATTTCTTCCTCATCTCTTCTTAATTTCACATCCTGCATCCCCAAAGAGTCATTTATACCTTGTAGAAAATCAATTCAGATTTCAGAGAGATAGTTTCAGCATGTCACTTGATTTCTGTTTTACTTATAAAAATTTACACTTGTATATTTAAAAGATTTTGTGGATGGCTACTTCTCCACAACCTGATTCTGGTTCTCAGTTTCTGTTTCATCAACATTCTAGTTTTATCTCTGACAAAAGACCAGATTACTAATATGATCTGTTACAAGGCAAAACTAATTTTAATTTAAGATTTTTCCATTTATAGAGAATAATAAGACATAGTGGTGTCTTATTGATGTGGTTAGTGATATAAGACTCCCTGAAAAGCATCTATGTAAAAATCATGGAACTAGTGCAAATTCACTTACTTGGACAAAAAATTTTTTCAAATGTAACTAAGCCAAACATTTTAGTAAATCCAAGAATAAATTTCTTTTTAAGAGACACCCATAGAAGGAGTGACAGCAGAAGAGACGAACAATGAAGAAACAGAGAAAGGAGTGATGGGTAACCCAATAGAAAACAATGGAGTGTAGCATAGCTGCATCACTTACCTCACAGTGAATAGGCACAGTGCTGGGGATTTTTTGAATGTCTGTCTCCACATCAGAGGCTAAGTTTTTCTGAGCTCACTTAATTTTTGATAATTTGATATGCCACTCGAGGGGAACTATATTTTGAGGAAGGTCACAACTGAAATTATTAAGTGATTAATAAAAATGACTAAAATCTGTAGGTTGGAAAAACAAGTAAGAATATAAAATTTTAGATCTGTAATGCAAAGGATGGGGGCCTGCTCATACAGATTCTGCCATATATTATAAAGAACAGAAAATTAGTAGAGTACATAAGTTGTGAAAGTGGAGATATATGTGTCCATGCATCTATATGAGTTTATAGTTATATAACAACTGTCTTATTAAGAAACCATTCAGTAGTATAATAAACTAATTCATTTTAAGGGTAGTGAGTGGCAGGAGTCTTGGATAATACCACTGTCAGTCACTGAGAATCTCATTAGAAGTGGGGCAAATTGAGGATATAAATAGCGTGCAGCTGAAGATGAACATTCTGCATACAAGCTACTAGTGTTGGATGACTATGAGTTCTTTTATTAGCCAATTCATGAATTTTATTTTTTTTGTCTACAATAACACTCTATCACAGCTATTTCTACCATCTCCGAAGGTTCAGTGACAAAATCCATTTTTACTTAGTATTCACAAATAAATACTTTCAATATGGTCTAAGATGTCATACACAGGCTAAAGTATTAATTATTGCCCTTAATTAGATAGGCCTTTCCAGTAGATAATAATTATAGCATTCCTTATAGTCTTGTAATTTAGAATTTTCCAATAAAGAATGGAGGACTAAATTCTAGTTGCAAGTAGTTGGATCCAGGTGACATGATTTTTTTTTCATGTTGCCTTGAATATAAGCCTTAAGATTGCAGCATCAATTTGATGACTATACATTTATAATCTCAAGACTCAAATAACAAACAAACAAACAAACAAACAAACAACAAATGAAAGAAAAGAAGTACAAAAGTGAAATTTGAAAACAGAATAAAGGACTGTCACTTGTTATCTCTAAAACAAGCTACAAATCCATGAAGAATATGCTGAACATGCCTCCTTACATCATTTTCTTGTGAGATGTGTGTTGCTAAAGTGTTGAACTCATAAGAAACACTGAGAATTCACACAGGCATTCCCTTTCAGACAACTATCTTCTCTGATAACAATGATGGCTCTTGTCTCTTCCCGTGGCCTGATAATAACTATAGCTTTTGTGCTTTTGAGTCTAGCCCAGATGAAGACAGAGGAAGTATGGGTGAATACCATGAGGCTTTCACATGGGCAATGTTTCTTTATGGGAGGTTTTAGAGGGAGTGTTTGCCTTCGTGGCATAAAAACAAGGTTGAAATAAAGTGCTTGTCAACCATCCTTTATTGAAATCCTGTAATCAACAAGATTTCCTGGTATATGGTTATTGAGCACTGGTTCCTGACTATTACATTCAATGTATATACATAAGAGAAATCAATAAACACATGTTATAACTAGGATGGATCTTAGAATTTCCCAAGGCAGTGTATCTCTGTACTTGTTATAAATATGAATGCTAACTTCTGTAACTGAGCAGAATAAGTAGATACATTCTTCCTCATTCCTATTGAGTAATAAAGAAAATATTTTCTTCTATTTAGATGTACATGTGCCTTTATTCAGATGAATTATAAGAGATCTATCATGTAAACAAATTTCTTTATATTTTTGTAAGAAAAAATGAGTATTTATAATGTGAACATGCCTGATAAAACCTTCCTGACACATATAATAAATTTAGAAAACAAATTGTATTAAAACTTCTTGGGTGGCTAGATGAACTGAGATTTCTACTTTAATAGGAACATGATATATGTCCTAATGTACTCTTTTTCATCATGATAATTTATTGTAGCATTAATTTATAATGTTTTCTCTGGAAAATTTAAACATCCCATGAGAAAACTTCCATTTGAATAAGATATAGATGTGAAATTATTTCCAGATCTTTGTTTAAAACAAAACAATGGGTATAAACAACACATCGATTTACATAATAATAAAGAGAAAAATTTGTTGACAAGTACTTACTTTTTAATATATCAGACCAATTGTATCATAATTATTGAAATTCTTTAAGCATTTTAATAAAGAAAATTGAATTTAAAAAGCAACATTTATAGGTATATTAAGAAATTACCTTAAAATATGCCAATGTAAATTTCACATACATGTATATCATTGCTTACTTGAGAGAAAAGGCAGAGTTCACTGAAGTTTCTTTCTGTATGTCTATTCAGGAGAATAAAAGATTCTCAAAGGCTTTCACATGTCTGGGAGGATCTGAATACACACATCTCTAACCCTATCTCCTCAAATACAATGATTGAAATTTGGATACACTAATCAGTAAATCAGTAAATATGGATATTTCACATGAACACAAATTTTGGAAAATAAATTTAGCATGTACATGCAAAATAAACTTCAAAGAACAAAACAGACTTGAAAGAGTTTGGTTTGAAAAAGT
Organism: Arvicanthis niloticus; assembly: GCF_011762505.2. Lineage (NCBI taxonomy): Eukaryota > Metazoa > Chordata > Mammalia > Rodentia > Muridae > Arvicanthis > Arvicanthis niloticus. The sequence continues at coordinate 38,082,552 of NC_047669.1, read as the reverse complement.
GGTGAATTTTCTCTATCTTGGGTTTTTTTTTTTCCATGTGAAATTGAGAATTGCTTGCTCAAGTTCTGTAAAATATTGTATTGAAATTTTGATAAGAATTGCATTGAATTGGTAGAATTCTTTGAGATAAGATGGACATTTTCACTAGGTTAATCCCACTGATTCATGGGCATGAAAGATATATCCATCTTTCCACGTCTTTGATTTCTTTCTTCAGTGACTTGAAGTTTTTGGCATACAGATTTGCTTTATTAGAGTTACTCCAAGATATTTTACATTATTTTTGGCTATTTTGAAGGGTTCAATTTGCCTAATTTCTTTCTCAGTCCATTTATCATTTGTATAAAAGAGGGATACAGAATTAATTTTCTATCCAGCCACTTTGCTAAAGTTGTTTATCAGCTGTAGGACTTCTCTGGTAGAATTTTGGGGGTTGCTTATGTACACTATCCTATCATTTGTGAATAGTGATACTTTGATTTCCTTTCCAATTTGTATCCCCTTGACCTCCTTTTTGGTATTATTGCTTGAGCTAGACCATCAAGTATTCTAATGAATAGATAGGGAGAGAGTAAGCAGCCTTGTCTTGTCCTTAATTTTAGTAAGATTACTTAAAGTTTCTCTCCATTTAAGTTGATGTTGGCTATTCGCTTGTTATATATGGCTTTTATTATATTTAGGAATGTTCCTTGAATTCCTGATCTCTCTATGACTTTTAACATGAAAGGTGTTGAATTTTGTTCAAGCATTTTTCAGTATCTAATGAGATGGTTATGTGATTTTTTTCTTTGAGCTTTTTTAAATATTAAATTACACTGATAAAATTTTTGAATAATAAAATAGATTCTGGAAGACTCAACATCCCTGGCTTCAAGCTGTACAGAACAATAGTGAAAAAAAAGATACTCCATGGAACTGGTACAGAAACAGAAATGTTGATCAACAAGTTGGAATCAAAGACCCGGAAATAAATCCATATACCTACAGACACTTGACATTTTTTAATATAAAGAAGATAAAACCATATAATGGAAAATAAAAGAAAACATTCTGAACAAATGGTGCTGGTTTAACTGGTGGTCTGCATGTAGAAGATACAAATTGATCTATATTAATCACCTTGCACAAATATCAAGTTCAAGTGAATCAAGGACCTCAACATAAAACCAGATACATTGAATCTAATAGAAGAGAAACTGGGAAACAGCCTTAAATGCGTTGGTTCAGGGGAATTTTTCTTCAACAGAACACCAATGGCTCAGGGTCTAAGATCAATAATTGATAAACGGTACCTCTTGGAACTGAAAATCTTTGACATGGCAAATGATACTGTCAATAGGACAAAACAGTATCCTATAAATTGGGAAAATCTCTACTAATTTTACATTCAACAGAAGGCAATATATCCAAAAGAAATTAAACTTCGAAGAACCATATAGCCCAATTAAAAATGGAGTAAAGAGCTAAATAATGAATTTACAATAGAGAAATCTCAAATGGCTGAGAAGAGGGTAAGAGAAATACGAGGGATGACTGAGTATGGGGAAAGACAGGAGAGAGGTCCAAAGGTCCAGGAGAAAAAAAGGTAAGTATATACCCACCAGGTTTGGGGAATGGTGGGTGGGAGGAATCTCTAGGAAGTTCCAGAGACATAAAATGGAGGTGGCTCCCAGGCATCAGTGCTGGAGACCTTAGCCAAATTGTCTGACAGTAGGGATATTGAACCTGAATAGACCATCTCCTGTAGCCATAGTGGACTCCTAGTGGAGGAATGGGTACACCAACCCTCTCATAAAACTTTCAACCCAAATTTGCTCCTGTATAAAAGAAATTCAGGGACAAATATTGAACAGAGACTGAAAAAATGGCTGACCAGTGACCAGCCCAACTTGGAATCCACCCCAAAGGGCAGACACCAAATCCCTGACACTATTAATGATGCTATGTTGTGCTTGCAGACAGGAGCAAAGCATGGCTGTCCTCTGAGAGTGTCTACGCAGAAGCTGAGTGAGGCAGATACAGATAATCACAGCTAAGCATTTGAGGGAGGTCAAGGACCCCTATGGGTAAAGATTGAAGGAGTTAAGTGGTATGGCAACTCCACAGTGAGATCAGCAGTGTCAACTAACCTGGACACTTGGGATATCCCAGAGAATAAGCCATTAACCAAAGAACATACAGGGGCTGGTCCAAAATCCCCAGCAAATATGTAGCATAGGAATGCATTGTCTGGCTTAAGTGGAGGAGGATGAGCCAAATCCTGTAGAGACTTGATGCCCCTGATATGGTTGCACCCTCTTAGAGGGAAAAGAGAGGGGGAAGGGGGAAGAACTCTGCAAAGGGTACCAGGAGAGGAGCAGTATTTGACATGTAAATAAATAAAATATTTAATTAATTTATAGAAAGAAAGAAGAGGAAGAGAAAGAGAGAAAGAAAGAAAGAAAGAAAGAAAGAAAGAAAGAAAGAAAGAAAGAAAGAAAGAAGAGGGAGAGAGAGAAGAGGGAGAGAAAGAAAGAGAGAGAGAAAGAGGGAGGAAGAGAGACACTGGTGAGTTGAGAAAATGGAGTTAGCCCTTTTGGGCTCATGGATTAGATGGGTTTAACTACATTTGGATTCAACATTTTTAACCATCTCTAATGTAGAGATGTTCCATATTTTGACAGATATGTGAGAGTCCAACTTCATCAGGGAGGTAATATAAAACCTTACAGCCTCATGATGAGATCAATCTCCCAAGTTATTTAAGGTCACAGAAGAGTTGAGGCCACCATCTGTGCTGCCTTAGTAGGGCTCAACACAGCAACAATAGCTACAGAAATTAATAACAGTTAATTACATAGTGCAGGCACAGATGTATGCTGATGGGGCTGGAGAAGCAAAACTGCATAGACATGTGGAAGTCCAGAGTTACCAAGAAGAAGGTCTGGGACAGATGTCCCCCATAAAAGCTTTCAGGTAGGATACCTTTCAAGAATAACTCAAGATGGCAAAGTCAAAGACAGTTCATGCTTTACATTCATTAAATTTCTCATATTTCTCATTTTTATTTGCTAGTAATACATTTTGTGTCGAAATTAGTTCAAAAAAGCCTAAATGAGAATAATTTAAATTTATAAATTAAGTGAGGAATTTATCAATTCATTCCTCAAGTGTAGGCTTCATTGCATGTATACAAACCTCAGTTTTAGGTAATCACAGAAGTCCAAAGATAAAAAACCGTAAAAACTAGGACTGACTAATCTTATCATACACTAAGGTTTAGTTATCTTGATTGATGATTTAATATATATCTCATTTCTATTCTTTTCTTTTGTCTTATCTTATTTCTCTTCTTCCTATCACATATCTTATTCTTCATAGTTTTACATTTACTCATATATCTCTGTGGAGATATATGATAGATATCTATCTATATTATCTATCTATCTATATGATATATGTGTAACACAATATATCTTTCGCATCCTTTTTATTGGTTATTTTATTTATTTATATTTCAAATATCATCCCTATTTCCAGTTAAATCTCTATCCCCTCCCTTTCTCCCTGCTTCTATGAGCATGCTCACCCATTCCCCCAACTCCTTTGCACCTCAGCATCTTAGCATTTCCCTACGTTGGGTCATCAAGCCTCCAGAGGACCAAGGGGTTCCCCTCCCACTGATGCTAGATAAGGCCATCCTCTACCCCATATGCAGCTGGAGCCATAGGTCCCTCCATTTGTACTCTTTTGTTGTGGTTTAGTCCCTGGGATCTTTGGGGAATCTGGTTGATTGATATTGTTGTTCTTCCTGTGAGGTTGCTAACCCCTTCAGCACCTTCAGTCCTTCCACTAACTCATCCACTGTGGTCCCTGGGCTCAATCTGATGATAGGCTGTGTGCATCCACATCTATATTGGTCAGGCTCTGGTACATCCTCTCCTGGGACAGTTTTACAGGCTTTTTTCAGTAAGCACTTCTTGACATCAACAATATCTGGGTTTGATATCTGCAGATGGGATGGATCCCTAGGTGGAGCAGTCTCTGGATGGTCTTTCCTTCAGTGTCTGCTCCACTTTTTGTCCCTGCATTTCCTTGTTGTTGTTGTTTGTTTGTTTGTTTCTTTTCTTTTGTTTTTGTGTTTTTGTTTTGTTTTTCAAGACATTGTTTCTCTGTGTAGCCCTGGCTGTCCTGGAACTCACTCTGTAGACCAGGCTGGCCTAGAACTCAGAAATCTGCCTGCTTCTGCCTCCCATGTGCTGGGATTAAAGCCGTGTGCCACCACTGCCCAGCACATTTCCTTTTGACAGGAGAAATTCTGGATTAATAGTTTTGAAATGGGTGGGTGGCCCCTTCCTTTAGCTAGAGGCTGTGCCTATCCATTAAAAAAATAAAGCTTACTCTAGCCTTATATTATATGATTCCTTAGAAGCAGGGTTTGTAAATCCTCTGTTTAAATACAAACGTATCAGTGGTAACAAAATCTTGTTTACAGAACTTTAAGGAGGATAAAAAAAAAGAAACATTCAAAATTGGTTGATGTAGCCCATAGGAATTACACAGAAAAAAAAATGGGACTAGGTAGATGCACTAAAATACGTTAAAATCCAGTTTACTTAAATAATGTCAGTATTTATTTTTACCTCCTAATTTTATGAATATAAATGCTGATTCATACCTTAGAGAAGACAGCATGAAAACTTAAATCTGTACTTTCCTCTACTTGATAGATCATCAATCAAAAATATGATCAATACACTTCTCAATGTTTCCAGAACTGAAATTTGGAATGTTTAATAGTAGGACACTTAACCACACAGCCACTGGGCTCCAAAATGATACACATATAAATGTACAAATATAGGTACAAAATTATACATTAAAAATTTTATTCTCTATACATTTTTATTTCATCTTTTTTCATTTTTAAAATTATTTTAATTATTCACTTTACCTCTCACTCACTGCACCACTCTAGGTTAGCCCCTCTCACAATATATCCCCTAGTATCCCTCCCCTTTTCTGAGTGGATCCAGAACCTCTGGGCATCTCCCCACCCTGACACATCAAGTCTCTGTGAGGCTAGGTGTTTCATCTCCCAATGATGCCAGATAGTGTAGTTCAGCTAGAAGAACATATCCCATGTAATGGTAACAGTGTTTAGCATAGTCCTTGTTCCAGTTATTCTATATAATTTTTATATGTATCTGTCTCAATAATTTCATACGTCTTCCTCAACACATTCACAAGTATTTAACAAAACTACACACTTCTACAAGATGTTTATCTTTCAGACAGTGTATATTTTAACAATCACTAGTGTTTGTTTGTAAGCTCCTGGCAGGAAATATGCTAAGATGCTCATTTCTATGTTAGAGCTAAGAAAAGGTCAAACTATACACCCCAATGGTGGTCCTACACTTAGAATTAAATTTCATCAATAGGCTAAGAATGTTGCTTCCTAAGCAAATCTACACTCTGTTCTGTTTTTTGGTTTCAGCCTCTGCCTGCACAGAGTAACTTGAAGAAACCAGAAGTACCTTTCTGCAAGATGGAGACCAGAACACACAGAAATTCAGAACTTCCAATTGGTTTCCCAGGTCCAAAATATCAACCATAAATGCAGGCAGCATTAGATTGACAGAACAGCTTTATATTTAGGAATATTATATGCATACGCTTGATTTTCATTCTTTCCTTTAGCTCACCTTTACTATTAGACATTTAAGTAATTTCTAATTAGACAATACTTTGTTATGTATCTTTTGATGTCTATCAGATATTTTTAAAACGTCAAAATATTAAAAGAAACAAAAATCTGTAGTTCTTTTTCCAAAGCAATTGAAAACAGCATTTTTTCCTTTCCATGCCATACCCATGTTTCCATCTCTTCAGTTCTACCAAGACAACTTGCTCATGAAACACAGAATCATACAGAGATGCTGGGGTCATTTGGGCAAAGCAGTCCAGACATTCTTGTTGAAATAGAGTAGACCTGACCCACATGCAGACTTATTTAACCAAGGTGGAACAATGAGGGTGGATGTTACATGCGGGAACCTATTATTAAAAAGGGTTTCTCCATTGAGCCCCCATCCTTTATTTTGCATGCATACATTTACTTTTCTACTGTTCTTTCCATTATCCATTCTAATTTATTGACAGGTTTTGTCATTTACTTTTTTAAACAATATCTCAACAAAATCACTATTATTAATAGCCAAGTATATTCTTTAAAATAATCTTTTACTAGATTTTCATACATACTTTGAACTATTATATAGAAATTCATCACAGAAAAAGCAGACTATATTTTCTCCCTAATGCTGAGTATATGTAATAATTTTCTTGCCTTTTTAAGTGAAAAGCTGATTCTCAAAGGGGGTTTGCTTAATGTTCCAACATCTGCTGTAGCTGAATTGGAATGGCATTTGAATTTCATTTGGTTTCAAATTTGCTAAATTGAGCTGCTTTGTACAATGGCACCAACAATCCATTTTTTTTGTTTGTTTGCATCATAAAACCAGTTTTGTTAATAGTAGGTAGCATTACTGTTATAGCTTATTTTCCAATGATCTTTCTCTTTACTGAACAATCTCAACGTCCCAGAGTCACCCCAAAGAGTAGAATCACAGGACCCCAGAATATAGAGGAACATTAACCTGGAATTCTTTGGTCTCATACAGACCCATCAGATAATTTTATTGATCCCAGAGTCACAAATTATAGGATTATAAAAATAGTAAACACATATTCTGCTATTCATCCTTCTACCTTATATGAATTTCTAATAAACTTCTAAGACTTAAAATCACCCTGTGATGAGAGAACTATTGACACAACAATTCTATTACACAGATAACAGGAAGAATAGTGAAGTTATTAGTTATCGATCCTATGAAGGGGCAGGGCTGGCCTATGAGTTCTGCAGTAATGTTCAGGCAAAGTTTCTGTGCTGGTTTGAATAGGAATGGCCCCCATAGAATCATGTGTTTGAATGCTTGTCCTATAAAAAGTAACACTAGTAGATGCTGCCTTATTGGAGAAGCTATGTCACTGTATGGGCGGGCTTTGAGGTCTCATTTGCGCAAGTTATGTTGAGTGTGGCACAGAGTGTCTCCTTGCTGCTTGTAGATCAAGGTTTAGAGCTCTCAGCTACCTTTCCAGCAACATGTGTACCTGCACATGGCCATGATTCTACCATGAAAATAATGGACTAAACCTCTGAACTGTAATCCAGGCCCAATTAAATATTTTCCTTTAGAAGAATTGCTGGGGTCATGATGACTCTTCACAGAAATAAAACCAAAACAAAGACATGCTCTTAATAATTAAGGTATTCTATGTTCAAAGCACTGAGTCACATGGAAGATTTCAATATACCCTTTAAATAATAATATTATTAAATATTACACATATATATTAATTCATGGAATTAATTATGGTACTTTATTTCAAAAGTATTCAAACTGAATAGAAATTAAATATGCTCAAGAGAGGGACTCGCATATTTCTTCTTTTTAATGAAAGATTAAGAGATATTAAGTTTTTCTTTCTGTTGATCTTAGTTTTACCAATTTTCTAAGACATTGAAGAAGAAACAGTTTTTTTTTTCTTTCCTAGTCAATCCTATAGCTTAATCTAATGCTTTGTGCATAATAATTTTATAAGATAATATGTTACTCATACAGTAGATACAATTTAATGTAATTTAGAATTTGGAGAAGTGTTTCAGAATATATATTTCTTGTCATTATGATAAAAAGTTAAAAATTTTGATGACCAATTTTTTTGAGTTAAATTATTTATTAAAATAGTATAGATATGATTAAATTTTTATAATAAAAAATCATTTGTACAAAGTACTGCATGTTTTTTAATTCTTTTTAAATTTTTTTGGCATATATATTATTTGTAAGTATGTATAAATAGTGTGAAAATATATGCATTTTGGAAAACAAAACCCACATATTAATGCTATTTATTGATGAGTATTATACTTTTAAGCTGTTGATAACTAAAAAGTCAATACTCAGTAAAAAATAAAGTAGACTTGCCTACCTAGAATGGACATAAAAATTATGTACAATACTATTATATATGATTATGAATATATATCATTCAGTTTTTATAAGTAAAATGCATATAATATTAACTAGATAAACAAATTTATCAAGGGATAATGTTTTGTAAAAAAAAAGACTAAATGAATTAATTAAGCTTTCAACTAATTCATATATTTTATTGCTTACTGTGGTGGCTTGAAGAACAGTACCCATATGCTCATATAGTTGAATGGGGTTTTTCTTCCAGTTGGTGGTCTGTCTAGGAAGGATTAGAGTGCATGGACTTATTAAAGGAGGTGTGTCACTAGGGGTATACTCAAGAATTTTGACACCCACAGTAGTTTCAGTCTCTCTCTGCCGGTAGCCTATAGATCCGGATCTCAGTTCTCATCTACTGCTATAGGTCATGCACAACTGCCTGTGGCCACATTTCCTACTAGATCATCCCCTAACCCTTTGAAACTAAAAGCAAACCCTTACCGAGCTTTCTGTAATAAATTTTTTGTCTATATTGTCTCGCTTCAGCAATAATATAGTAACTAAGATATTTTGATTTAATTTGGTATTGTAGTTTCACAGTGTAGTTTCAAGTCATTTGTGGAGATCTATGGTATTGAAAATTGAAAGAAAATAAACCTGCCAAAAAGAATCATTAACAGAAAACTGTAAATGTCTTCATAATAAATGTACAGAATTACACTATTGAAAAGCCCAAAATATTTTTAAATGAAAATTTAGCTACAAGTGTCAAAGTGTAACATGCTTTTGACATTATTGCATAAATTTAAAAAAATGATGTCACAAATCAGTATCTTATTTTGAAAACATCATTTGTATAATTTATGCAGTAATATGATTCTGTTTGAAAGGTTTCTTACATTGTAATCATTACATGATTTTCTATTTCCAGAATTTAGCTGCACTTTCTCTATACTTAATGAATGATAATCTTTGTAAAAAAAATATTATTGTTCCTAGAAAGACATATACAATAACCAGTAAGATAAAATCAACAAGGATCTCACAATAATATTTTAATTACTGAAACATTATTTTGTTCTATACTATACTGTTTCAATAGTAATATTGAATATTATAATATAAATAGCTTGAACATCTGTTAAGCTTAATTGTCAACATACAAATCATTGTATTTGAGTGCCTTGCTTTAAAACACAAAGTGTTTTTAATATCATTAATCTAAATGAAACACCATAACAGGTTGTATCTTTTTACTCAATCTGGGCTGATTTTGTGTTTTTCTTATATGTAAGTCACCCTATGTGATATGCTTTTATGTTAGTCTCAAGAATATGAAAATCAATGCCTGCCTGACAACAGAGAGCTTAGGAGGAAAGGGATGAAGATTAAATTAACACTGAACAAATGGGTGATATTCACTGGCCACTCACTCTCTCAGCCTCTCTGTTCTCCTATGGTAAGGAAGGATGAGAGAGGGCAGGATACCTACTCCTCTTTTCTGAGACCATTGCGAATATTTTGTAAAACTTTTCTACTGTCATTTTAATTTAGCTTTTCCAGATGGTACACTTTTCCTAGACATTTGAAGCATGTTTTAGGTGTAGGAGGAAAATTCTTCTGAATGTTAACTTGGTAGGAATGTAATCATGGCAGGATTTCCTCAAGTTGAGTTGATTCTCCATCGAGTTACATAGTCAATTCTGATAGATAGGAATCAAAGAGTTCACAGTTCATTTCACTTTGTCAAACTGAAGTATCAATTATAACCATTATAATAAAGTATTTTATTTCATTCTTTTTATCTTGTCTATGAATCCCAATAATATTCTTCATTGTTGTTTTCTTTCTTTACAGTAAATATAATGCATTAATGATACACCATTTGGGAAAGACCATATGAGGATTTAGCAATACAGTATGTGGAATAGCTGTGATTTTTTTCTCTGGACCCTTAACCCAGAAAATTGAATGTTTTTATTTTTACACTATAGAAAAATAATTTATTAGCTTTCTGAGTTTTTCCTAACTTAAAATTTTCAAATTTAAAAAAATATAAGAATTTAAATTACAAATATATAAATAATAAATGTATTTAACCATGTTTTAAATTTATACCTCTGGCTTGACTTCTCAATTTTAGCTATGTGCTTTAATTTTATGAAGTTGCCTAGAGAAAGCTATATTCTATCTCTAAAAATGGTCTAGATGAACTATTTTTATGGTCCATTATTGATTTTCACGTACATGTTGGCTTCAACAGTCTGCAGAAGGATGAGATCTGTGAGAAAGTATGTTCATGCCAAACAAATATAACTTAACAAAATGTGTTCATTAATTACTAGTTATGTGACTCTCATTAGTGAGACTAAATTCACTTATCTATATAGTGCAATGTGATTCACACTAACTGCCTTTCTAGTTGTTCTGAGATTATATTAGATAATGTACATAAAACATTAATTATGTTCCTGGCATTTAATAAAAGGAATTTAACGAAAGGCCATTATTATCATTCTTTTAATTTATTTTCCTGCTTCTTAAGTGAACTGATATTTAAGTGATTTGCATAATACTGTTTGAAGTAGGTTGTAATTCAAAGACTGTCTAAAGATGCTTCAACTTATTGTCTTTGTTAATGAATAAATGACATACTGATTCAGTTACTATTTTTCTATTTTTGACAAATTGACATGTTTTAATGGTTTAACACAGATTTACATTTAGAAAGGTTGGAAGTGGGTTTGATAGGTATTGGTAGGTCTGAGCTCAATTCCTTGAGGTATAGGAGGGGGATGTTTCCCAACACTCTACAGTTTCTAGACTCCTTCTACATTGCCCAGCTTTCAGGATCTCCTGACATATTTAAATCACACCACATCTCTTCCATGCCTTATAACAGAAAAGTCTTCTAAAAGCTAGGTTGGCCCTATGGAGTAGTTTGTACAGGTTTTAACTCCATAGACTTATGTGTTTGAATGCTTGGCCTTCAGGGAATGAACCTATTAGGTGTGTCCTTGATAGAATAGGTGTGACCCTGTTGACAGACATGTATCACTGTGGAAGTAGGCTTGAAGACTCTAAGTTCCTAAACTCCACCAAGTATGAAATGGTCAGTCCTTTCCTAGCTGCCAGTGGATCAAGATGTACAACTCTCGGCTCCTCCAGCACTGGGTCTACCTGCTCACTGCCATGATTCCCACCATTATGATAATGGACTGAACCTTTGAATCTGTAAGCTCTTGTGCTATTTGAATAGCACAATTAAATGCTATTCTCTATTAGAGTTGCCTTAGTCATGGTTTCTCTTTACAGTAATAGAAACCCTAACTAAGAATAATGAATACAGATGGCATGATGTGCATGGGATGCATTTGTAAATGTATAGCAGTATCTTTGTATTATGCTTTTGGTTGTCTAGGTAAGATTTACACTTGCTTGTTCTTTGACTATTTGTTTTAATTGTCTTGATTGTTCCTTGACTATTTGCATCTATTGTATTGCTAGTTCCTCAACCTAGAATTGACCTTAATACTTGCATGTAATTAAAATGGTACAAAAGCAAATTGGGAAAAAATTAAAAAAAATACACTTATACATATCTCCACTCAGACTTGTGATCATTTGCATTAACCTGTGATTACTTTTCCTTTTTTGTTAAGATTAGACACAAATACTTGGCTTTCACTATTGGGTTCTGGATGCTTCTTGCTTCCTTGGACTCTGGGACTTTCTAGTGGCTACTCCAAGTTTTCCATCTTCCGCTGCTATATATTTCTATTCTGGTGCTCTGTACTTCCCTTCTGTCCCTCCCAATAAGTGATAATGCCACTTCTTTTTTCCCTCCTTCTCCTTACTCTCTCTTATGTTCCTCCAACTATCTACCTCCTGTGATTGCATTGTTCCCCTTTCTATGTAGAATTGAAGTATCCACACTTTGTTCTTCCTTCTTCATAAGCTCCATATGGTTTGTGGGTTATATCGTGAGTAATCTGAGCTTTGGGGTTAATATCCACTTATCAGTGAATACACATCATGTGTGTTCTTTTGTGTTTGAGTTACCTCATTCAGAATGATCTTTTCTAGTTCTATCTACTTGCCTGTGAATTTTATGAAGGCATTGATTTTAATAGTTGTGTAGTACTTCAATGTGTAAATGTATCACATTTTCTGTATCCATTCTTCTGTTGAGGGACATCATAAATATTTTTATTATATTGGCTTTATTTGGATTATATCCTTGTTAATTTTTAGTTGTATAAATCTTCTGTGAAGCTGAATCATCATTTCTACAATTATTTTTAGTTTTTTTCATTTTAATCTATGAATATTAATTTTTATTTCTCTAACACTAATATACTTTGGAAAACAAATATGAAGGGACACAGCCTTTGTGAAAAACATACTCAAAGTTCTCTGCCTTTGGATAGTAACAAATAAAAGTACAATGTAGTTTGAAAGCAAGAACTAATTCTTTGGACCAGTGTTTATTTCCCCAAATTCTATTGTTCATGGAAATAGGGATCCCAGATTGAGAGTAGACCTGTCTATATTGTGAAACTTGTGTTATCAGCCTATTATCGACCCAATCTCAATAGGAAGGGAGAATTTCCAAGCAATGGGAAAATAATTTATATGTTTAAACATAAGAATACAGACATCAATGAATGAGACAATTAAATAGCTGCATTGTTAATGGATGTGTAGCTCCTCTGAAACTTTTAGATACACTCAAGTTACTTCTGAGTATCTAGTTCTTATTCTTAGGTCTATGAAATCAGTATGATCAGAATGGCTTAGAAAAATTAGTGTGATCAATATGGTTTAGAAAAAAATATTGATAAAGACAAATCAATTTCATCAGGTCTAACTGAAATGCAGGACAAATAGTGAACTGAGGTACATAATAAAGAAGCAGAGTTGGCCAGTGTCACTCACTACCTGTGGCTCCTCCCAGCATTCCTCACCCTGCCCCCTACCCTAAAAAATCTTCCTCTCAGGGGCATATTCCTGCTTCTCTTCCCTCTGTGTAACTCAGTCATTTTGGTTACAGTTATCTCTGGCCCTTGCAACCTGTTTTATAGTTTTAGTGTTGTGAACAGGCACCATGGCCGAAGCTAGCTTACAGGGTCAGAAGTTCAGTCCGTTGTCATCGAAGTATGTACGTGGCATCATCAAGGCAGGTATGGTGAAGGAGAAGCTGAGAGTTCTACATCTTTCTCCAAATGGAAAAAAAAGAGAAGACTGTCTTACAGGCTGCTAGAAGTGGGGTCTTAAGCCCATCCTCACAGTAACACACTTCCTTCAACAAGTCCACACCTACTCCAAAAAGTCCACACCTTCTTCAGCAAGGCCACATCTCCAGTTCCTGAGCCAAACATATTCAAATCATCACACAGGCTCTCTTGGTCAACAGGTCCTCTCCTGTTCTTTCTACCTTTGTTTCCTCTCATGGTTCAATTTAGTCTGCTGGTCATGTTTAGCAAGAACTCTTCCCTTTTCCTGGTGTCTCCATTAAAAATATCAGTATTTTACTATTTTAGGCATAGTCATGTCTTCCTCTTTTTATTTCATTTACTAACATAATAATTTTCCAGATTAATTAAATTAATAAGCAGTCTGTTGTAGTATTCTGAGGCAGAGGCAAAGGCAAAGGCAGAGGCAAGAAGATCTGCAAAGACCAGTTTGATCTACAAAGCCAGTTCCAGGACACCCAGGGTTATGGAAAAAAAAAAAAAAAAAAAAAAAAAAAAAAAAAAAAAAAAAAAAAAAAAAAAAAAAAAAACTTCTCCCCAAGAAGAGAAAAAGAAAAAAGGAAGAAAGATAGATAGAGGGAAAAGTAAAAGAAAGTAATAAAGAAGGAAGGAAGGTAAGAAGGACAGAAAGAAAAGAGAAAAGAAATACAAAAGGATAAAAAGACACTAAAAAAGAAATAAACACATCAGCATTTATGAAGGACACTTCAGGGTGTGACATTAAGGTCTTGTTGGTAAAAGTTTTAGCTGATATTGTAGAAGAAAAATGCTCATCTTGGTAGTTCTACCCCATGGGTTAGGATCCCAGATTACACAGAAAAATTAAAGAGGATAGGGAAATTAGACAAATCAGACAGCTATGCCTTTCCTGACAGGATGAATTACATCTTTTGAACTCTGGTCCACGATAATACTCAACTCCCTTAAGTTGATTCTTCTGAGATCTCTGGTCACAGCAATGATAAATGTAACTAGGACAACTGGTCATTACCACTCTACCACGGGTGTTCCTTCCCCATGACTTTCCTACAGTAGCATACACAAAGAGCTGTAGTAACTAACTCATAGTGCTTTCAACATTCATCAATTCTAAGGAATGGAATATAGCTGGAGTCTAAGACAGCACTCTGATACACTAGTTTAGACAATAAAATTTTAACCAACCAGACATATTTATTAGGCATAACTTTTTAAAGAATGAAACAGGAAAGGATTTGAAGGGTCCTTTCACTACTGTAGCGGGTACAAACTCCACATAAATTCTGATAATTCATTTGCCTTTCCTCTTGAGAGAAAATGCTTAAACAAAATACCTATTGTAATTCCTCATGGGCAGGGTACTAAATATTTCAGTTTGGGCAACTTGCCATCTGAATATGGTCTCCAAGGTAGTAAATTTGAAGTCAAGAGTTGGATTTTGTTGGGTTATTTAGAACATTTTCAAGCCCGGTAGTGAAAAAGGCACAGCTGGCTCTATAGAGTTTGTCTTCTATATGTAATTATCTTGGTCAATAATGAAGACTAATAGCCAGGGGGTGGAATAATTACCCAGGGGTAAATTTCACTTGCTACAATACTGGGTTATTGAGTTGATAAACTACAGCAATGAAAAATAAAATTGCTTACTATCACATTAGCCTAAGGGACTTCTAAAAGTTATAGCCTGACTTCTGATTTCAAAGTTCACTGGCTCACATAACTTTTGAAGCCAGAAGTGAAAACAAAAACTATACAGGAAAAATTATTGTTACATGCTCACTGTGTTGTATTTTCAAACGTTTATATTTTCCTTTTACCCATGAAGTGCATGTGTTCATTAGCTCTCTACAAAATGCCAAGTCGATTTCTGAAAAAAGGAATGTACTTCATTCTTAATAGGGTAACTGGCTTTGTATCAATGTCTGCTTTATTGTCAGGCATCACGATAAAAAATAATATGATTTGAGAAGAACAGGAAGGCTCTGTACTGAAGTGAACATTTTTAAAAAAGCATATGTGGTGACTAATTGATTTCAATCTATTACCCAGCTCCCATTTCAAGCAGTTACAGAGTGCTCTGTCCAATGAATACATCCCTCAATCCCTCATGGGAAACCACTTCAGGCCATTGACAGTTTGTTGCTGCAGATTTTTCTGTTCTTATCTCATATGCATGGCAGGGCAGGCTGCATCCTCAGAATCCCAAGTGTAGACAGAAGAACAACAACATCTAAAGAATTTTGAGAGGTAAAAAGCATCCCACAAGTAGTGGAATAAAAAATGAATAGAAAATGTCCATTTAAAATATATTTTATAGTAGATCACCCAACACTACCCAGTGAACTCATTTTCCTATGTCTGTTCTTCCTAAGAGTGGATTGCAGCTTTCCTAATGTTTCACGTGATGACATTTGTAGTAGACAACATGCTATTGAAAATTTGTTAAAAGTTCTCAGTTCTAGAAGGAACTTAATTCATTTTTAAAGGTATGTTTTTTACTTTAATATTTGTAAAGTGACTCACATAGACTGCATAATATTGTGCAAATTTCCAGCAAAGGAAGATTAAATGAAAAAGTCAATAAAAATATTGCCACAGACAATATTTTACAAGAAATTTTGTTTTCCTTTTAAAAATGTTTTATTGAGTCTTTGTGAATTTCACATCATGTATCCCAATTCTGCTCATCTCCCCATCCCTTCACATCCTCTCTCTACCCTTGTAGCCTCCTGCACAATAGAGAAAACTACAATAACAAGGAAACAAAATTTAATTAACTAACTAACTAACAAACAAAAATCTCACTGTGGAAACTGTAATGTGCCATTGTGTATCACACAGTATATACCCTTTTGCCCAAACTGCTTCAGTTGCAACTGTTCATTGCAATAGGTCTTTGGTCTGGTCCAATTCCTCTGGCTTCTGTTATACTGTCAATACTGGATCCTCCCTGGAACTCCTCTTAGATATCCTTTTGTTGCCCTGTTCCATGGAGATCCTGAAGCTTTGGTTCTGCAGGATTGGTTTTTCCGTCTACTCTAGTTGTTCATAAATAGGATGCACATTTGTGTTGGACCAACTCAAAACTGAGGATCTGAGCTTGTGTGGAAGCTGAGTTGGTTAGCTCACCAGATCACTTGCTCCTGTGTCACCAGGGTCAGCTTCCTAATTTTGCCCTGGCAAGGTGCTAGGCCAAGTTTTCCAAGTGCTATAATGAGATAACAGGCAAGGGGTAGGACCAGCTTTCCTTAGTGCTAGAGTCAGAATGGGGCCAGTCCAGGTATCCTACTCTCCTGATCTTGTTGATGAAGTTCACCCTTCTGTCTCAGATCCAGAGCTCATGCTAGTACATAGTGGGTAATGGGTATGGGCAGGTCATGCCCTCAAATCCAGACTGGCTCATCCATGCCCCTGCCATTGAAAGCCAGTTCTACAGTGCTGCTCAGGCAATGTGCAAGACCTGTTCTCCCAGTTGTCACAGACTGTGAATAACAGAACCAGCTCTCCAGCACTGACTCCATTGGGTCCACCTCTCTCTCACAAATCCCACCAAAGCCAGGTCTCCCACATTATATAGATGAGAGACAGGGACAGCTAAACACAATGCTAAGACATCAATATGTTTTCAGGTTGCATCCTAGACTATGAACATATGCATAACTTTTGGTGGTAACACAGCCTTCAGACATTGACCATGGCTTCCATAGGACTGGTGATCCAGACATAACCCCCTGAGGTAGCATCAACCTAGATGTCACATGGCTTCAGATGGCAGCAGAGACCACTAAGATAAGTATGTTCTCTGCTGGCACCAGAGCCCTCACATATCCACATGATCTCAGGTGGCAGCTCAGACCACTAACACCCACATGGCCTTTAGTGGCAACTTGGGCCATGGACATTGACACAGACACCAGTTTCAGCATGACTTAGGACTCAGACATGGCAGTCACCTGTAGTCTGGGGCCAATGTGTCACCATAGACACATTAGGCAAGACAGGCCACTCAGCTCAGTTTGGTCCCAGCATCAATGTTGCTTCCAGATAACAATGGTTTGACAAAACATCCAACACCACTGACACCAAGTTAGCTTTCAGTGGCAAAACGGATGACAGACATCATCACAATCCCTCACTGGAGTAGTGCCATGGATCCTTGCATGGCCCTTGGCAACCAGCCAAGGTATTCATACCACCATGGCACCAAGTGGTTGTGAAGATTCATATCTACCTGCCCCTCACATCATCAAGTCTCCAGTTCTACCTCACTCAACAGTGCATGGACTGCTGGACAGTGCTTTCTCTTGCATCTCTTCACCATGTATGCCCACTTTACCATTTCTTCATCACATATTTACCTATCATCGGGCTGCTGTAGGTACTTGGGTGTCTCTGTCTTTGTTCCAGCTGCTCGAGGGGCCATACTGTTGGGGCTCTGGCCAGTTGGTTGGGTAACCCACTGTTGCCCTCTCTCATCCAGCAATCCTAGGGCCCCTTAATTCATTTGTAAAGGAACAGTAATTATGATATCCCTGAATCTCTACTGTATAATAATTTAATGTGCTAGAATCTACTTTTCCAAGTGGAAACATCAAAGTTTCCAAACAAGTAAGTAGTACAGAGAGAATTCTAAGAACTTGTGAGAAAACTCCAAGGAAAAAAGACAACAGTCTTGTGACCTCAGTGTCTCCAAAATCATAGAATTGTTCTTGGAATATGGTTTTATTTCCTTCTTGTGCATAGTGGATAGAACTGACCACAATAGTCATTAAAACTGGATATTTTTTATATGGCTCTATGGAAAAACCTGTTTTTGCTACTTGCAGCTATTCCTTGTGATTATATACAGCTTGAACTAATGAGACCTTTACTCAGGTGACCTTTCTTAACCCTTGTTAGAGAACCCTGCTATTAAGGTCAGTCTCCCACGATCAGTTGTTTTTCTGAGCTTGGGGTAAAATGGAGGACTCGCTTTCTCAGCCTGGCTTCTCTTTCTCTGCCTGACTTTTGTCTGTAGAGTTTTCCTGAAAACAGGTGCCTGGCCTTACCTGAAGAATGAACTGTTAAGCAAAGCTGTTTAACTCAGCACACAAGTCCCCGCTCTGGCTTCCAGCACACATGATAATGAGGTACTATCCTATGACCAATTAGACCTTTCCACCTTTACCCACAAAAGCCCTTTAAATCCTCTTCTTGGAACAACAAAGTAGTTATCTCACGGCAGCAGTCTCTGGAAATCCATCCATTGGTGTTCATGATTGTCCAAGCCATGCTCACTACTTCTGCTCCCTTTGTACTTGCATCCCCAAAGAGAAGGAAGATCCATACACCCTTAGGGCATAAATTGTCTGATGCTCTGAATAACCTTGGCTATTGCATGCAACTTTAGTCCATCTGATTTTGAGACTCTGTTTTCCCAGGTTCCACCTCATCTAAAGTAGTAAACAGCAAGACATAGATAATAAATTATCACATAGGAAAATTTGAGAAGTGGCAAAGTGAGGAAACAAAAAGTGGATAGAAAAGTAAAAGAGAGGAAGGATTAAGAAAGAAAGACAAAGGCAGAAGGAAGTTGACATAGGTAGGAAACCAGCAGGGGAGTCTTTCTACATTGTTAGATCCTAGGAAACTTATGGGCAAAATTAAACATGTGAGTTTTTAATGATATTTAATGGAACACTTTAAAGTCATGCCTAAGAAAGGAATGTTAAATCTTTTAATACCTGGAAATGGTCTTTGAGAAATTATATTAATTTTTGGAAAGAAGAACAATTCATTTTAACTTTCCTCTTCATGTTTGATGGGGTTTTCAGTCACAACAGTTTTACTCCAATATATAACTTACCACATTAAAATGTAGCAAAATGAAAAGTGACAGAGTGATCAGAATAAATTAAGAGAATGTAAAATACCTGGGAGGACCATAAAACAGAAAGGGATACTGGTGTAATTTACTTATATTACTAACTGATGGTCATTGAAAAGACACTTCAATTTGCACAGTTCCAAATGTTCATCTGTGTATTTATCACAATAATAAGCTCTATGTCTGTGTGTGTGTGTATATTTATAATTTTATACATATTATTTAACATTTAGTCCATTGTAGATGATACTAGCTCCTGGGTAGAATGATAGCCACAAGTAGTTTATGACTTGGGGGTGAAGTAATTTATAATAGATGAATTGATAAATTATAAAGTTATAATATTAATTATTACAAAATTACAATTAAAATAATATCATGATATTATGACTGAGATATGTATAATTGATGCAAAATCCTCAGTGCTACTCAGTTGCTATTGGCATAATTACATACAAATATTAAGAGCAAATGAGGTAGAATTTGCAACAAGAATAGAAATTAAGTTGATTTATCTGTTTTGAGATGATGTAAATTTTTGCAGAGGGAATAGTAATGTTAAAAGTATGTTTTAGGAGAAACATATTTGTCCAAAGAAGCAAAAAATGTTAAACTGTAAGCATGTTGTATAAAATTTAAATATAAGAATAAGAAGGTCCCCAGATGATTATTGGCACTATATGGCTGTTACAGTACCTAAGATAATATTGCTTTGTGTGTATACCTAATTAAACATAAAGATGTGACATTTTTATAACAATGAAAAAGGAGGGAGAAATAACTGGAATTTGAATATCCTGTGAAAGACTGAAATACCATCAGTGAAATATTCATCTCAAATAATCCAAATCAAATCAGCAACATTGAACAGGTAGCAGTTTTTTCACTGTTTTGTACTTCATAGTTGATACCCAAGGCTGACTTGGTACCCTAGGTTTTCTGGTTTAGAAGAAAATCAGAGAACTCAGAAAAATATTTACAACCTAAAACATAAAAATAGAATATATTTTTATATGACAGTAATAGTAAATATATGATGATAATATAATATATTATGTATAAAAGAATAATAACTATAAGGCTATAATAATAACAAGATAATAGCAAAGATAATAATATAACATATATTATATAAAATAATGACTACAAACCTTCGGGTCTGAGCTAGTGCCCTGAGCTGACCATGAGTGATAGATAGCTCCACACTCAGTCCTACAACACCCAGTAGAAGTTCAACTTTCAGATGCTCTAACATGCCCAGGATAATAGGATCACAGGATCTCAGGAGCTTGGTCACACCAGGATTTCAAGATCCCAGAGACAGCTTGACTCCCAGGATCACTGACACCACCAGGATCTCAAGATCACAGGATTGCAGAATCACAGGATCACAGAGACAGTTGAATTCTGAGGAGTTCTGACACAACCAGGATCACAGGAGGGACAGGCTCCAGTCAGAAACAGGGAGGGCAGGTAGCACTAGAAATAACCAGATAGCAAGAGGCAAGCATAAGAAAATAAGCAACCAAGTTCTCATCAGAACCCAGTTCTCCCACCGTAGCAAATCCTGGATACCCCATCCCAATAGCAAAGCAAGATTGGGATTTAAAATCACTCCTCATAATGATGATAGAGAACTTTAAGAAGGACATAAATAACTCCCTTAAAGAAATACAGGAGAACACAGGTGAACAGGTAGAAGCCCTTAAAAAGGAAACAACATCAAAAAAATTCCCTTAAAGAATTACAGAAAAACACAACCAAACAGGTGAAGGAGTTGAACAAAACTATCCAGGACCTAAGAATGGATATAGAGACTACAAAGAAATCACAAAGGAAGACGACCCTTGAGAGAAATCAGGTGTTATAGATGCAAGAATCACCAACAGAATACAAGAGATAGAAGAAAGAATCAGACAGTATTGTGCATGCCAAGAAGTGCATGCTTTCAGGAGCCTAATATAGCTGTCTCCTCAGAGGTTCTGCCAGAGCCTGACAAATACAGAGGCAGATACTCACATTCAACCATTGGACTGAGCATGGGGTTCCCAATGGAGGTATTAGACAAGGGACTGAAGGAGCTGAGGTGGTTTGCTACGGCATAGGAAAAAAACAACAGTATCAACCAACCAGACCCTCCAGAGCTCCCACGGACAAAATGGCCAACCAAGGAGTACACATGGAGGAACCCATGACTCCAGCTGCATATGTGGTAGAGGATGACCTTGCAGGGCATCAATGGGAGAAAAGGGACTTGGTCCTGTGAAGGTTTGATGTCTCAGTGTAGAGGAATGAGTGGGCAGGGAGACAGGAGTGGGTGAGAGGAACACCCTCATAGAAACAGGCGGAATGGGAAAGGAGGTTTCGGGGGGAACCCAGGGAAGGGGATAACATTTGAAATGTAAATTAAAAAATATACAGTAAATAATAATGACTACAAGATAATATACTAATAACAAATAAATATATAATAAGTATTATATATTTATATCAAAACTTTATTACTATCCTTAACTAGAAAACATTTACAAATGACTAAGAAAGTAATGGGTTTTTAAATATAAACAGTAATAAATATAGATAGACATTAATAGCTTTTAACAACTGAGAAGAACCAATAAATACAGAATCCACATAGAAAATTTGCTTTCTCTATTTTTGACCAATAACTCTTATGACTCTTTTAACAGGTCATTGAACACCTCCCCTAATTTTAACATTCTTCTTTATTTAAATATTTAGTTTCAACTACCTTGGAAAAAATATTCGATGCTTTCTGGTCCAGGAGTAAATGATCATTCTATCAAGGTTTGAGAATAGAAAGTAGGCTTCTAAACTGGCACACTACAATTTTTAATGGTTTTGTAGGTATTTGTTCATAATTTAGTTTCATGAAAAGGTAAAGTTTTTGTTTGAAAATACATTAAAATCATCTGAATAATAATAGATTCAGCGAATAATGTTTTCCCTGAAAATCATCAGAGGTTGATTCTAGTCATCAAATAATTGTTTTCTGAAATATGGACAAAAGGGTATGATAATTCAGCTATCATGAACTGTCTGAAACCTCCATGGAAAAGAGAATTTAAAATGGAAGCTATTTCCTATGCTCTCTTTGGAATTCCTCTGTAAAGGCAAGAAGCCCTCAAGAGAAATTTGGTTTAGGAAAAAAAATGATAAGGAAAGTGTTTATCCCAAAGAAAATGTGAATATTAGATAGCATTTAGTCATATGTGAACTTACAATACTTTATTTAAAAAAAAAAAAGCACAGAGCTCAAAAGTGTGTGTCAGGCTAGGCTCAACCGTTAGAGTGCTTGCTAGCACAGATAAGAAATAATAAGCACTACATATACATTTGTATAAATTCTTAATGTTTGTGCTTGGGAGGCAGAGCAGAAGAATTAGAAGTGCAAGATCACCCTTGGCCATGTAGCAAGTTTCAGTCAAGCTTAGGTACCAAGAAACCCATTCTCAAAAGACCTTATACTAATTTGGCATGGCTTCTGAAAGGCAAGTCAGTTGCCTAGGCATCCAGATTTTCACTTTGTCTAATATTTTTATTTCTGACATTGAGTTAGATGAAATCTAAGCAAATTATTCTGTCCTCTCAGTCTTTCTTTTCTTCCCATTTTTCTATTCCATTGCCAACTAATATATGATAATACAAGAGAAACCTCATAGCCTCTATTTCACTATGGTCCCACTCACATCAATAGGACCACCAACTCAAACTTACTTGGTCTGGTGTCCTCTAAAAAGCCATAATCTTGGCTTTTCTGAGATAAATCCGAAATAATTAATGGTATCTATAGCCCCTCTCAACTAAACTTCCATTTTTCTTTTATATACCAAAGAGGGGGGATTTAAACTAGCTTTGAAGGGAGGAGTGAATTCAAGAAAATATAAAGCAATTTCTCAATGATCTCTTCTCAGAGATCATTGCTGTATTTTGGTGAAGCACATTTTTTAAAAATGTTTGTCAATTAAGTTAATTAAACAGTCTATCTTATTGGGTTTTGACAAAATACCCTCTACCATATTTATTCAGAAATTCTCTCTTACTATAGTTTTTGCTGTCTATAATTCATATTCTGTAGCACATTATTTCCAACCTCTAGCCAACGCTCCAAATGTCAAGCCATGTGTGGAGATTTTGTCCTAGAACAGCCTCTGTGTATGCTTTTCTCAGAGCCTGGTCACTGCTGCTCTGCAAGGGAACCTGTGGGTTCAGCCATACAGCTTAATAAGAGAGGGGGGTAGCAGAATGAAATCAGATAACTCAATGGAGAAACATAATATACTTTTGACTCCAGTTAGTTCTTTCCCAGATTAATGAAGACATCATCTGTCAGTGTATAATCACCTTGCTTATACACTGAAGGCCTAAAATCAGCAATAGGCCTAACACAAAGTCTCGGGTTTCTGTGGAAAAACACTGAAACAGATAGCTATAAGATATTGTAAACAGGCAGCTTTGGTGGAAATTTATCAGCCTGCATGAGAACAAGTAGTCATAGGTCTTGTGGATAGTCATAGACCGTGGGTAGCCTTGGTGGATAGTACCAACATAGATAAGGACAAGTGGAGTCAAGGATAGGTGAAGTCATAGTGACCTGTCCCCTGAACCTTCACCCAGCTGATACCCTGTACTGGAAGATATCCAGATACTCCCTCTGAGCACTGACGTCCCTGTGTCATCCCCTTCCCTACATCCTGCCTTTTTGTGTATATAAACCCTGTGTGAAAAAGTAAAAATTGCGGTTTGATCAGCCTATAGACAAGCCACTGTTCTTTGCATCTGCCTGTTTCTCATCTTCCCTCTTTCAGATGACCTCCCCAGACCCCTATTTAATGCCCTGCTGGACAGGGCAGACATCTGTCACTTTAGACTGGTTAATTTTAGTCTAACAACTGGCATCGCATGAAAATAACTGTATATATGACACTGTGTTATTATTCCTTATCAGTGGAGGATTCATGCCAAAACCATAGTGAATGCCTAAATTCAGAGAAATTGAACGTTTTGGGCTATGTTTTTCTAGAAATAGGCATTCATGAATAGACAGATTTGAATTTTAAAACAAATACAATCTATTAAGCCTGCTAATAGACACTCATGATAGATGTCTTATAAATCAGATATATGAAAGATTTATCAAAATAATTTTACAAACTAAAATTGTTTTAATATGTTACTGAGATTTATGATGTGTGTGTGGTCTTTCTCATATTATCTTATGGACATTAATTCTTCCTCTTTAGAAGGATGCCATGTGTTTAGAAATGAGATAAAGTGAGGTGAGTGAAATAGACATTGTGGCATAACACTTAAAAACTTGGACTCTCAAATGATATCTCCAAAGGAGGGTCAGACGCATTGGTTTTCCTACATAATCTAAGGAGGATGATTTTGATGGTTGCTAGTACTTGATAGTTGATGATTTCTTAACAAAATCTTTGAAAAGAACTTAGAACTTGACATCTGTATCTATATAATTCATCAAAGTATTGTGAAAAAAATTATAATGTATCAAAAATATCTTATATGTTAAAGACTATTTCTTACTCTCTCTTTTAATTTCTTTGATAAAGCATAAGTGAAAGTGTCCCATAAACAGGATAGTTGGTTTGTATGTAGGACAGACAGAAGAGAGCTGTGTTTCCTTTTGCATATCATGGACTCTTCCTCTGTCCACATTATCATTCAGGTTTCATTTTACCCTGTGCCCAGGACACTTCCAAGTAATGCTACAGTCAGTTTTCTCCATTTTTACTGTGGTGCCTCCTCAAATTGAGATATATCACATGTCTATCCGAGGCACAGTTTCCTCACAACTAAAGATTGGTTCAGATAGTGTCCACTCTCATAACTTCTATGACTCAGTCAGGAAGAAGAAAACGACTTCCTCCTTGACAGAACGACTTTTCCAGGTATTATGTTTTGTTCAAACCCATTACCAACTACATTAATCCCTTACTTGCATTGGTCTCCACTTATTTCATATCACAATTCATTGAGTATTTCATATAGTACTTCTGACAAAATAGGTCATTATCAGTTAGGACATATTTTTTCCTATAATGTAACCATAAATTTAATCTTTTCATGTAACTACCACAAACAATGGCTACAACATTACATTTTAAGGTATAATAGCAAACTAGCAAGAGATATCTTTTCTGTTCTTTATAGTTCCATGGGTAGAAGTTTTACTGTTGACAATTATTTTCTTTTTAAGTTTAGAGGTTCTACTTTGCACTTAAAAGAAGCACAATATAGATATATTTCTTATATTCAAACTGCTATCATCACTAGTTTTGTACTTTGGTACATTGAAATTCTTGAGTTACAGTGCTTACATACCACAAGGTGATCTATAATTTGTATATGATTATCAAGTAATATAGTGTCCATTGCATTCAAAGGGTGATGCATATGTTGGACCACCAATAGATACAATGTGACATTTCATCAGACATCATAAAACAATATATAATTTAAAACTGATAAATTACTTAATGTTGAAAATTTTCATATGATATACTCTGAGTAAAATTAGTTTAGAGGTGACTATTAGATATGTCTATTTATTATTATTATTATTTTATTTTTATTGGATATTTTATTTATATTTCAATGTTATCCCCTTACTCTATCCCCCCCCCCACCTTGGAACCCAGTATATCATTCCACTTCCTCCTGCCTTTATGAGAATGTGCCCCCACCCACCCACTCCCACCTACCCACCCACTTCCACCTTCCCACCCTTGAATTCCCCCACACTGGGGCATCCAGCCTTCATGGGACAAAGAATCTCCTCTCCTATCCTTCCCTACATGTACAGCTGGAGCCATGGGTCCTTCCCTATTTGCTCCCAGGCTGCTGATTAGACCCTGGGAGCTCTGGTTGTTTGGTATTGTTGCTCTCCCCATGGGGCCGCAAACCCTTTCAGCTTCTTCAGTAGAATTAGTTAAGGGGTGACTATTATATATTTCTAATACACAAAACTTTAATTGTAGTTCTGTACAACTACTGTTGTTATATAAATAAAATATATAGTCTTTAGCTCAACATGCAAACACACATACCTACTATATATTGAGTGCATTAGCAATATATGATTCTTTCATTAAACTAATGTCTTATTTTATTTAATTTACATTTTATTTTACATATCTCCTGTTCACTGCCCCTATTCTGATCACACCATCCCACAATCCTTACCTCATCTACCTCCTCTTCTTTCCTGAGAGGGTGATGTCCTCCCTGTGTATCCCCCTACTCTGGTACTTCAAGTCTCTGCAAGGCTAAATGCTTCCTCTCCCACTGTGACCTGACAAGGCAGCCCAGCTAGCAGAACATATCCCACATACAGGCAACAGCTATTGGGATAGCTTCAGCTCCAGTTGTTTGGGACCCATGTGAAGACCAAGCTGCACATCTGCTGCATATGTACATGAAGACCTAGGTCCAGCCCATGTATATCTTTGGTTGGTGTTTCAGTCTCTGAGAGCCCCAGGGGTTCAGGTTAGTTGACTCTGTTGTTCTTCTTGTGGAGTTCCTAGCCCTGTAGGGGCCTGTAATCCTTCTTTCTATTCCTAAATGAACATTTCTTCAATAAACCACTGTGTTGCTTTTGTGTGGAACATATAGGCACTATTGTTTGAAGTAGGATCTCCCTATGGAGTCTAAGTTGTGGTCAAGCTAAGTATCATTCTGTTTCAACCAAGACCCAGGATTACAAGTTTGCATTCATGGTTGACTCCGATTAAAGCTTCACAAGGTTTTATAAATTTTTTGCTGTCTATGAACATGTCAAGAAATCATCAAGCAGTAAGAACACTTAGATATTAGATGACCTTGCAGCACAGGCGGTTTGGAGGGAACCTGAGTTAGGGACTCATAAGAAACTTGTAAAAGGGCAGATTATCTTGACTTTATCATAGACTTATTGTTTTATTTTTGCTTTTGTTTTGCTTCATTTTGTTTTATGAGACAGATTATCATGATGTAGCTTAAAACTAGTCATAACCTTGTAATCTTTCTGCCTCATTGTCATAGATACTCAAACTACAAGCATGTCATACCCACAGCTCGCATTTATAGTCTTTTGGGCAAGATTATTTGAAGAAACAGCCCCATTACCTACACAAAGATGTACTGGTGTGGTCTTTGTTTCATCACTGCTGTATGTACCGCTGAGTCAGCAATGGATTCTCAGAATTACAAAGAGCCATGAAAACATCTAGCTGAGTTTCTCACTGAAAGTTTGATGCTGAGATCGCATTCATTCTAGTGGCAAGATAGAAGAAAACTGAGTTTCTTTCTGTGGGAGTCAAACGTCCACTCACCTCACTGTGTGTTTTCCCTTAATCTCTTGGTTATAAAGCTGAATATGCATATACCATAGACAAAAAGAATTCAGTGCCATAACCTGCAATGGAGAAAAAAAATGTGTTCAAAGAGCATTTCTGGTTGTTGATATAAAGGAGCTTTAGAAAGGCAGAATATATTGATTTTCAATGTTACAGTGTTTTGCTTACAAGGGAGTTTTCAGAATTATTTCAAATAAAAGAACAGGAAGCATGAATTCAAAATTTTGGAGAGTGTAAATCTTCAAGGAAGCAATGAGATTTTTCTGATGAGATTTTTTTTTTTTTTTTTTGTCAAACACAACAATCAAAGGCATGTCTTTTTATGAAAACACCAATCTCAATAATTTTGCCTATTGTAATGTATTCTCTTCCAACAGCTACAGATGGATTTCCTCATTTAGATATGGTACTGTACATCAATTGACAAGGGAACGAAGAGGGGAAAAAAGCAGCCTATTGGACAAAAAAAGTGGCAGGTGACAGGCGTTCAGTGAAGCTGTTACACCTGGCTGTTAATGTGGGCAATTAACCTGTACTGCTTCGATTTTCCATTTCCATGTGAACCCAAGTAAACATACACTGATCCCTCCCTCTGAATTGTCAAGGCAGATGTTGGGACAAAGCTGGCTTGACAGGTATAAAATTCTGTTGAATTATCCATCACCTAATTGCAGCAGTTGGTCAGAGCAAAGGTCAGTGCTGAGTGGCTAAGCAGACAGCCACCAAAACAGTCTATCATTTTAAGGATGAAAACAAAAGACAATTTTTGACAATTGATTTAAAAGAAGAGCCTTCTATGGTACATATGAAAACTAAATAAATTATAAACCTAGATAATTGGCCACACTGACAGAAGTAAAATGAAGAGATTTAGTTTCCCACACCCATTTATTTCACTAATGCCCCTCTCAAAACCATTAGCGGGGTGGCATTTGCTGTAATTGTAATTTTTCCTATATGTGCTTAATTTGCAGGAAGTGTAGCATCTGTGAAGTTGCTCATCTCACAGCCCTGGAGACTGGAGCCTGCTTATTGGCAGAGGGGAGAGCCCGAGACAGCCTAAAAGTCTAGCTATTATTGTAACCTTTGCTTGCCTGCTTCTCTCAATATGGAGATGGGTGAGCTGGGAGCAAAGGGCATGTGAGAACTACCAGACAGTGACTAATCCCATCTGTGCAAGTGTTCTCTCAGAGCAGGACATGAGGAAATTAAAAGAATCCATGCCATGTTCAGGAGATTTTCTTTAACAAGGGTCTAACAGCACAATAGCCAGACTCCAGGAGTTTGATAATCATAATCAGAAAATGTTTAATTGAATCCCTGAATTGTGGGTAAATAAAAATGCCTTGTGACTTTTCCAGTTACAAGAAGACCCTTTGCTAGACAGTCCATAATGTGTTCCATGACAAAGTTCAGCCTTTGCCAATAGCTATTAAGGCAGAATCAAACATTTCCAAAACTGACCATAAAGTTGATGAAGAATTTAACCTCATTCCTTATTTTCTTTTGTTCTTCTTATATTATAAGATGTTACGAGGCCAGTACATAATTTTTACTATATCATAAGATGTTGTGAGGCTCAAGTTACTGGATGTAAAGAAGTATCACTTAAAGCAGTGACTGAAACTAATAACCCAATGCGATGTGATCCATTAGTGCCTTATAATGTGGTGTGACAAAACCAGCACCTCCTCGTTGTTACTTCACCCCACAGCTGGCCTCAGTTTGATATTTAATGTTTCAAACTGCAATAAAGTTATATCACTTTTCTCCTCCTTTGCCCCCTCCCTTCCTCCTGGCTAGCCTCCCTTTGCCCCACTCAACCCTCCTCTAATGATAATAGCTTCTAATTCTAGTGTGCCATTTCTCCATTGTTTTCCTTGAGTATTTTCAGGAAGAAATTAATATATGCATTTCTCTCTTCACTTTCCCCTCTCTCTTTTTTCTTTTATTCTCTCTCTTAACTGTTATAACTAACAATTATTTTAGATGTATGTTTCTTGAGTTTTGAATTTGTCCAATTCTCTTTTGCTGTGCAGGGATATATGAAAAAGAAAAAAAAGAAATTGTATCTCTGAAACTCGTTATATATGGAATGAGATAATCACATACTAATGGAAAAAGTTCATCCAAGTACCATTGAAACTTTTCAATTAAGTTTCACATTCAGTGGCTAGGCAGTGGTGGCGCACGCCTTTAATCCCAGCACTTGGGAGGCAGAGACAGGCAGATTTCTGAGTTCAAGGCCAGCCTGGTCTACAGAGTGTGTTCCAGGACAGCCAGGACTACAAGGAGAAACCCTGACTTGAAAACCAAAAAAAAAAAAAAAAAAAAAAAAAAAAAAATTTCACATTCAATAGAACACTGTATACTTTTTGAATTTTCTGCTATGGCAGTAACTACAGAGTACTGCTTTTTCTGTTTTCCTTAAATATTTTCTTGAAAAGTACCCTGAATAATTAATATTCCAGTGACATAATTTGCAAGATCAAGGAAAAAGTTACAATTCAAGTCCCTTACTAAGAATTATGAAGAATTTGAATACAATAGTATCCTGGAATTGAATAATGTATGAATAGCTCCTTTTGTATTCTGTGTGCCTAGTGTTAATCCCTAAACTGGAGAGGCACAGAACTTGCCCTGATTTTCTCTGTTTAGTCTTTACATTTAGAATGGAAAATGATCATATTTGTTGGGAAGACTTACACTGGTGTTCTAATAAAAGTCACCTTATCTGGAGTATGACAGACAAAGAGGTTTACAGATAGGGTTATGCATGAGTTTAAAATTGCCAGCTCAGTATCCTTGTTTTGTAATTTCTGCAGAGGTCTCTGATTTTATAGAAGCTTCCCTCAGCATGCTAGAAAAATATTATATTACAGAGAAGAATTCACATCCACTGTCTAAGCACAAGCCTCTTTGCCCTGAGAGGGATTTAATCATTCACCAATTCCAGGAAGGAAAATTTAGAAATGGAGAGAGAGAGAGAGAGAGAGAGAGAGAGAGAGAGAGAGAGAGAGAGAGAGAGAGAAAGAGATCTAAAGATCTATCAAATCTCATTTTATCTTTTGCATATATCACATGAACATGTTTGTTGCCTGATCTAGTATTTTTATTACCATTTATTATAAGATGCCTATATTTATTGTGATTCTGTTGATACAAAGGTCATGCTACTTTTGATGACATTTTCTTTTATTTTCCTTTATTCGTTACTTTTACTGTAGACTTTTACATTAAACCAGTAACAGTCTTTGGTTAATTCTTTGAGAATTCTGTACAAGGTGTTTTGGTCATATTCCTCTCCTATGCTACCTCCTCAACACCTGCTTCTCTCCTTCTCTAACTTTCTATTTTTTATAATCCCACCAAAATTAATTTGTGTTGTCCATGTATTCTAAGATGTGTAGTCACCCACAGGAGTGTAGTTGACCCTCTCCTGTGTCAGCAGTAACCTTAACAGAGGCTTTCATCTTAAAACAGATTCTCATTCTCCAATCAAATAGCAATTGCTCCTCAGTTATTGGCTGAAAATTCAAGCTCATTTTCACTCTCCATGGTGAATTTTGACCAGGTTTGATTTTGGTGCAGATTTTGTACATTCTGTCATAACCACTCTGGGTTCTTATGTTCAGCTACCCTGTTTTGTCCAGAACACACATTTTTCTTATTGTCTTACACCAACTCTTGTTCTCAATTTCTTTCTGCCTGCTACTGCACAATGGTCCATAATTCTTGGGAGGAAGAGTTACGGTATAGAGGCTACATTTAAACGTGAGAATTGCACAATCTTTTAATTTTTACAGTTTCAGCAGTTATTGTTTACTAAGTAAATCACAACTTTAAACTAAATCTTCTCTGATGAGTTCTGATAGATGCATTAACTTATGAATATCAAAATGAGCCATAAGGAATTACTTTAAAAGTATGGCTATTTAGCACAAGGATAGTGGTTGTATTAACATAGTGCCTAACATCTAAGTAGCCTTAGGTTCTAAACCCTATAATGATGTCAGGTATGAGTATCATCTTGTAGAGCAGGATTTAAATCCAATCAGAAAATCATTGTTGACTATTATGATGCCACTGCTGCAGCAGTAAGCATGTGTTATCAGGCTAGTGTCCACTGTAACTAAATAAGCCATTCCTGGGATGACTGATGATTATGTTTTTCTTCTAGAAACATGCATAACACCTCCCAGCAATATAAATATAGCCTGTAGGAATGCATCTCCTAAATTAGTACTAATTTGATGCAATATACTAGTCTGATGCATTACTAGTTTGTGGTAATATATACATACACATATGCATACACACACATATATATGCAAGCTTATAAAATAATGGATTTCTAAATTTTTTGTACATCTCTTTAATATTTATTTATTTATCCCTCTACAATTCTATTGTTTATCTTGCCTTCCTATACTCTATCTCAAATTCACCACTCCAGTTCCAATATTACCTTTGATACTTCATACTGCTGCATTGTAGATTCACCACAGAGACACCCCCATAACCTCTGTGTACATTAAAAAGAAAATAAATGTATCTAATTATTCAAAACAAATATCCAAAACTGAAGAAAAGTCTGGTGTTCATCACTCTAGGTCTGGGTTACCTCAGAATGATTTATTTTCACCTCCTTTGACTTAGCTATGAGTTTAAAATATTGTTTCCTTAAACACAGAATAATACTCCACTGTGTAATTATCTCATATTTTCCTTATCCACTCATCAGTTGATGAACATCTAAGCTTTTCTCATTTTTTAGCTATTGTGAGTAGAGAAACAAACATGAAAATGTGTCTATATAGTGAAATAGAGAGTGTTCTGGGACTACTTACTTAGGTTGAGACAGCTGGCTCCTATGGTAGATAATTTCTAGCTTTGTGAGGAAACTTCACTTAAATTTCAATTCTGGATGCTCCATTTTGCAGGAAATCAATAGTACCCTTCTTGTACTTTCAAGCCAACATTCATTTTTTTTCATTCTTAGCCATTCTAACTGAAAAGAAATAGTATTGAATGATGAAGAAGGCAATTGAAATTGGAAAAAAAACTGCCCAAGATCATTGGATTTTAGGATTAATATTGTAAAAATGACCATCCTACCAGAAGGAATCTGATGATTCAACACAATTCCTACCAAAATCCTAGTAAACACATTTACATAAATTGAAATAAAACAATTTTAACATGAAACTTTAGAAACATGACAGCCAAAATGTCAATTTCAGGAATCTTTTTATTCTGAAAAAAATTGCTAGCATACACAAAGCAAACATTTTACTCCTAAGCTGCACTGTGAACCTTTCTCATATTAGATTTTTATATATCAAATACTCATATTGCAGCATAATGACAATTTCCAAAGATAATAGTAAAAATATTCAAAACATCAAATTATGCTGTAAGAAAATTTGGAAAAATTGTTATTGAGAAAATTTGATGATGATGATGATGATGATGATGATGATGATGGGCTGAGGGCCCCAGCACTAGTAATAAGGAGTTTATAACTATGGTTATATTACAGAATCAAAAGAGGCAATCTTTAAGGAATTATTGCCCTGTAGTTAATTATTACTATAGGAAATATCACTATAAGATTGTTAAAGAACTCTATGTACAGCTTTGTATACATATTTCAAAGAGTCCAGTGGAGACTCTTATATCATACTTTATAAAAAAAATAAGGCTGGGAGAAGCTAAATGATATATTCCACTATACAGCTAATAACAAATTGTCATCAGAATAATCTTGATTTGGAGTATTGAAGTTACATCATTCTAGTAGTTTACAAGAAGCTACTTTGTTGGAATTCTAGAAAGAATGAATTATTGGCTCTGTAAGCATACCAAGGAGAAATTCCATGAGGCTATTCATTGACTAAATCATGCTCATAACCATTCATATGTTTATTCAAGCATTTTTCCTTTAATAAATGCACATTGATAAAAACTGCAACCAACGCAGATGGTTGTCCTATTCAACTAAAAGTAATGAATTGAATACACTCTTGACTTTTCTTGTTGGCAATTTCATCAATGTGAGGATTGGAAGTGATAAGAAATCTCTCATGAATGGAATTTTGTCAAGGACGAAGAATTACTGCTGGAAGGGAAATAGTGTCAACTTTAGTGAAAGGAAATAGTGGGCCTCTAACTTCATAAAAAACAGATTTAAAACCTGTGTAAAATATTTTCAAAAAACTACATTAACAATGAAACAATATTGGAAGTTGATTTCAATGGAGTTTTTACAAATCCTTCCCACAGTCAATTTAAGGCCTTTATTACTTTTATTCTTTATTTGTTTGTTTTCAGAGAGTGTCTCAAATATTTCAGATTCCCTTGAATTTTCTAGTGTAAAAGAATGACCTGGAGTCTCCTTCTACCGGCCTTCATCTACTCCTTATAGAGTTTATAAACATGTACTTCATGACAAGAACATTATCACTTCAGCTAAACCTTAAGTCCACTTTTAATACATTTTAAACTATATTTAAATTAAATAAAGCCCAAGCAAATATACTGATGTGCTGTATGTTGTGTGTATGTGTATGTGTGTGTGTTTGTGTGTCCACATCTGTGTGTCTATGTCTGTGTCTCTATGTTTCTGTATGCGTATATATATGTGTGTATACACATGATTTTTGGCTTATACCTTTATTGTAAGGAGAAAATTTAAAAGGTTAAATTGTAGAAGATCAAAAGACATAGCTGGATTAATGGAAACAAAGTAGGAAGAATGGGTCTGAGAATGGTGATATCTAAGAAAAAATATGTTTAATTTCTATAACATGTTTCCCATTTTAAAATAAATTTAAGTAAAATGGTAATAAAAACAAATATTAAAGTCAAAAGAAAGCAAATCAAATTTTAATGAATAGAGAAACATAGCTACACTACCTACTCACCTGACAAGGCATGCCTACTAGTGCAATAGTGTCCCAATATATCATAGGAGTGACCAATACATTTTGATTGGATTAACCACAATCAACATGATAAAATATATCCAGCACTGGAATAGGGTTAAGAACTTATAGCTAGACAGGTCATATGTGAGAAGCTACAACAATTACTCTGCTGAATGGATAAAGAATTAAACTGACTCCTAATCACTTACTGTTATCTCTGTAGATCAATGACATTCAACTCTAAACTGTTAAGCTTCAATTACAATAATGGTGGTCATTGCAGTGATTCATAGCTGACCAAGATTTAGAAAATTAGAAACCATAGAATGCACAAAATCTACCCAAGCTTAGACAAATTCCCAGCATGGGTATTAAGATGTGGGCACAGAAACCACTCAGCCCTAGCTAAGGAGCTATGAAAATTTGATAGCTGCTGGGAATAGGAGAGTCAGTTTCCCTGTGACATCTAGTACAATAACAGTTTCCAACAAAATCCCCAACACTTAAGAGAATGTGAGCATCACAAACTGGACTCTATGGATTAAAAAGCACTCAATGATTAAAAAAAAAAAAAAACAATGACAAAGAAAACAGGAAGTAGAAAGTATAGGAAGGTAAGTGGAAGCTCTTGAAGGAAGTGAATAAATGAGAGCGAATATGATTGAAATGTGTTGTATCAAATTCTAAAAAGAAATAAATATATTATCTAAAAATAAATAATAGATAGATAGATAGATAGATAGATAGATAGATAGATAGATAAATGTATTTTTAATTGAGGTCAATATCCACTGAACATAAAAATAATGATTATCGTAAGTTTTTAGTGAAGATGTAGTTTAGAGAATTTGCCAGTCTGTAGAAGTCAAGTCATCAAAAGGGTAAGATGTAGGTCTTCGAACTTATGAAATCTTGTATACTAATATTAGTGACAATTTCTAGGACACCCTACAGAATGGGATATGATTCAGAAGGAACCAGACAAAATAGAGGGAGGGAAAGGACTGTAGAGATGGGCAGAGGCACAGAAGCATGTGGAGCAGGGCCAGAGGCAAAGACAAGAAGAGATACAGAAGCACAGTTCTTTCTAGAAGGACAGACAAATTGGGGCACAGTTAGAAGTTCTGAAAACATTAAGAAGGCTGGGGATGCATTGCAAGGAAAGTCCACCATTTGCAAATAAATGGGAATTCCCAGAGTACAAGGCCCCTCAAAAAAGAAACATTAAAAGCAGTTTCTGGGCAAGAAGGTTACCTGAGAGGACAAATCCAAACCAGCTGCAGGGCAATCTCACTCCAAAGAGCTACAAAAGTTTGTAAAAGTTCAACAAAAGAGTAACTTAATGAAGTTGACTTTCTTATTCTATATAGTTCGATGAGTTTCTTTTTAGCCACTATTATAAAATTGTTTATTAAAATAATGATATCTGAAGTAATCATATTTTTATTAATGCTATCACCCTTGTAATATGAATTATATCTGTGAATGTATTAGATAATAGATATCATATGACCACTCTTAATGTACAGGATTTTCTGATTAATCCGCAAAAGAATTAATTTAATTTAAATTATATAACAGACAAGGTGTATTTTTACCTAAACAAGAACACTCAATTTCAATATCAATACTGTGATGCTTAGGTTTTTGTTCTCTATCACTCTAAGTTTATTCACCAAGTTAACCAAGACAAAGACACACACAGAAATCCCCCTGAAACTGAATACATTTTCTAGTTTTATTGCAGGGATATAAAATACTCTGACCAAAAGCAGCTTGAGGAGTGAGGGGTTTACTTAGCAAGCAGGTCTAGATCACAGTCTATCATTCTGAGAAATCAGAGCAAGGACTCAGGACAGGAACCTAAGGGTAAGAACCATGGCAGAATGCTGCTTGCTGAGTCACTTGTCTACCTAAGCTGCTTGTGCGTACCTGTCTTATACAGCCAAGGACCACCTACTCCAGGAACAATGGGGCCACAGAAGGCTAGGCCTTCCTATTATTTATTAATAAAGACATTCCTGCACAGACATGCCACAGGTCAACCATATCCCAGTAAGTTTTCAGTTGAGGATTTTCTTCTCAAATGAATCTAGGTCTTGTCAAGTTGACAGCTATGAATATAGAAGACATTGTCTAATTTTCGTACCTTCATGAAGTGTGTGTTATAAAGTGATATTCTTAAGCTTTAATTCTAGGACATTGCAAATTTAGGAGTTCAAGTCACATCTATCAGTTTTGAATAACATGCAATGTCCCACAATGTACATGACACATAAAATAATATGTTTGGTAAAATCATTTGGCATGGGAAAACTCCACATCAATAAAGCTTACATAGAAGGGGCTGGAGAGATAGCACAGTGTTATATATCATGTGCTACACTTTCATAGGACCTGAACATCCTGTGATATTGGTTTCCAGTACCAACATCAACCATCCTACAACTGCCTATTAACTATAGCTTCAGAGAATGTGACAGTTATGACTTCTATGAATACCTTTACACACACACACAGACTACCATATATAAATAAGTAAATTACATAAGCAAAGTACAAGGGGAAAGCCCTTTTCAGTAGATGCATTCTGTGTTTGTCCCCTACTCTTCCACTAGAGAAAGTCAAGCACAGTATGAAATAGAAGTGGTTCTCAACCTTCCTAATATTGCAATACTTTAATATAGTTTCTCATGTTGTGGTGACCTCCAGCTATAAGATTATTTTCACTGCTACTCCATAACTGTAATTTTGGAATTGTTATGAATTATAATGTAAATATTTTTGGAGATAGAATTTTGCCAAAGGGGTCACAATTCAGTATAAGAACCACTGGAATTAAGGGATCCCCAGCTCAAAGATGTGAAATGCCTTACAGCAGCCTTATTACAATTAGAGGTTGAAGATTCTTCTCTGATGGGGGTTTACTATGCTTTGAGCCCTTCTCTCTATTTTAGTAAATCATCCACAAACTCTTAACATTTCGATTGCTTTACTCTTATTAGTAGATCCTACTCAATGGTGAACTAAATTCTAGTCCTAAAATTGAACCCAGAATTGAGTACTCATTAACAGAGACTTCCCAGATGCAAATTCCAACTTTTATGGGCGATCATAGTAATTATTATCATTCCCAAATCACTCAATATTGCACTTTACTGCTTGATCTGACATCTCTGCACTGCAAGGAACATTTTATGGTTTGTCTTATTATTGCAAATAAACAGGAATATATAGATTCCCAATTAAATTCTAGCTACTGATACGATTTTACAAGAGAATATTAAAATTATATATTATCAACACTCAACTGATTTCCAATCAGAGCAGCTTTCCCTAAATAAACTGAACCTGAGAATTTTATTCTGTCTTTAAGTTGTATTTATTCATATTGGTATATGGTATATCAGTTTCTTAAAATGGGATGCACTGTACATTTGCCTGAAGGGTTTAATTTAACATAGCTGATAGAGAATTATCAGATTGAAAAGGATTGTTCATACAAACACACAACATTTAGAGGTAAAAATAAGTCAGCTTATGTAGAGTTCATTTTCCTTCCTCAAATAAAAATGTAGAGAAAATGATGAATAATAATTGTAAATTTTAGAAAGTAAAATTTTTACTTATTTTTGAATATGTGTGTGTGTGTGTGCCATCAGAGTGTCATGTTTGTGCTGGTGCCATCAGAGGCAGGAAGAACAAGTCATATCCCCTGTATTAAAGTTATCAGCAGCCTCCCCTATGTGCTGAGACAAGAACTCTAATATGGATGAACAGTAATTAGTCCTAATTTTGAAAATCTCTCTCTCTCTCTCTCTCTCTCTCTCTCTCTCTCTCTCTCTCTCTCACACACACACACACACACACACACACACACATACACCCCTGTATACACTTACGTACACACATACACATGTTTACAGACACATATAAACACCAATACATGTTCACACAGAGAGACACACAAACACATGTATCTCAGCTGAAAGAATCTGGCAGATTTAGAAATTTCTAAATATCTCACCACAATATTCCCAAACAATTCCACCAGCTTGGGTCAAAATATTTAAACACATAACCCTATGAGGCCATCTTGGAGAATTCTTTCTGGGGATTCTGAGATTCTTATTCAATCATTTAGAAAGCAGTAACAATGCTTGACATGATGGTGGATGCCTATAATCCCTGCACCAAAGAAGCAAAAAGAAAGGACTCAAGTACGGCCAGCCTAGGCTCCATAGAGAAGCCATATTGCCAAACAAAACAAAACAAACAGAAAAAAAAAAAGCTGTAATTGCTGAACAGGTGCCTAACAATAACAATAGCAAGACTTGTATCTGTGCTAAAAAGAAATTCAGCAAAAAGACAATACACAGACACTAAAAGCTAATCAAATATCTCTTGTGTGTTCCATTATATTTTGGCAAAGGCAGCCTAAATCGTTTGTGGGATTTCCTATGTCCCTAGCTTTCTTCTGGATGATTAAAATGGTGTGATATTTAAATTCTCTAATTGGCTATTAAATCTCCATACCTTTTATCTTCCTTTAGGGATGTCCTCCAGTTGAAGGATCTTTGTTGCATGATGTAAGCTGATTTTCTTCAACCTAGCAGGTGGCAAATGCTTGGTTTCTATTTGCTTAGGTGGTTTTCTGTTTTAATCTTTCCCTTCTTGTTATTGAATCTATTTACTCACGCCCCATTATTAACATATTCTGATGTTCCATTTTATTTGTTTTAGCATATACAACAAAACGTGGAGTGACTTTGTGGAGTAAAAACACATTATCAGTAAAGATTCCTGGTGAGAACAGAGTTGGAACCAGGAGCCTGGAATTAGCATATTTGTAACTATGCAGAAGACATTTACAGTACATCTGCTTCTACCTAACACCTTCTTGATGCCCTACAAACATCTGCATCATCTGTAGAGACACATTTTGTATTTTATTAAAGGATTCGAATTCATTGTAAAATAGTAAGCAAACTGACAGGCATATTACTTGGTTAATCATGTACATTTATACATTTTAATTTACAGAAGCATTGTACATACCTGTGGGATACATGGTTATGCTTTGATGTAAGTATACACAGTGTTCAATTCTATGGTCATTTCTCTCTAGCTACTCTGATGTTTATCATCTCTTTTACTTATTGAAGTATTCTTCTTA
The DNA here is from genome assembly GCF_011762505.2 of Arvicanthis niloticus. Taxonomy (NCBI): domain Eukaryota; kingdom Metazoa; phylum Chordata; class Mammalia; order Rodentia; family Muridae; genus Arvicanthis; species Arvicanthis niloticus. Next base: position 38,042,945 of record NC_047669.1, on the reverse strand, counting down.
AACAATCTTTTAGATTTTTAACTATCAGCAATAATTAAGACTCCCATTTATAACAAAGATAGTCAGTGGGTGATGGGAAACTCACTGAGAAGATGAAGTGTATCTTAAAGCAACAACTTGTGATCTCTAAGCACAATCACTGTGCTGGTAACAGGTGTTTGCCTTGGGTCTTCTGTACTTTATTTTGGCTAATATTGACTTATTAGTGAGTACATACCATGGATGTCCTTTTGGGTGTGACTTACTTTACTCAGGATGACATTTTCTAGTTCTATTCATTTGCCAGAAAAACTCAGAATATCCTCATTCTTAATAGATGAGTAGTAATCCACTGTATAAATGATTGTGATACACACTTCAGCATTTTCTGTCACTTTTGATTAGAAAAGCTATTTTAAATCTGAATAGATGATTTAAATGTCATTGATTTTTCTTAATTTTACTGCCACTGCATACTGGGCTCTTCTTTTTTCTTTACATTTAATCAGTTATTTATTTATTTATTTATTTATTTATTTATTTATTACACTCCAGATTTTATTCTCCTCCAAGTCCAACCTCCAACTGTTCTACATCCCATACCTTCTCCCCACAACCCTGTCTCCACGGGGATGTCCCCACCACCCAGCACCCAGCTCACCAGACCTCTAAACTCCCTGGGGCCTCTAGTCTCTTGAGGGCAAGGTGCACCTTCTCTGACTGAACCCAGGCCATACAGTCATCTGCTGTATATGTGTTGGGGACCTTGTATCAACTGGTAATGCTGCCTGGTTGGTAGTCCTGTGTTTGAGAGATCTTGGAAGTTCAGGTTAATTGAGTCTGCTGGTCCTTCTACAGGGTCACCCTCCTTCTCATCTTCTTCCAGCTTTTTTACAATTCAACCATGTCAGTCAACAGCTTCTGTCCATTGGTTGGGTGCAAATATCTGCATCTGACTCTTTCAGCTGCTTGTCGGTTCTTATGGAGGGCAGTCATGATAGGTTTCTTTTTGTGAATGTTCCATAGCTTCAGTAATAGTGTCAGGCTTTGGGGCTTCCCCTTGAACAAGATCTCATGTTGGGCCTGTCGCTGGACCTTCTTTTTCTCGGGCTCCTCTCCATTTCCATCCCTGCAGTTTCTTCAGAAAGGAACAATTATGGGTCAGAGTTTTGACTGTGGGATAGCAACTCCTCCCTCACTTGAGGTCCTGTCTTTTTGCTGGAGGTGGGAGCTATAAGTTCCCTGCCCCTACTGTTAGGCATTTCAAATAAGGTCTCTCCCTTTAAGTCCTGAAATTCTCTCACCTCCCAGGTCTCTGGTGCATTCTGGAGGGTCCCCTCAACCTACTACCTCCTGAGGTTGCCTGTTTCCATTCTTTTTGCTGGCCCTCGGGGATTCATTCCTTTACCCTTACCTAATACCAGATCAGGTTCCCCTCTTCCCCACCCCATCCACTTTCCCTCTAAAATACCACCCTCCTTCTCCCCTTGTGATTGCTTTCTTCTACCTCCCAAGTGGGACTGTAGCATCTTCACTTGGGCCCTCCAGCTTGTTGACCTTTTTGAGTTCTGTGGACTGTATCTTGGGTCTTCTGTACTTTATTTTGGCTAATATACACTTGTTAGTGAGTACATAAAATGGATGTCCTTTTGGGTGTGACTTACTTCACTCAGGATGATTTTTTCTATTTCTATCCATTTGCCTGCAAAACTTAGAATGTCCTTATTCTTAATAGGTGAGTAGTATTCCATTCTGTAAATGAACCACATTTTCTGTATCCATTTCATTGATCAACATGTATTTCTTTGTACCAAAACTATGAAGTTTTCATCACTATTCCTCTGTAGTAAAACTTGAGGACAGGGATGGTGATTCCACTAGCTGTTCTTTTATTATCAAAAATTGTTATCACTATTTTGGGTTTTTTGACTTCCAAGATGAATTTAAGAATTGTTCTTTCCATGTCTTTGAAGAATTGTGTTGGGATTTTGATGGGGATTGCATTGAATATATAGATTGCCTTTGGTAGGTTGGCCATTTTTTTATATTAATTTGCTGATCCATGAGCATGGGGGATCTCTCCATTTTCTGAGATTTTCTTTAATTTCTTTCTGGAGGGTCTTGAAGTTATTGTCATACAGATCTTTCACTTGTTTGGTTAAATGTTGCGGACCACTTTGCCCCACGCTTGGGGGCCAAAATGCCAAGGACCGCTCTATCAATGTTGAAACCCTCACTGCCAAAAGCCTTGGGGGCTAAATTGTTAGAGCTTGTGCTGCCCCAAGCTGCTCCAGTCTGTGGGTCAGGGTTCAGCAAGAGAAAGAGAGTGAGGACAGACGTGAAGAATGGAGACCAGACAGAGTGTGATTAAATCCTGTTTATTCTTCAGTCTCTCTTCTTCTCTCCAAGTACCTAGTTCCAAGTCCCTAGTTCCTAGCACCAAGTCTCAAGTCCTAATTCCAGTTCTAAGTTGCTAGTCTCTTTCCCAGTTCAAAGTTTCCAGCTCCAAGTCTCAAGTCTCAAGTCTCTTTCCAAGTTCCAAGTTCTTTTCCAAGTCTCAAGCACTTTCTTCTGTCTGCCCGTCGCCTTTTATATGTCTCACTTCTAAGTCACACCTTTAAGTCATGCTCTTAAGTCTCACATCTTTAAGTCTCACACACCCAAAGGAAGATTCTGAATATCTAAAGAAAGATGTTATCAGAGTGTGCTCAGCTGTTGTAGGCTGTTGTAAACAAGTCTCTTGTCAAGGTATATGGCTCAAGATGGCTGCAAGGATGATAGCTGCCTTCTGTCGGCTCCCCACAGTTAAAGTTACCCCAAATATTTTATATTATCTGTGGCTATAGTAAAGGGAGTTGTTTCCCTATTTTTTTCTTGGCCTGTGTATCATTTGTACAAAGGAAGGCTACTAATTTATTTGAGTTAATTTTATATCCAGGCATTTTGCTGAAGTTGTTTTTTCAGCTGGAGAAGTTCTCTGGTAGAATTTTTTGGGGTAGCTTATGTATACTAGCATATCATCTGCAAATAATGATACTGTTATTTCTTCTTTTCCAATTTGTATCCACTTGATCTCTTTTTTTGTTGTCTTATTGTTCTAGCTAGTACTTCTGGTACTATATTGAATAGATATGGGGAGAGTGGGCACTTCTTAACATTTCAACCTGGGGCATATTTATGGGTAATGAAAACTTTCTAACTCAGAAACCTGAGAATTAACATTCACACAAAATATGAGTTGAGGGTTGTATGAAGAGTATTAGAAATGTTCAAAGTACTGAGTCCAAAGAAATGTTAAGAAAGAAAATAATTCCTAATACAGACCATGTTAACAAGTAGTCTCTGTAGCATATCTGTATTAAACCTTGGAGAGCTCTCCAGACCCCAGGTATTTTCCTCTTCTTATTGACTGAGCCTGGTAGTGTTTTACAAGTGAGTTGATTCTGAAGGAATTCTCTACAGCACCTGGGGAAAATTCCAAGAATAATGACTAGTTTGGACAAAATAATGCATCTCAAAAATTATTGAATAATGGATGCTGTGAGTAAGTTCACAGTTTAAGCTACCTTCCACCCAATGTCACAATGATTGCTTTCTTTGTGGTACCTAAATTGCATACGAGCAACTATCCATTTACTTGGAGTGGCATTAAATCATCTTTTCTACAAACCATAAAAGCTCCATTTTCCCAGCTTGCCAACTTTTATCCTACCCTCCAACTATGCAATCGGAAATAATAAAAAGTATGGGGCCAACAAATTGCTGAACTATTCTATCATGCAATATGGCAAGGTCCAGGTCTTTACTGCCTTTTAAGAAAAGTTACTACATTTCTTGTACGTGGTGATAACCTATAGTTCACAAATATAGCTGGTACACCAATCTCATTGCCCTCAGTTCACCACCACCTTAAAGGACACACTGATATTTATGGGCACATAAAATCACACATGATCTATTTATCTAACCAGATTGGTTCCATTAGATTATCAACTCAAATCTCAGCCAAAGATCTTCCTTTGAAATCTATTAGAATACAAGTATTTTCTGACACAACTCCCAGGGCAGAGTAGAAAAAAAAAAAAGAAGAAGAATCCAGATATATTCAAGTTACACAGAGAAGTGACAAATATTGAAATAAAAACTGAACTGTGATCAGAATCTTGAAAATGTTTCTCCTATCTGGTGGGTGACTAGAAAGAAAATCATAAACAATTTGACTATTTGTTTATATTATTTTATAATTAAATACTGTTTTCCAATACATGTTTATTCATGTATGTTTTCTATGCATAATTTGATGTATTTTTACTATACCCATTGGATTTTCATAGTACTTTTTTTTTCAAAAAATATAAATTTTGCTAAAACACTATTACTTTCTGAGATCCTGGTGGCTAATATTTACTGCAGGCTTATTTCTTTGTCAGATTTACTCATAAATGGTTATATATTAGTTTATAACTGTAGCATTCCTAAGGCTAGGCTGATTCCATGACAGGCTTCAAATTGGCAGTTAAGGAGACTAGGCTTAAATCTCTGTTTCCAAGAAAAGGACCATTCCAGTCAATTCCAGCCTCAGAAGCTGTTCTGCCACCTGAGGCAAAGACAATGAATTAGCAGCAGTTTCCAGAACTCCTCCAGCAAGTTTCCAGCCTGACACCCTGGTAATGGAATGTTTGTAGAAATGAATCCAACAGATTATCATAGAGGTCACTTACCCCAGAATTACCTAATTTGCTTTAAATCAGACCTGCAAGCTCACTTGAGTGTCTCTCCATTCTGATAATGGGAGACCCCAGCATGCTGGGCTTCTGCAGAATAAAACACTTGTGTTTACATACTATTTGGATCGGGGGTATCAGTCTTCAGCAAATCATAAGCTCTTACATTCCTATGTTGTATACAGTCATATGCCCCCCATGATAGATAATTAAGGCACAATGTAGACTGGTTAAAAGCATTTGATGAAGTAATTACTAAGCCTCAAACTCATTTATTCCTTATTTTTAAAGTAATAATTTAACATAATTATTATTACTTGTTACATCTTTCAGGACATTGGATAGGAATGTATGTCTACCTCTTCAAACATTTACTTATAGTAGATACTCTTGTAAAATATTGGAGCTATCAGTTCATAGCAAAAACTGAGTGTCCTACAATATATAATAATGATATACAGCATTCAGTATATCATTACTTTTTTTCTATATCGGTGAATGGAATGGAAAATAAAGAGATACTGCCACATGGAGCTGACAAAGTTGTGTTCCAGTTGTTTGAAGATTTCTCCAAAGATTCCTGCTGACTCCTCAAAACACATTATTCTCAAATGTGCGCTTAGAACATTAGATAGCCATATTAAATTATTTCTCATGGCAGTCAATATTCTATTGACAAATATTCAAATGATGAAGTAGCTTACCAGTAAAGCACTTTAATTTTAAAGTGTCATAATTAGAACTTTACTGAATTTGTGTAATATATTAAAGTATCATGGAATAGCGACACTGTCCTGTGTTGTGTTAGTTGTTTGGTCTCTCACTGTCATGGATGTCTGGCAGCAATAACTTACTGCTCTATCTTACCATCAGAAATGTGTATCAAACCACCCAGTATAGGACCGCGAAAGGCAGCCTGATTTCTGGTCGAGCACAGGATGGAAATCGCCGGAGACCTCAGGTGATCCTAAGGGACAGCATCATTTTGCCAGGCTCCCAGACTTCAGGCTCCTGACACAAGGCCACAGTCTTCCATAGATTTGGGTCTTTTAGTCACATAGGGCAATGCACACTAGCCCCTCCACAGGTAGAGGCCTTGACTACAGGCCATGGAGCTTTAAGACAGATTTCCATATTAATGAGGTACCTAAAGGCCAAAAGGCATAGCCAATTAAACACTCCTTCCCAGCCCCTCCTCCCTGCAAAAGATATTTAACCTCAGACCTGCCCTGAGGACACTGGGGTACAGTTTTCATCTACTTTCAACCATGAAAATAAACATCTTAAAAACATGAACAATTTCTCTTCTTTGGGACTGGCCATGGGGAACAGTGGACCAGGCTTTCACCTATAGAGCCTACTGCCTAATCTCCCACAGAAGACCTCTCAGCATTCCCAGTCACAGATACCTCCAACCCAACCCAAGACAATCAAGCTGCCATGACCAAACCAAGAACTATCATCCCTGCCAGGCACAGCTGAAGCACTCTCTCTTTTCCTCCCCTTCAGTCCTGGGCCAATCCAGCCTATATGCCCCCACTTCATTCTTTGCCCTTCCATCCCCCCCCCCAGTGGAGACTGGGGGCCCAAAAACCTGAGAACCAGCTGGTCCCCAAACAATTTTTGGCCCAGGAACTCCTAAGCCAAGAACCCCAGCTACCTGTGAGATCTCAGACTGGGCTACCCTCCTCCTCCAGTGGAGTCCAGAGGCTTCACACAGCCTGATGCCCAACCGAGGCCAGTATCAAACTTCCCGAGCCTTTGTCTCCATGAGCGGCCCTAGCCCAATGTCAAGACACACAGAACCCGCACATAAACCTAACAATTGGTCCAGGACCAGTACACACATTCAACCCAATAACCCAGCACTAGCCTGGGGAATGGCCAGAATTTCAAGTGTAATTTCAACTGAATTCATATATTTTTTACATCATTCTAATGTGTAAGATATTCTAAGTCAAATCATCATAATTTAAAGATGTTTTATAAATAATTTCAGAATACATATAAACATTTTTGTTATCTGAACAATTTTTGACAAATCCTTAATGAGCTTTCACAGATTGTATGTTGCATATATTGTCTTAGAAGAAAATAAATGTAGCTTTAGCATACAGGGTCCATTACTAGTAGATTCACACACACACACACACACACACACACACACACACACACACACACACTCACACTGGCAAATTGACAGCTCACATGGTAGTTCTACTTTTAAAATACTTTTAGTAGTTTAAGAAACCCCATCTTCTTCCTGTAATGGCTGTACTACATTAGGTCTCAATCAATAACTTTTTCTCTTTATCTTTACCATTACTATTATTTGAAAGTAATAGAGAATTGTATTGTTCTTTTCAAGATGAGTATATAGGCATTTTAATTTATAATTTAATTTATAACTTAATTTATAGAAAATATTTAATATACACACTGAAATCTAAAATTCAAAGTGGCCATATGTTTTCTTTCTTTGTTACAACCATGTTTCTAGTGACCCTCTAGAGAGACATTGTCCTTCAAAGGATATCAGATACTTATCTA